>NC_090388.1:27227141-27527747 GCF_036365525.1 Heterodontus francisci | reverse complement strand
CGCATTTGCCCTGATTGAACTCCATCTGCCATTTCTCTGCCCAACTCTCCAGTCTATCTATATTCTGCTGTATTCTCTGACAGTCCCCTTCACTATCTGCTACTCCACCAATCTTAGTGTCGTCTGCAAACTTGCTAATCAGACCATCTATACTTAGCCTGAACATTAGTCCAGGCCTCTGGATTACTAGTCCAGTAATATTACCACTATACTACCGTTTCCCTATGGTCACCTAAACATGCAAATCTGGGCCCCAAATGCAATCTTCAGGTGCAACTGGGCAGAGTATGCAATGTCCATGTGCCAGCAATTTGTATCAGCCTTTCAGGGGCCTAATCAGCAATCCTCAAAGGACTGAGCTGGGATTAGCTTGACAGTTTCAGCTATTTATATCTACCTTTTGAGTTTAATAGATCGGTTTCAACTCAATCTGAACTGAACTAAAAACTCAAACTGAGTGCAGTTCATTTGTCACCATCACAAACCAAGAAGTCATCAAGTCTAGGTAGAGATCCTAAATTAATAATATTGGAAATCATCAATTTTTTTGGTTCTTCAGTTGAATTATTTCCTTTATGATTTACTGAAAGAACAGTGCTCGGCCGAACTGAGAGGCCCGAGGATTGATGGAAATAGGTTTTCGAGCTTCACATCCACAGATAGCTCACTCAAGTGAAGAGATCAATGCTGGGCAGCCGGCCTCTCCGACAGCAGCCCTCAAGTCCTGAGAGAAGGGATTTGAGTGGGTTACAAGCGGCCGATCGGATAGGGTGCAGACCATCCCACTGCTAAATTGGTATGTGTTGCACCCGAAAAACAGATGCAATGCATTCCAATTTCTACCCCTAAGTGGCAATTTGCTCACACAAAAATGTGTTTTAGTTACACACTTCGTCACTGTATGTAACAAGTATCTTTCAGGCTCAGTAACATTCTATGGAATAGAGCAGTGACACAGTTGAAGAATGGTACTGCCAACATTTTCTGTTGCAGCAGACATTGGTTTCGACAGTTAATTACAAATAATTGCTCATTGAGCATATGTTATAGGACTTTTTATTCAAGTGTCGAGTTCTGATAGATTAATTGCTGCCCAAGGTCATTTCATGTTCCTCTATCTGTTACTTGTCCAAGCCCAACATTTGATCTTTGGACTAGTTTATGTATGTACAATCTGGTGTTAATTATGTGCTGAGCCATTGAGAAATATTTCTGGGTAACTGATGAAATGAACTTAAAGTTGTATTGGAGTAGAGCTTTTAGCACAAATGCAGAATATCTTTCCAAAATGAATTCATTATAATTTGTTCATTGATACATTTTGCCTTGTATTTTGGGTTTTACAGCAGTTAGTAAACTCTGTCAATAAGGAATGAAACTGGACAGACCACCTGGCATCAACCTTGGCACCAGAACCAAGCCACACACCATCCTGACTTGGAACTATATCGCCATTCCTTCACTCTCACTGGTTCAAAATCCTGGAACTCCCTTCTTAACAGCATTGTTGGTGTACCTACCCCACATGGACTGCAGCGGTTCAAGAAGGCAGCTCACCACCACCTTCTCAAGGGCAATTAGGGATGGGCAATAAATGCTGGCCTAGCCAGCGATGCCCACATCCCATGAAAGGATGAATTTTTAAAAAATTATCTCGGCATAATTAGAAAATTTGGGACAGTTGTTGCAATCATTTTCTTTTTGCTTCTGACTGAGGGTGGATTTGTGTAATTCTGGAAATGGGGTTCTGTGCTCTGGTGAGCTGGTGTTAGGATCCAATACTGGACTAATATAGAGCTTCCAAACATTATGTGCTGTGTATGACAGGCACCCCTCTTGTCCTTTTCTTCTTTGCCTTTGTCCTTCTAAGCAGCAAGAGCCTTTTCAAGAGGTTCCTGAAGAGAACACCTCAGAGGAGGAAAGCCCTCCTGAGAAAGCACCATCATACATAGCACCCTCCCAAGCAGCAGCGCAGAGATTACATTCACAATATATGGCAGTTTGGAGGGGTCTGCACCTGGTGAGATACACAATACAGGTGAGCAGGAGCAGATACTAGTGGCTGGGACTACCTGGGGAATGACTGGTCAAAAGGAGATATCACTGCAGCCTCACAGCTCCAGCGACCCGGGTTCAATTCTGGGTACTGCCTGTGTGGAGTTTGCAAGTTTTCCCTGTGTCTGCGTGGGTTTCCTCCGGGTGCTCCGGTTTCCTCCCACAGGCCAAAGACTTGCAGGTTGATAGGTTAATTGGCCATTATAAATTGCCTCTAGTATAGGTCAGTGGTAGGGAAATATAGGGACAGGTGGGGATGTGGTAGGGATATGGGATTAGTGTAGGGTTAGTATAAGTGGGTGGTTGATGGTCGGCACAGACTCAGTGGGCCGAAGGGCCTGTTTCAGTGCTGTATCTCTAAAACTAAAACTATCTTTTCCTCACTCTGATGAGCTGGAGCGAGGCCAACCATGAAAAGAGAAAAGCCTGGGAAACACTACATTGTATTGGAATGCCTGCCAAAGATATGAACAGTATGTCTGGAAGTATGAGGATATCGGCTAACAGCATGCGTAGTTTTCTGTCACAGGGCATTTCAACTCTGCAATTTCCCTTGGAACATATGACCACCAGCAGGAACACTGCAACAGGGTTGTCACACCAGCCTTTGCAGCTTTGATCGAAGCTCAGGTGACTGTCATCCAGACTCAGGGCTACAACATCTTTTCCACCTTGGAAAGACTGGTGCACCAGATGGATAGACAGGTGGCCACATGGACAGAAGTTTTTGAGACAGCACTCATCTCTTGTAGTCTGCTGGCCCTTAGATCCTGAGAATGATAAACTGCCCTTGGGAGTGACAGTAGCGCTACGGGACAAGTAAGCATTACTCTCTCAGGCTGGCAGCACTCTGCTGCATTGCATTCCCCCTCAAACAATACCTGTTCCTTTTGGCCCCACCTATGCTATTGAGCGGCTTCCTGCGGTCACTTTAAGGACCATTGGTCAGGCTGCTTGCCACATAGTACAAATGAGTGGAGACTACACATTGTACTCATTTGTACCTCAAAATTGCAATCGAGATCTATGCGTGTGATAAGACCCCAATTTGCATTGTTTGATGAGGCTCCCACCCGATCCAGGTAGGTATCTAGGCTGTTCTTGTAAACGTTCTGGGACAAATAGCAAAGGAGAGGATTAGATTGGGAAAGGGGTGGTAAGTGTAACAGTCCAATTTTAGGGCAACTACTGGCCCGCTCCTAGCTGGTGGACTGAATTAAAATTATCCCTTGTGATTTCATTGTGTAGGTTTTAATTCGACCGCAATAATGTTCATTTTCATACTTCACGTGGTTAAAAGCCAACGTAACCAATCCAGCTCCAGTGGGCAATTAATTGTCCATTAATTCACAGAGCTGCAAATCTGGATGGATATCCCTGGTTACTGAAATGGCCGGTTTTGCATTTTGAAAGACTCATTTAAGGATCAATAGCATTGAAGCCAAAATACTTGCTAATATGCATATCATCATTTTTGAAATCAGAAAGAAAATAAACTACAACTTAAGTTAAGTTTCTACCAATACTTTGGTAAGTTCTGGCCTTCTTTGTACTGATAATTATTTACATCAAAACCTTTTAGGTTTTCAGATTCCCATGAGAGAGGATGAAGCACATAGCTTAGCAGCTTTAGCTGGTAGTATTGTTGCATCTGAGGCCAACACTGATTATAAAGTATCAGTGAGCATAATGCAGTAGACGGTTTGAAAACCCAGTGGTAGTTGAGTGGTTGGGTGTGTATCTCCCAATGGAACCTACACTCTCCAGCAACCTAATTCCAACAAAAATAACACAGAACATTTACTATAACAATTGCAACAAAGTTCTCACTGCTTCTATCATTCAATTATTTTTGGTCAATCGCTGAATAATTTCCTACTTTTTCATTTTAATTTATTCAAATAAAACACTGCATTTGCTCTGAAAGCTCATTAGCAAAGCTTTAAACAAGATACACCAAGTGTAAAAAAAAGTACCAATTTCACTTGTCTCTTTTAGCCTGAAAACTTGAAGTAGTCGAGAAAAGGACATGACTAATTATTTGGGGGTTTTCCATACGTACTGCCATTTTTATTACACATAACTGCCATCATTGCAATTAACCAGCAGAAAACATCCAACTATAGGTGAAAGATTCTGTGAATTAAGAAAAATGGTACATTTACTTTTATTGGTAAGTACCTCAATTTACTTTAGAAACTTTTAAAAAATCATCCACAAAATATTGTCCCAGATTTTCCTGGGGACTTGCATCACAGTAATGGCACGTCTACTGAACAAACCCTTGAACGGTACAAATGAAACAGGAAATTATGGAGCAAATGACTTACTCTAAACTTTGTGTAGTCACATTTGTAATGTAGGGAAACGCAGCAGCCAATTTGTGCACAGTAAAGTCCCACAAACAGATGATCTGTTTTATTTCTCATTGTTTGTGGGAACTTGTGCGCAAATTGGTTGTGACCTTTCCCTCCATTGGATGTAAATTGCTTTGGGATATTCTGAGCTTGTGGCAGATGCTATCGAAATGTAAGTTCACCATCTTTAACAGTATTATGTATTACCACTCCATATTTTCCTGGGACCTTTGTACCTCTGCCGTTGCCTTGCTGAAATCAGTTGGAAGGTAATTATGACAATCAATGGCAATCACAATTTTCCTGCAGTTTTCATGCTGCTCTCACTTAGACTTAAAAATAATGCACTGGAGACGTAGCAATAGCCTGATTAACTGACTTTGAATGCATTCTTTGATTACATTTAAATTACATGATAATTGGGACATTGCATGTTTGCTGCTTGGGATATGACGTGCTAATGAGTTTGTTGATCGAGACGTAATGAAAGACAGGTTCTTAAACATTGCATTGCTATATCAATAAAATGATTCCTTTCTTTTAATTTTTTTCAATTGTTTCCTTTTTTAAGCACTTATTGTTGCTAATCTGTTATTTCACAAATTTGTTTAGCTAAAAGGTTCCTTAAGTATAAATAAATGTTTAAAATAAGAAATTCAACTATTGCATATTGTTACGTGTGCATCAACAGGTCAGTTTTAAATGGAGGTATCATGCATCATCTATGGAGTGCCAGAAAGTACAACGACCAGTGGCTGTCCTATTTCCGATTCTCCACTAAGCTCACTGTGGTGTATTCTAATTAGAAATACAGGAAAATATTGTGTAAGTGAGATTGGCGCATCAGACACCAAAAATTTATGGTGTACATCACCAATCTCACCATTGCAAGAACTAAGGACAATTAACATGCTGCCACAATTTCTGACACAGTATACTTTCCTCTGAGTATTTCTAGCTACAAGTAAATCTTAGCCAATTAATTTCCTGAAGTAAGTTATTCCATTATTATCCCATTTTATTTCTTCAGCTCAGGGAGTTTTCAGGTAAAAGGAAAATTCCAGCGAGGAGCTCTGCAGGTCACTTTGCATCTGCTCCAGCAGCTTCAGGTGGCATGATGGATATTTTATTTTATTTTATTTATGAATTTTCTCTTGCATCATTACCATGGGTCAGTCTATCAGACTTTGATACAACTCATTTTAGAACCAAAGCCATCAAAGCTTCTCTGCTTCTCACTGATGAAATTTCACAAGCATCCTGTTTGTTTTCTGTGCTCAATCATCTTGGTGAGCTCCTGACATTTTATGTTAGGTAGGGTTGCATGCATAAGAGCTTCATAGATAGTAAATGAGCCTCCCTCATTCCTTATATTTAAATATAAATCCCACATTTCTGTAATTCTTTGTACCTTTGTTGTTACGACCAGGTAAGAAAGAGGTCTAGGGTTCCCTTTCAGCCTTCACCTGGTCTTACTGGAACAGGATTTATTTTTAAACACACCGTGTTTAGGGCGGCACAGTGGCACAGTGGTTAGCACCGCAGCCTCACAGCTCCTGCGACCCGGGTTCAATTCTGGGTACTGCCTGTGTAGAGTTTGCAAGTTCTCCCTGTGTCTGCGTGGGTTTTCTCCGGGTGCTCCGGTTTCCTCCCACAAGCCAAAAGACTTGCAGGTTGGTAGGTAAATTGGCCATTAGAAATTGCCCCTAGTATAGGTAGGTGGTAGGGAAATATAGGGACAGGTGGGGATGTGGTAGGAATATGGGATTAGTGCAGGATTAGTATATATGGGTGGTTGATGGTCGGCACAGACTCGAAGGGCCTGTTTCAGTGCTGTATCTCTAAACGAAACTAAACTAAACTTTTAGCTCCCCCTTGGTGAATCCTTGTTCATCGCTTTCCAATTATAAGGCAAAGAAACCAGCACAAACAGGCTTTCTTAGGTTGAAAGAAGAAAAGTTGACATTTATTAAATTTAAACTCTAATTCAGTTAACGCCGATGGATACATGCCGTGCCCCATGCTAGCATGCATATGCGATACACACATGCAAATATAGTCAGAAAAGAGCAGAAGAAAAATAAAGTGGAAAGATTTGAGGTACTATTTGAAGAGTTGTTGTTACGGTTCTTTGAGTTCACTGTAGATTCCTTGATTGTAGGTAGATCTTGCTTTTCGTTGGGGCCCAGTATTCTTCTTAAACCTTGTTCGCTGTAGGAGACTTTTCTCTCTTGGGGTTCATGTGTCTTCAGTGGATTCAAAGGCTTGTGAGAAAGAGATGGGAGCAGACAGTACAGAGATATTCTCAGTCCAGGAGCAAACAGCTTTCTGCCCAAACTGCTTGTACAAATTCAAAAAACTCAAGTTGCCCAGCAGGTTAGTCATGTTAGCTGGTTTGACCATGTCCGTTTGTGTATTCAGCCATCTTAGCAGTCATCCTGGAATGCGAGCTCCCCCACCTTCAACATCTGGTGATCAAAAATCCATTGTGGGTTGAATGTCACGGAATGGCTGCTTTGTCTTTCCAAACACTGTCTGTAAACATGCAAATGTCTTTTCCAGCCACAGTTGATCTGTTTAACAAGTCTTCTTCACTCCAGTAACGGTTTAAATCAATAATTATGACAAAATTAATGTGCCTCATTCTTGGCAGGTGGGGGCCTAGCATGATATTGTTATAATTTTTTTTAAAAACTTCATTTGAAGCAATTCAATGGAAATCTGACGTGGTTGCCACAGAGCTATATTTAAGAAAATGGCTTTTACTTGTTAACTCACAAAATAAGACTTAGAGAACTGAATTGTCATTAAGGGAGGGTCAAGTGACACCACTCAGCTTCTGTAATAAAAACATTTTCATGTGAAGTTGTCAGTAAAAGTGATGAAACAATTCAGACAAGATGACCGGAACTTTGCACTAGTCGGACGAGAGCTGTCCACAAAACAAAATGTCTGTGGTGATCCCACCTCTGTCAAGCCTGGGGATCCAATCCGGATTTTATGGTCCCCAGGCCCTTAATTGGTTTTGGGCGGGACTTACATCGCTAATTGGCCACTTAAGGGCCTTGATTGGTCTGGGGCGGACAGGCTGTTTCCCGCTGCTGCCGCCTTGCGTAAAATGGCGGCAGAGGCGAGAGCAGGTCAGGAAGAGCCTCTCGAGCCTCCCACTCCAATTTGCGCCACCACCCCCCCCACCCTCCACCACCAGCCTGCTCTTTGTGGTGGGGGAGGGGGGAGGTGGCGTAAATTCCGGCCTATGTGTCTTTTTTTAAGACTCTTTGATCTGTTTTTGTTTGTAAAAACCTGGAAGTCGTTTATTTTCTTCAAATTAACACTACTTTACATATTAGCAAAGTCTGGATTTGTACTGAATTGCAGATATCTCAACCATATTAATGCCTGTCCTGCTCCATTTGCTGACTGCCAATTGTCTAAAATCATTTCTGTCTCTCCAGCAGCTCAGATAATTGAGAACAGACTGGATTTTATCAGGTCATTTAGGAGGGTGACTTGTCTTTGAGGGAAGAGACTGCAGAAAATGCCTTGATGTATTCATCTTTCTCTTGCTTCTGCCTAAGAAGAACAAGTCCAAACTGTGTAACTGGGCTGGATTTTACCAGCCACTCAGCGTCATGGATCATGGTGGGGGAGGCCCGTAAAATGCTTGCGGGAGGGGCTCGCCACGACCCACGATGCCAAGAAGGCCCCGCCAGATATTAGCGGTGGCGGCAAGGCCTCAGTGTTGCAGCAGCCCCCCCGACGCACCAACCCCCCCCACCCCCCCGCCGCATGGCAGTGGGTCCTTCATTAAAATATGGAAATGAGGTTACTTAAAATGCAAATGAACTTACCTACTGCTGGCGGCTGTCCAATGCTAATTTTATGGCCGCCAAGGCGAGATACTGGTGGGGAGGGAGGAGGAACAAAATTATCAGGGTGGGGTGGGGGGGCGGGGAGTGGGAAAAACAATCTTTATTGGCTCTGGGGATGGTGGGAAGGGGTTTGGGGTCAAAGGGAATAAAGGTCAGGGAGAAAGGTCATGAGTGAGAACTCACTTTTCTAGGGGGGAAAGAGCATAGAACTAATTATTTATGCATTGGGTGGGAGAGGGGATTTGAAGCTTTCATAAAATTTTATTTTAACTGAATTGAAACTGTGACACTAAAAATGTAAATGTCACTGAAGGGCTTCAAGCCCTTTAAAAATGGTGCCGGCGCCTGCGTGGTGGCCCTGGACGCCGTTACTGGGGACGTGGCAGCCGCCCCCTCTACATCATCAGGGGTGGCCGCACCACACCCTCCATTTAAATAAGCCCCCGCGCATAATGTCGTGGGGGCTCTGTGGTGGCGCTTCTGGGTCGGAAGGCCGCCAACAACACAGCACGCCAACACAGATTGTAAAATCCAGGCCACCATCTTTAGTCGCTAATATGGAAATAACTGCAACAGGGCCATGGTAAGGGTTTGTATCTGACTCAAGGCTGTCCATGTGTTAGAGAATGGCACCTTCAACAGAATGAATTGCCCATAGTAATAGTGCTATTTTGTTCCTTTCAAGTCTAAAGCATGCAGCTGAACTAGAGGCTTCCAATGGAGACGTGGAAAGGAAAGACACAGGTGAGACTCAGTAATTATTCACAGTAATGCCCATTAACATCGGGGGAAGAATTCAACTCCCAGCTACCTGCTTAGTGCAAGTAAAATGGGCATTAGTCCTCTGAATTTGACATGGTGATCTCTCATACTCGATGTGCACCAGCAGAGTGCCAGACACCATATTGAGTCAGGCATGTTCAGGATGTCAGCCTAGAACTTGTTTCCTACTATATATAATATATTATAATATATATGTGAGGGTCCTGTGCCTCCTTAAGGATTCTTTTGCCAAATTCTATTTCCTGAGCACTGATTTGTCCATCCAAAAAAGCTGCCCACAAACCCTGGGCTGGGAAGAGTTGGAAAGGTGACAGTACCAACCACAATTGAGTAAATACCTCGTTAGTCATTTTAGATTGTTAGTGGACTTCTATGCAAAATTTTGGCTGAATTGGCTGCTGTAGTTTACTTTTAAAGTTGTTCCAAGTTATTTTTTGGAACTGTAGAACAAATCTGCCCTGGGGCTTCTGTACAAACATTTTCTGGCAATTATGCATATGCTGCTCATTCTGTCTCAGTCATTGTGCCTAGAGGAGGAAGAGCAGCAGACTGCAGTGGGAGAAGAGAGTGAAAAGGTGAAGGCCTCAGGAGACCGTATAGGACCAGAACATCTTATCTTCATTTAGTGAGGAGCAATATGTCCAATGGTTCCACTTCACCAATGAGGCCATAACAGAGCTATGCCATTTGTTGCAACAGCAACTGCAGCCCAGCACTAGGCCATGCAATTTATTGCTAATGGTTCTGAAGATGACAGTGACTCCTACACTTCAAGGTTATTGTAGACTGCAACAAATGGCATTTGCAACATTAATCAATTTTTGGTGCATTTCTGCATCAAGCAGGTCATGGACTCACTCTTTGCCAAGGCAAGCGGTTTCATCTATTTCCCCACAGAAGTCGCAAAACATGAAGACAGAGCTCTGACCTATTTTCAAGAGGACTATATTCTGCTCCAACTAAGCCTGAGAGCTGTGATGGATCTGGAAAGAAAAATGAGTCATAAAAATTAGCAGTCAGTGGCAAGGGTTACCAGAAACAGATCAGTGGCAGATCAAAGCAGCACCAGCTTGCTATGCAAAGCATGCGAAGGATAGAGTTCAGTGAGAAGAGAAAAGGAGGAGTAAGATGGTCAAATATTATTCGAATATTTTCCAGCCTTGCCATTTGCATGCTTCTGACCTGTCATCTGCCCATCACATCAATGGCAGCCACTTCCATTGGGGCAGACACTTGAATGATGGTCATGGATGGTTGGCATCCTGTGTAGCCTAGACATGGTTTTAAGAGGTACAGACCTGCCTAGCATCTGCAACCCCCTTTCGACCTTGTAGGCTGGTGTCCAGGGGAAAGACAAAAGCCTATACGTCTGGGGCCTAGTCGGTTGCAGGGGTTCCACTCCAGATTTTGTCGGGTTTACTCCCTTAGCCATTAACTCTTGATGTTGTTGTTAATGTTGAAGGCACCAACCAGCAGGGCCCAAGACTGGCACAAAAGTATTTGGCAGTCATAACAACATAAGAAGTAGGAGCAGGAGTAAATCATACAGCCCCTCGATCCTGCTCTGCCATTCCATACAATCATAGCTGATCTTCTGCCTTAACTCCACTTCACCGCCCACTCTCTCTATCCCTTGATTCCCTGAGAGACCAAAGATCTGTCTATCTCAGCCTTAAATATATACAAAGATGGAGCATTCACAACCCTCTGGGGCAGACAATTCCATAGATTCACACTCTCCTGCTGTGTGTGTCTGCTCCTTCTTATTGCCTGCCAGTTTGCCCAATATAAAGAAATGGAATATGTTTGCTGAATTAATGTTAGGATATGCATATTAGGGTAGAGCAGTGAGGATGATGCATGAAAACTGCCACAGATGTGCGGCAAATGAAGGGGATAATTGTGAGGACAGTAGCAGATGCAGAGTTTGTAAGTAACAGCACAAGGAGGTTCAGTGAAGTGTGTTGCTATGACTGAAGGAGAGTGATGAGACATTGAGCTATAGGTGGTACAGAGAGTAAGAATGAGTAGGAGTTGAACTTTAGTACCTCTGGTCAAATCATTGATTTTTTTTTACATTACAGCCAAGTACTGCTGTTTTACAATGTGCATTCACCTACTCAGCCATTTCAGATCACTATTAGGAGTGGGCTTGCACTCCTTCCTCTGAGAGCTGGAAACAGGACCTGTTTCACCCTGATAGCCTCTACAAGGACATCCATGGCATTTTCTGAATTCCTAGTGGATTTTCCCTGTTCCAATTTTTGAGTATAAAACATGCAGCACAGGCAAAGTATACCTTCCCTTTAAGAGAAGCTGGCTCCCTTTAAATGTTATTGCTCCTACCTGACTTTCCACCCTCCCAGCTCAATGGCAATTACCAACTCAAGCAGCAAAGATCTCGAACATTATCATCAAATGATGCACAAACCTGATTTTAGTCCCCCTGATTTGCCCCCATCATTGCGTGGGCACAGTGGTGTCTTGGTTTATTTCATGCCCATTTTGGGCCAAGTTGAATTTCTTGCTCAAAGTCAAACCGCAAAGGGAGAAAAGGGTTATTTATTTTTGTGAAAATATTGTGTGAGTACACAATGGGAATTCCTGTTTTGTATTCATGTAAAATTATAAGCAAGAGGAATTTCATCCCAAAATGTGAGCTTTTCATTAGCCTGATCAACAATACAATGTACTGGTGATTATCCAAGCTCTAAAAACTCTAGAAACAAATCATGTAGTGTGATAAGTGAAAGCTATTAGTTCACAAATTAGATGGTTAGAAATGTAAACATTTCATGACTTGGAATACTGGAAGTATACTGTAGATTTTGATTTGCAAGTGAAACGACTGATTCCAAAATCCACTGGTGCCATGATGTGTTAATAATTATGATATCATAACATTATTATGTTAGTGCCTGGAAACCAGATGAGCTTTCTTGTACTTGAAATGGTTACTAAGGTAACAGTTTAAGATGTTACACATTTTTACATGGCTTTACCACCTTATGCTTGATATTCAGGCAAAAGGAACAAGAAATTGCATAGGCTAAGTAAATGTTGATGTCCATTCTAATGTTAATGCATTTCCTGCCATGGCTATTGATATTACTCAATAATATTACATCTGATTTTGAGATGACAGACCCTGACTAATGTTATCTTTGGAAACCATAGGAGTTGTTAAATTTCTACCTACTGTGAGTCTTGATAATCTGCCAGTAAGGCCATGTTATAGTGAAGGCCTATTGTCTACATTGTGATCTTTGGAATATATTTGCAACAAACGCAACAACAACAACAACAAATACTTACATTTAAAAAGCACCTTTAACATAGCAATCTTTGAAATTTATTTGCAACAATCAAAGAAAATTTGATTTTGCTCAATTATGTATAATTATCTTGTAGATGTCTTAACATGGATTCCTGATATTGATCAATTCAGTTGAGCATGTTAGATCTGAAAATATTACAGGATATCACTGGCATTTGCGGCAGGTCATAAGGAGGCTACTAAGGGATATAGATAGGTTAAGTGAGTTGGCAAAGATCTGGCAAATGGAGTATAATGTGGGAAAATGTGAAATTGTCCATTTTGGCAGGAAGAATAAAAAAGAAGCATATTATCTAAATGGTGAGAGATTGCAGAGCTCTGAGATGCAGAGGGATCTGGGTGTCCTACTGCATGAATCACAAAAGGTTAGTATGCAGGTACAGCAAGTAATTAGGAAAGCTAATAGAATGTGATCATTTATTGCAAGGGGAATTGAATACAAAAGTAGGGAGGCTTTACTTCAGTTATACAGAGCATTGGTGAGACCACATCTGGAGTACTGTGTATGGTATTGGTCCCCTTATTCAAGGAAGGATGTAACTGTGTTGGAAGCAGTTCAGAGAAGGTTTACTAGACTAATACTTGGAATGGGCTGGTTATCTTATGAGGAGAGGTTGGACAGGCTAGGATTGTATCCATTGGAGTTTAGAAGAGTAAGAGGCGACTTGATTGAAACAGATAGAGTCTGAAGGGTCTTGACAGGGTGGATGTGGAAAGGATGTTTCCTCTTGTGGGAGAATCTAAAACTAGGGGTCACTGTTTAAAAATAAGGGGTATCCCATTTAAGACAGAGATGAAGAGAAATTTTTTCTCTCAGAGGGTCATGTGTCTTTGGAACTCTCTTTCTCAAAAGGTGGTCGAAGCAGTGTCTTTGGCCAGAATTCTTCAGCTCCCGGCGACTCCGGGGTGGCCGGGTTGGAAGCTGCCGAGTAAATCGAATGCGCTCTGCGCCGCCCGCCCACCGGCATCACACACAGGGCAGCCAATTAGTGGCCCCTTGGCGTATTTGGCACCTGACAGGGTGCACGTGGCCGGCTGAATCAGTAGATTTGGGGGCAGGGCCAATGTCAGCCCTTTAAAAAGGCAGACAGCATTACAATGGAGTAGCTGCTTAGGGGAATACAGCGGAGGAGGAGTTGTGAATGTAACTGCTGAGGTGACCAACTGACTGAAAAGTCAAGAAGTGAAGGAAGACTGACAGTGCCCATGTGCAGGAAAGGGGAAAACATTTGCAGAAGAAATCCAGAGTGATGGAGGGAGAAGGTTCACCACAGCCCCCAGATTCTCAGAGGAATCTCTGGAGGTCCTCCTCCAGGCAGTGGAGGCAAGGCGTGACATATTATTCAATGCCGATGGCCGAAGAAGGCCCACAGAAGTGGCCAAGAGGGCCTGGTTGGAGGTCGCCGAGGAGGTCAGCAGCCACTGTGTGGTACAGAGGACATGGCTCCAGTGTCGCAAGCGGCTCAATAACCTGCTTCGCTCTGCCCGGGTAAGGGGTACTCCTCATTAATCTCATTGTGAATGTGTCAGGGAAGGGTCAGTCTGTCCTAACAATGCAAGGTGGAAACCAGCAATGAGCAATCCTTGCCTGCTGCATTGTATTGCAACACAGGATGGGCAGGTCTGGGATGCATGGTGATCTAATAGTGTTCAAATTGGGCACTGCATTGCAGTCGCGCTGAAATGGAACAACAAACCCACTGGGTGAGAGTGTGAGATACCAAATCATATGTCTAAACTAGGTGTGCTCGTGTAAATAGGAGAAGAGGGCTCACAACGCCCGAGAGAGGTCCCGGACTGGTGGTGGCCAGGGCAATCAGGCATACCAGACAAGAATGGAGGAGGATGCCTTGATGCTGGCAGGGGAGGACGGAGGACGTGCTGTGGCAGATGGCGAGGTTGGCGGTCCTAGCCGTCAGAGTGACTGACTTCCAATGTGGTGGGAGGGTGTAAGGGGGGGGGGGCGGGGGAAACAGTAGTTGGGGGGG
Source organism: Heterodontus francisci (assembly GCF_036365525.1). Lineage (NCBI taxonomy): Eukaryota > Metazoa > Chordata > Chondrichthyes > Heterodontiformes > Heterodontidae > Heterodontus > Heterodontus francisci. The sequence goes on along the minus strand of NC_090388.1, from coordinate 27,513,355 downwards.
CAGTTGCAGTGGTGATTGTCTCAGGCACTGAAGTATGCGAATAAAAGTTGATTCACACAAATGTGGGAAAACTGCAGTAAGGGACATGTGCTTCAATCTGTGGTGCTGATCAAACTGATCAATCTGATTTACCCTGCATGTGAAACACATCAGTGGCCAGAAGGGGTCTCAGGGGCTCAACACTCCCCCTGTGAGGATGAGGGGATCGCCTTAGAGGGTGCACCATCACATCATCGCACCTCACCAAGTGCCAGCGCAGAGACTGCCACCACAGTTGGGATGACTGTCTCTGCGGAAAAGATGTCACTTACAGGTGTTAGCACAGCACAGTCGCCGGACCAGCCGCTAGAGGCAGAATCGGCCGATGCCTCACACACTTGGAGGAGTGTGGGAGGCCAGGCCAGGGTAGAGCCGCAAGCTGATGACGCACCTCTGAGAACATCCATTTGGCGGGCGACGTTGTAGGTTCAACATGCAGTGCATGAACATCTGGTGGATTTGCCAGAGATGCTGCGAGCCATAGCACATACCCTAGAAACTTTCATCCAGGGCATGTCAGCTGCAAACTCTCAGGCATTTGTCCAGCTGGCATCCTCCGTTGACAGATTGGCAGCTGCAGTGGAGAGGCCAGTACTGGAAGCTATCCGTGATCTCAGGGGGAGTGTAGCCTCTCTGGACCAGGCCATCAGGGTGCAAATTCAGATGCTCATGCAGCAGGTCGAGGCTGCTCATCCCTCTGAGGTCAGCTTTGAGGAGCAGTCAAGCCTCAGGAAGGCACAAGGGCAGCAGCTGATAGCACATGGGAGCTCCTCTCAGGGCGCTCCTGATGCATCATGCAGCCCATTGCCCCTCCGCTAGTGACATGTCAACCCCAAACTCCCAGGGTGTTAGAGGCTGATCCTGATATTTCTCAGGAGCATCCTGATCTGCCGTGGCCGCGAGCAGGCAGAGGACATCCGCCAAAGTCATTAAGAGCAGGGCGGCAGCCCGATCAGCCATCTGCCTCTGGTGAGTCTGGTGACGAGGGATTGTCCACACGTAAGAGCACCCGCAAACATTTTAAGAAATCACTGTAATATCACCCCTGGCTCACTGGGTTACCTTCCGATTATTTATTTGAAGTGGACATTAGATCACTGTAAATAAATTTGTGCTTTGAACATTTAACTTGGCATATGTAATCCATGAGGTAGCATCAGACATCGTTGTGCTGCTGAAGCAGTTATATATGAGATGTCACACACTCAGGTTGGGTTCATCGTGACATGATGTTGTTTTTAATCTGATCATCTCTTCCCTTGGATGTGCGTGTCTTTCCCCTCTCGCAATCCCACAATGGCTCAGTGCATGCCACAATGTGAAATCTTTGCATGTAGCGATCCTCTCAAGAGAAACGCCTGCCTGTTAGGGCATCCGGGTCTCTCTTGCTGTTAATTCCAGAGGACAATCTGCTTCCTCTCTCCTGTCATCATGTGAATGTTGCCCATCGTCCTCATCAGAAACTCCATCTTCATCTGATGACTCTTCACGGTTATCTTGAATCTCCTCAATGGCATCTCCCCTTTCCATCGCCAGATTATGCAAGGTACAGCATACAACAATAATCCTGGATGCCTGTGCTGGCGCGCACTGCAGTGATCCACCTGAGCGGTCCAGACACCGGAATCTCATCTTAAGCAGGCCAACCGTTTGTTCGGTGGTCACTCAGGTGGCTGCATGACTCTCATTGAAGCGTTCCTCAGCATGACCCCTTGGGATTCTCTTCAAAGGATAACCCCTGTCGCCAAGTATCCAACCTTACAATCTGTCCAGGGGACTGAAAAGAGCAGGCACCTGAGAGTTTCTGAGAATGTATGCATCGTGGCAACTTCCTGGGTATCGTGCACAAACCTGCAAGATTCTCTTCTGATGATCGCATACAAGCTGAATGTTCAATGAATGGAAGCCTTTTCGGTTAATGAATGCCCCTGAATGACCTGCTGGTGATCTAATTGCCACATGCGTACAGTCTATAACGCCCTGAACCATTGGGAACCCAGTGATTGCGCTGAATCCTCTTGCTCTTTCAGCCTGGCTGGTGTTGCCCATTTTGAAACTAATTAAATTGTTAGCATGTCTGAACAGTGCATCAGTCACAACCTTTATGCAGTGGTGTGCAACTGCTTGGGAGACTCCGCACAGGTCTGCAGTCGAAACCTGGACAGAGCCACACGCATAAAAGTTAAGGGTGATGGTCACCTTTAAAGTGACTGGCATTGGATGGCCACCCAGACAGTTTGAGGCTACATCCACTGCCACCATCTCACAAAGAAATGTCAGGGTCTCACGTGACAGACGCAGCCTTCTTCTGCACTGGCTGTTCCGACAGCTGTCGGTAGCTCAGAAGCGGCTGGTATACCCTGCCTGTTGGGTGGACGCGTCTCCTGACATGTGTACGCTCTCGCCTGACTCTGCCACCTGCTCCCTCTCCCACATAACGAGGAGCCACTTAACCAGCTGTTTGTGCATGCCCATGCCCAGCTGTCCTTCTGTCCCTGATTGGGGCATGGTCCTCCTCCTCTGAAGAGCTGTCTCCAGAAAGCACAATTCACATTGTTGGACTGGTTACCAGATTCTTAAGTTCCAGCTGTCAGGACAGGCACACACAACCCCCTTCCTTCCACTCACTGACTCAGAACAGATATTAAAGGCCTGCTCGGGTCTGCAAATGAAACCCGACCCGAGCCCAACAGAACCACATCCGACCCGAGCCTGATCCGGCCCGAGTCCTTTTATTTTTTCCCACGCCCTGACCCAACCACCGGAATAAAGTTGATTATATTAAAGAGGTTGCGCTCTACCTTGGATGGAATCACTCACTGCAGACTAGTGCGGAGTGTTTCCCGCCTTGACGTTCTGGTTGTCACTGTGTCCGACCCGACCCGAGCCCGACCGCCAGACCCGGAAGAGCGACACTACCCGACCTGAACCTGACACATGTTGTCGGGTCCCATCGGGTTCAGGTTGGGTAGCCATGCTCTAACAGATAGGTCCCGAGCTGCAGCGAGTCAGACTCAGTTGGAGCCCTCTGCACAAGCTACAAATGTCTACAATTTATATAACACACAAAAACTCTCACAGCTAAACAACACCACGTGAGCTGGGATTAGACCGTCATCAGACAGGTTACTTATACCCTACTGATCATGTGTCGTTGCAATAGTAATCCTGCTCAGTACAAGAGGAACCACAGGTTCAGACATTTATTTTTTATTCAGAGATACAGCACTGAAACAGGCACTTCGGCCCACCGAGTCTGTGCCGACCAAGAACCACCCATTGATACTAACCCTACAGTAATCCCATATTCCCTACCACCTACCTACACTAGGGGCAATTTACAATGGCCAATTTACCTATCACCTGTAAGTCTTTGGCTGTGGGAAGAAACCGGAGCACCCGGCGAAAACCCACACGGTCACAGGTAGAACTTGCAAACTCTACACAGGCAATACCCGGAATCGAACCCAGGTCCCTGGTGCTATGAGGCTGCGGTGCTAACCACTGCACCACAGTGTATGTGCTTGGCTGAGGAGCCAACGTTGCGAAGCTACCATCTGTGGGATTATGATTGAATGCCTCTAAGTCAGAATCCCCCCTACCTCCAACACCCTCACTGATTGCCTCCCTTCCGCCCTTTTAAAGTTTCCAGGTCCCCGACACAATCAATGACCCGATTTACAGCCGTAAAATCAGACGGCCCATGTAAATTTCCAGTCAATTGGGTTCTCAGCTACTTTAAGTACTTTCAAATTACTTGCAGTCAGGCGAAGAGCGGTGACTCGATCGCGCCCGACTTCCTGGATTGTAAAATGGCGTCTGTGCGTGATGACGCCGGGGACCTGACCCAACGTCATCGGACGCCATTTTACCACCCGAACGCCTCTGAACTGATCTGATTACGGTCGGTAAAATTCCAGCCTTTGAATATTTTTAAGACAGAGGTATATAGATTCTTGATAAGCAAGTGGGCAAAAGTTAATGGGGGTAGGCGGGAATGTGGAGTTGAGGTTACAATCAGATCAGCCATGATCTTGTTGAATAGTGGAGTGGGCTCAAGGGACCGAGGGGCCTACTCCTGCTCCTAATTCGTATGTTCATATGTTGGTCACATTGTTGATCAGGTACCTCATAACGGTTTGATATCTTAACATTGCTTAACCACAGGTGAACTATTTTTATATCTCAAAATCAATTTTATATATTTTGAAACAGCTTGAGATAACTTGAAGTTAATGAAGATATTAAATTGATACTGATCTGAATTAATAGACACCACCTGGAAATAATTTAATATTTCAAAGTTGCCTTGAAGGTGATTTTTTTTCAATCTTTTCAAAGGATTCTCCAAATGTTTGAAGCTAAGTCAAAATATACCAAACATCATGAGGGATTTTATTGTTGATTTTAACTATTTCCACCCTGTCATCAGAAGTAGGAAGCAAATGGCTTACATTTAACCCTATTTAGTTGCCTATTGAAAACCACATTGGGCCCTGATATTGGTATAAAATCTGGGTGGGTAGGGAACAGATATTTAGGTGGTAACCCAGTTATGCCAGGCCCTTGCTTATTTATTCATGCATCAGACTTTCCATTTCCAGATGGCCATGAGTTTCATGAAGCCAAGTGAATAAAGGAAATAATGTAATTCAGCTTATCTCCCATCATTTGTGTCCTAGCAACAAGTCCTAGCATATTTAAGTTGCTGCAGTGAATTCCTGCTCTGAACACAGATGAAAGTGATCCCAAGCTGGGATTTAGGGTAAGGTTGAGGGCATATCCATGGAATGAGCAGAAGATCTCTCCTTCTTTAAAAGGTCTCTTGCAAATTTCTGAAGCTGAGATCAGCTAACTCAGACACACCAGCGATTGACCTAAGATCAAATTGGTCTGTAGGGGTTTTACTTCACACACACTATATTGATTCATTTTCAATTCCATCTATACCAAAGTTACCAATTAAACTAATGTGGGAAAGAAAGTCTACAGAAATCCAAATACTTGATGTTGTAAGAGCATTAGCATTTCATAATTTTGTCCATAGGCCTACCAACTTTCTGCAGTCAATAGGAATTTCACACACAATACTGTTCTCGTGGGCTCTGCCCTAATGATCACGATTTTATCTGTGTATAGACAGTGTGGCTATTTTTTGATATGTCTCTTTTTCATTCCTGCCCAATGCTGACTGATCTGCCTGAAATAGATGTCTTCAGCGTTATATATGAGTGGTTCTGACACTGATTTCTCAGGAACTAGTTTCATTTCAAAAGGAAAAAAAAATCTGGAATGCACCTAAGTCGAACTTATCATTCAAAAATACTTGCCACATATTTACCTTCTTCAATTAGCATTACTGGCTTCTTATGCAACATGTCAATATATTAATTTATACTGTCCCTCAGGCTCCTTCTTTCCTGTGGGTTTTTTATTGGCCTTCCACCACTGGTTATCGGAACTCTCCTGCTCCGACTCTCTCTCCCCTGGTCTTCACCTTTCCAAATATTGGATGATGAAATGGATTTGTATCAAAATTATTTTGGATTCCTACGCATCTGTTATTTCATTAACAATATTTTCCTTAAGATGGAAGGAGTGCGTTTTTTCTTGTCCCATTGTGAATTTCTCCCTACCACCACCATCACCTGGTAAATTGACAGGGAGCCGTGTCGGGAAAGCTCCCTGGCTCTGTCCCGCTGCCGCAGAAGTTTTGTAGCAGCAGGCAGGAGGCAGGCCGGTTACATATCAGCTGCCCGTTCCACAGAGCCGACCAGTTGATTTGCATATTAAAGGCCCCAATTAGGGGCCGTTAAGCAGGCCCACCGGCATTTTTCCAATGGCGGGACAGCCCCGCTGCACATGGGGAGGCCGCCAGCTTCATAGAAGCAGACTCCCTGTGGCAGCCAGTCGGCGGGGTCAGTGAAGCCAGAGGGTTCATGGCCCAAACAAGGGGCCGCGGGCAAGGATGGCCACCCCCATGGCCCCACTGGGCCATCTGGAGGCGTCTTCCAACTTGGCCCTCTGATTTGTAATTTTCTACTTACCCTTCCAAGGCCTCTCAACCTTTGAGCTCTCCTGATGCTAATGCTGAGGCTCCAGAGCTGCTGATCCTCAGATTGGACTGGCAGTATCAAGAGCCCGTCCACTGTCCTTAACTGCACAGAGACATGGGAGGCAGCCGATTAGGAGGCCACCTCCTAGAAAATAGCTGAGCCGGTCCCTCTGCTGCCAGGTGCAGGCTCCAGACCCCCATTTTGTCCTGATGTTAGGGTCTACAGCCCACAGTAAATTCCTACTACTCCTTTCTTCTTGTGAATCAAGCATTTGGTTGTTATATGTTCCATGGTCCGTTCTGGGTGACGACTCATAGTCATAGAGTCATAGAGTTATACAGCACAGAAACAGGCCCTTCGGCCCACCGTGTCTGCGCCGGCCATCAAGCACCTAACTATTCTGATCCCATTTTACAGTACTTGGCCCATAGCCTTGTATGCTATGGCATTTCAAGTGCTCATCTAAATACTTCTTAAATGTTGTGAGGGTTCCTGCCTCTACCACCTCTTCAGGCAGTGCGTTCCAGATTCCAACCACCCTCTGAGTGAAAAACTTTTTCCTCAATTCCCCTCTAAACCTCCTGCCCCTTACCTTAAATCTATGCCCCCTGGTTATTGACCCCTCCGTGAAGGGAAAAAGTTTTTTCCTATCTAACCTATCAATGCCCCTCATAATTTTGTATACCTCAATCATGTCCCCCCTCAGCCTCTCTGCTCCAAAGAAAACAACCCTAGCCTTTTCAGTCTCTCTTCATAGCTGAAATGCTTCAGCCCAGGCAACATTCTGGTGAATCTCCTCTGCACCCTCTCCAGTGCAATCACATCTTTCCTATAGTGTGGTGACCAGAACTGTCACAGTACTCCAGCTGTGGCCTAACTAGCGTTTTATACAGCTCCATCATAACCTCCCTGCTCTTATATTCTTTGCCTCAGTTAATAAAGGCAAGTATCCCATATGCCTTCCTAACCACCTTATCTACCTGTGCTGCTGCCTTCAGTTATCTATGGACAAGTACACCATGGTCCCCCTGACCCTCTGTACTTCCTAGGGTCCTGCCATCCATTGTATATTCCCTTGCCTTGTTAGTCCTCCCAAAATGCATCACCTCACACTTCTCAGGATTAAATTCCATTTGCCACTGCTCTGCCCATCTTTCCAGCCCATCTATATCGTCCTGTAATCTAAGGCTTTCCTCCTCACTATTTACGACACCACCAATTTTCATGTCATCTGCGAACTTACTGATTATACCTCCTATATTCATGTCTAAATCATTAATGTACACTACAAACAGCAAGGGTCCCAGCACCGCTCCCTATGGTAGACCACTGGTCACAGGCTTCCACTCACAAAAACAACCCTTGACCATCACTCTCTGCCTCCTGCCACTAAGCCAATTTTGGATCCAATTTGCCAAATTGCCCTGGATCCCATGGGCTGTTACCTTCTTAGCCAATCTCCCATGCGGGACCTTATCAAAAGCCTTACTGAAGTCTATTTAGCCTACATCAACTGCCTTACCGTCATCTACACATCTAGTCACTGCCTCAAAAAATTCAATCAAGTTCGTTAGACACGATCTCCCCCTGACAAAGCCATGCTGACTATCCCTGATTAATCCCTGCCTCTCCAAGTGGAGATTAATCCTGTCCCTCAGAATTTTTTCCAATAGTTTCCCTACCACTGATATTAGACTCACCGGCCTGTAATTACCTGGTTTATCCCTGCTACCCTTCTTGAATAATGGTACCACATTCGCTATCCTCCAATCCTCTGGTACCTCTCCTGTGGCCAGAGAGGATTTGAAAATTTGTGTCAGAGCCCCTGGTTTCTCCTTCCTTGCCTCACATAACAGCCTGGGATACATCTCATCTGGGCCTGGGGATTTATCCACTTTTAAGCCCGCTGAAACAGCTAATACTTCCTCTCTTTCAATGCTAATTTGTTCAATTATATCACAATCCCCCTCCCTGATCTCTGCACCTACATCGTCCTTCTCCCTGGTGAACACAGATGAAAAGTAATCATTTGAAACCTCACCTATGTCCTCCGGCTCCACACACTTTGATTGCCACTATGGTCCCTAATGGGCCCCACACTTTCCCTGTTGCATATTGGAGAGTTTTTAATTTGCCATTCGTTCATCAAATATCCCATCTGTCATGGGTTGTGTGGTTTAGGGATACCTATGTGCTTTGCAGAAGATCAAAGTGAAGGAAGACAACAGAGAACTGCTCCAAGCAGCATACAATTAATTGCATGATAAAGAATTGCCACTGTACTAATTAATGAACTCATGCCATCTTGGTATGAATAGGATGTTGATCATCAGGAGATATTTAGCTCCAGAAAGAAACTTTAATTGTAGAATATTAAGGAATAATAAGTTGTTAAATAGATAGAGTAGTTGGTTTAATCTTGGCTAATTGCTCCAGTTTACTGAAGTGGAAAAGGACTTGAACCAACAAGAAACTGAGCTTCCATTTTCATTCAGTGCAGATCAGAAATTTTCTTTTGTTGAAAAGAGAAATCTGCAATTTTACAAGAATCAATAAACTGCAAGAATTGAGAATTGTAGCAACAATAAGGTGGTCGATTAAAGATATTTTTATGTGTCTAAATCAAAATGATTTTCTTCAGTTAATAATTGGAACAATTGTGAATCATTCACAGCTTTTGGAATTATTGAGTGGACTACAAAAGGGCAGGATTATTACATAGTAAAATAGAAAAAAAACATTATCAGCTTTTGCTTTTTTTTAAAGGAAAGAGAGTTAGTATGGTCAGTTCCAATCAATCATTCATGGAGATAATCCAGACACAAAAATGAACTTTTGACTCCAAGGTAACTGCAAGCTTTGCACCAATACAAAAACTGTACCCATCCAATTCAAGTCATTTTGATTAGGTCATGTCACAGAGAAGCTCATAACCCAATTAGGGCCCAGAAAGACAAATATGTACTTTTTAAATCTATGAAAAATAGTTGCAAAACTTATTTTCACCCAGTAAAAGGAACTGATACACATCCCACATTTCAATCAAGCATATCAAACTATCCATTCTTGGAACTCACAGGCAGTCCAGGATTTTAGCTGAGTGGCTACTTCTGACAATTTTGGAATGAAATTCTGCATGTTGAAGATTTTTCTCTCAGCAGTCATCCAACGAGGACAGAGGTTCCAAGTTACCTCAGAAACCAGTTATTGAATTAATTTGAAAAATAACACTTATGATTAATGATTAAATTTAATGCAGAGAAGTGTGAAGTGATACATTTTCGTAGGAAGAATGAGGAGAGGCAATACAAAATAAAGGATACAATTCTGAAGTGGGTGCAGGAAGAGAGGGACCGGGCTGTCTATGTGCACAAATCATTGAAGGTGGCAAGGCAGGTTGAGAAAGCAGTTAATAAGGCTTACAGGATCCTGGGTTTTCCAAATAGAGCGATAGAGTATAAAAGCAAGGAAGTTATTGTGAACATTTATAAAACACTGGTTTGGCCTCAACTGGTATATTGTGTCCAATTCTGGAAATCATACTTCAGGAAGGATGTGCAGGCATTATGGAGGGTGCAGAAAAGTTTTTTTTAATGCATTTATGGGATGTGGGTGTCACTGGCTAGGCCAGCATTTATTGCCCATCCCTAATTGCCATTGAGAAGGTGGTGGTCGGTATACCCACAGTGCTGTTAGGAAGGGAGTTCCAGGATTTTGACCCAGCAACAGTGAAGGAATGGTGATATAGTTCCAAGTCAGGATGGTGTGTGGCTTGGAGGGGAACTTGCAGGCGGTGATGTTCCCATAAATCTGCTGCCGTTGTCCTTCTAGGCAGTAGAGGTTGTGGGTTTAGAAAGTACTGTTGAAGGAGACTTGGTGCGTTGCTACAGTGCATCTTGTAGATGGTACACACTGCTGCCAGTGTGTGTTGGTGGTGGAGGGAGTGAATGCTGGGATAGGGTGCCAATCAAGTAGGTGGCTTTGTCCTGGATGGTGTCAAGCTTATTGAGTGTTGTCGAAGCTGCACTCATCCAGGCAAGTGGAGAGTATTCCATCACACTCCTGACTGTGCCTTATAGATGGTGGACAGGCTTTAGGGAGTCAGGAGGTGAGTTACTCGCCGCAGGATTCCTAGCCTCTGACGTGCTCTTGTAGCCGCAATATTTATATGGCTACTCCAGTTCAGTTTCTGGTCAATGGTAACCCCCAGGATGTTGATAGTGGGGGATTCAACAATCGTAATGCTATTGAATGTCAAGGAGAGATGGTTAGATTGTCTCTTGTTGGAGATGGTCATTGCCTGGCACTTGTGTGGCTTGAATGTTATTTGCCACTTATCAGCCCAAGCCTGGATATTGTCCATTTGTACACGACTGCTTCAGTTTCTGAGGAGTTGCGAATGGTGCTGAACATTGTGCAATTATCAGCAAACATCCCCACTTCTGACCATATGATTGAAGGCAGGACATTGAGGAAGCAGCTGAAGATGGTTGGGCCTAGGACACTACCCTGAGGAACACCAGCAGTGATGTCCTGGAGCTGAGATGATTGACCTCCAACAACTACAACCATCTTCACCTGTGCTAGGTATGACTCTAACCAGCGGAGAGTTTTCCCCCTGATTCCCATTAACTCCAATTTTGCTAGGACTCCTTGATGCCATATTCGGTCAAATGCTGCCTTGATGTCAAGGGCAGTCACTCTCACCTCACCTCTGGAGTTCAGCTCTTTTCACAGAATCACAGAATAATACAGTGCAGAAGAGGCCCTTCGGCCCATCGAGTCTGCACTGATGTATTAAAACACCTGACCTGTCTACCTAATCCCATTTGCCTGCACTTGGCCCATAGCCTTGAATGTTATGACATGCCAAGTGCTCGTCCAGGTACTTTTTAAAGGATGTGAGGCAACCTGCCTCTACCACCCTCCCAGGCAGGGCATTCCAGACCGTCACCACCCTCTGGGTAAAAAAGGTCTTCCTCAAATCTGCCTTAAACCTCCCGCCCCTCACCTTAAGCTTGTGACCCCTCGGAACTGACCCTTCAACTAAAGGGAACAGCTGCTCCCTATCCACCCTGTCCATGCCCCTCATAATTTTGTCCATGTATGAGGCTGTAATGAGGTCAGGAGTTGAGTGGCGCTGGCAGAACCCAAACTGAGCATCATTGAGCAGGTTATTGCTAAGCAAGTACCGCTTGATAGCACTGTTTGTGACACCTTCCATCACTTTACTGATGATCAAGAGTAGACTGATGGGGCAGTAATTGGCATTATGGAGGATACAGGACATACCTGGGCAATTTTCCACATTGCTGGGTAGATGCCAGTGTTGTAACTGTACTGGAACTGCTTGGCTAGGGGCGTGGCAAGTTCTGGAGCCCAGATCTTCAGTACTATTGCCGGAATGTTGTCAGGGCCCATAGCCTTTGCAGTATCCAATGCCTTCAGTCATTTCTTGATATCACGTGGAGTGAATTGAATTGGCTGAAAACTAGCATCTGTGATGCTGGGGACTCAGGAGGAGGCCGAGATGGATCATCCACTCAGCACTTCTGGCTGAGGATTGTTGCAAATGCTTCAGCCTTATCTTTTGCACTGATGTGCTGGGCTCCCCCATCATTGAGGATGGGGATATTTGTGGAGCCACCTTCTCCAGTTAGTTGTTTAATTGTCCACCACCATTCACGGCTGGATGTGGCAGGACTGCAGAGCTTTGATCTGATCGGTTGGTTATAGGATCACTTAACTCCATGTATCACATGCTGCTTACGCAGATTGGCACGCAAGTAGTCCTGAGTTGTAGCTTTACCAGGTTGCTACCTCATTTTGAGGCATGCCTGGTGCTGCTCCTGGCATGCCCTCCTGCACTCTTCATTGAACCAGGGTCGATTCCCCGGCTTGATGGTAATGGTAGAGTGGGGTATATGCCAGGCCATGAGGTTACAGATTGTGGCTGAGTACAATTCTGCAGCTGCTGATGGCCCACAGCGCCTCATGGATGCCCGGTTTTGCATCGTTAGATCTGTTCGAAATCTATCTCATTTAGCATGGCGGTAGTGCCACACAACACGATGGAGGGTATGCTCAATGTGAAGACAGGTTATGAGAAAGGTTCCAGGTATGAGAGACTTCAGTTACGTGGATCGATTGGAGAAGCTGGGGCTGTTCTTCCTAGAGAAGAGATAGTTGAGAGGACATTTGATAGAGGTGTTCCAAATCATGTGGAGTCTAAACAGAAAAGATAGAGAGAAACTATTTCTATTGGCGGAAGGATCAAGAACCAAAGACACCAATTTAAGGCAAATGCTAAAAGAACCAAAGGCGGCATGAGGAAATACTGTATCTGAAATGCACTGCCTGAAAGTGTGGCGAAGGCTGATTCAATCATAGCTTTCAAAAGAGAATTGGATAATTATCAGAATAGAAACAATTGCAGGGCTACAGGGAAAAGGCGGGGGAGACGGACTAGCTGAGTTGCTCTTCCAGAGTGCCTGCATGGACATGATGGGCCAAATGGCCTCCTTCTGTAGTGTAACCATGCTATGATTCTTTGGGGTGGGGGAGGAGGGGTGGGTATAACTAAGTAAGCCATGTTACAGTTTTTTGACACTTAAGGGGCCTTTGAATCTAAAATTTGAGGCCAAGAGGGAACCCAGTGTTGGCCAAAGTCAATAGTACAGTAACATTGAACTTCATCCTATCTTGGCTGCCATCATCCTTTCAGCAAGGAATGGAAATGATGGGAGGTTTGGTAAAATCACATTTCCATCTGTTCCACTTAAAACTAGGAATGTTAAATACTGGTCCAGCTGCTACTAGATCTCTAACACTCACCCATTAGAACAGCCTTGTACCCATAGAAAATATTACGCACACTTATATTTTTACATTTACAGACTACAATAAAACTTCAACCATAGCTAACCTGGTTTTCTCCTTTTTTCACGCTAGCAACCATTCTCATTGCATACATGTACTTTCACCTTATTTTTAGTCTGAAAGAGGAAACACAAGCAAAGGTGAGGACATAATAAATCTATTGTGTTCATTGCAGGAGAGAAAGATATGCCTGCTATATGAATTTTGTGATCCTCAGAAAACTTATTGCTCTGTGTTTATGTGGTTGTGGTGATGCCCTCTGTGCTCTCGAGGCCATGGAGGGATTTGTACATGAGGATGAAATGTGGTGGTGGATGGAAAGCCTATATATGTCAGCGGGCCCAGGGATGATCCAGACACTGGGGGTCACCAAGCAAGAGTTCACCCAGACTAATATTTCCACGTTGCCCCGTCCCTCTTTTGCCAAAGTATGTATCATGGCCACCAATTTGAAAACAGATCTATTGACGTACTCTTCAGTTTCAGCCTTTGGTATAGAAATTCTGTCACCCCTTTTCAGCTTCTCTAAACCAAGCTCAGCTAATGAAGATTGCATGTCCTCCATGCTCCATGAGCACACCTGTGTTGCTGGGTCATTCAGCCTAGATTTTGTCTCTTTGTCCTGGTTGTTAATGTGGTAGTGATGGCTGTCTAAGTACCTCGGGTATTTAAGGGATGTGTGATTTAGTTCTGCTCTGGAGTCTGGATGATTTCGGTTGTTCTGTGAAGTGAACGCAATGTTAGATAGTTGGCTATTGTACGGGCAGAATATGAGATTTCAAAGCATTGCTTGCATACCCCTGCCACAAAGAAAATAATATGCACTCAGAAGCTAATGTTATTGCTGACACCTCTTCACTGCATGCATTGAGAAAAAAAGATATTGGCTCTCTAGTACATGCGTACATTTTGGCTTATTTTACTTCCTCTGAACTTCCTAGGTCAAACAATTCTCTGGAAGCTTCTTTGGACAGTACCAATACTTTAATATACTATGGTCCACTACCCTTAATTTTACTTACCAGTCAATTGAAAGCTAGATTTTATTCGGTTTTCACCCTGTCACCATCAGCTTCCTGCCATCTTGAAAGATAGTGGATATCATGTTACCTTTCCTCGTGATCTCCTCCAAGGCTTATTTTATGTGTGGATAGCCAAATATTGCAGTGCTCCTGACTAGTACCTCCTGCTGCACTGGTAAAATTGGGCTTTCTGGTCAAGTTTTAAATGTCCTGCTCAACATAACTGTATTGGTGAAAAGTTTATTTCTTATAGGTGTCAAGAAGCTCACTTCTTGTTGTTTAAGATAATAAACAGTCATAATTACTGTTCATTTGCTAAACTTGACTAATAATGGGCAACATAAGGATGGGGAGGGATGTCATTAATGTTGCCATCTTTTGATAAATTCTTTGTATTTAATGAGATGTAAATTTGTTAATGACCCAAATATTCAACATGCATTAAGTGGATTACAATTTCAATTAGTAAACTTACTACCATTTATTTCCTCTTTTGTTTGCAGAAGAGGGGCAATGTCACGTAAGGCCACATTGTCCATCCCTAAATACCATCTTCAGCTTTCTTTTTCTCTCCAGAGTCCTTGAACGTGTTGTTGCCTTTCAAATATCTTCCCATTTTTCCCAAATCTCCTTGTTTGAATCCCTCCAACCAGGTTTCCGCCCCTGCCACAGTACCGAAACAGGCCTTTTCAAAGTCACAAATGACATCCTATGTGACTGTGACAAAGGTAAACTTTCCCTCCTCATCCTTCTCGACCTGTCTGCAGCCTTTGACGTGGTTGACCACACTGCCCTCCTCCAATGCCTCTCCACTGTTGTCCAGTTGGGTGGGACTGCATTCTTATCTATCTAATCATAGCCAGAGAATCAACTGCAATGGCTTCTCTTCCTGCTCCTGCACCATTGCCTCTGGTTTCCCCTAAAGATCTATCCTTGTCTCCCTCCTACACATTGCTTCTCAGTGACATCATCCGAAAGTACAGCATTAGTTTGCACATGTATGCTGACAATACCCACCACCACTTCTCTTGACTCCTCCACTGTGGTTAAATTACCAGACTACTTAACTGACATCCAGTACTAGATGAGCAGAAATTTCCTCCAGTTAAATATAGTGAAAACTGAATCCATTGTTTTCAGTCCCCGCTCCAAACTCCATTCCCCAGCTACTGACTCCATCCCTTTGCCTGGCAACAGTCTGAGAGTAAGCCAGTCTGTTCACAACCTCGGTGTCACATTTTGACCCCAAGATAAGCTTCCGACCTCATATTTGTGTTATCACTAAGACCACCTATTTTTACCTCCTGTGAAGTGCCTTGGGATGTTTTATTACGTTAAAGGCGCTATATAAATATGTTATTTTTGATAAGGTAGTGGTGTGCCTTCTCCTTCAAACACTGTAGTAATTGTGGTAATGTTATTTAGGGAATTTTAGGAAACTGATCCAGCAGCAATGAAGGAATGAAGATAGATGTCCAAGTCAGGATGATGTGTGACTTAAGATGATTGTTACGACCAGGTGAGAAAGGGTTCCCTTTCAACCATCACCTGGTCTTATTGTAACAGGGTTTTATTTTTTAAACACACTTTTTTTTAGCTCCTCCTTGGGAAATCCTTGTTCACCGCTTTCCAATTATAAGGCAAAGAAACCAGCACAAACAGGCTTTCTTAGGTTTAAAGAAGAAAAGTTGAAATTTCTTAAACTTAAACTCTAATTCGGTTAATGCCTATGGATACGTGACGCGCCCACACTAGCATGCACACGCGATACGTGCAAGAGACAGAAAACAGCAGAAGAAAAATAAAGTGGAAAAGTTTGAGGCAATATCTGAAGAGTTTTTGTTATGGTTCTTCGAGCTCACTGTACAGTCCTTGATTGTCGGCAGATCTTGCTTTCTTCTTAAACCTTGTTTGCTTGGGATTCATGTGTCTTCAGTGGATTCAGAGGCTTGTGAGAAAGAGATGGGAGCAGACAGGAGAGATATTCTCAGTCCAGGAGAAAACAGACCCTCTGCCTTCAAACTCTCTGCGGCCAGTTCAAAAGAAAACCCTGGAATAGCCAGGTATTCATGTGACCAGCTGGTCTAACCAGTCCTGACCTTTGTGGATTGTATCCTCCTTAGCAGACCCTGGAATGCACTTCCTCACCTTTGATGTCTGTTAGTATGTAAATGTTTTTTTTCCAGCCATGGTTGATCTGTTTAACAAGTCCTCTCTTCACTCCAGTAACAGTTTAAAATCAATGTTCATGACAAAATTAATGTGCCTCATTCTTGGCAGGGGGGTGGGGGCTCGCATGACATGATGGTGTCTCCATGAAATTCCTGCTATTGTCTTTCTCAGTGGTAGAGATCATGGGAGAAACTTTTGTGAATTACTTTAGCGCATCTTGTAGCTCATGCATCCTGCAGCCACAGTACAGTGGTCGTGGAGAGGGTTGATTTTCGGTCTAATGGGAAGGTCACTAATCAAGTAAACTATACTCCTGGATAGTCTTAATATTTTTAAGTGTTTCACCCAGGCAAGGAAGCAGGTATGAGGTCTCAGTATTTAAATTATTTTTACCTGTCAATTGTTCAGCCCCCTCAAATCCCACTGTCCTTGCATTTTGATTTCCCTGGCAAATTCCACAAAGCCTGGGAATCCCATGCACACGTAGTTAAATTCCAAACTCCCAGTTAAAACAGCTGTTAATGTGGTCTTTACGTTTTATAATTGCCATCTCACCTCTCCCATGGGGGCTTCTTGCGTGCAGTCGATCATACTGAGGTTAAAAGTGGAAGTCGGCAGGTTGCTGCTGACTTCCCTATGCACCATCACTTTCAGCTCTTTTAACCAGCCGCCCTCTCTCAAACCCACCACTTTTTCATGTTAAAAGACCCCCATCTATCTAATGGTAGACTAGAAATTGAATCAGGAACTTCTGGTCCGTACAACTTAGTTACACTTTATCTTTACCAATTTAGCTATTGCCAGCTTATAATTAGATCAAAATCTGGATAAAGCTTTCTCAGATATCTACTTTTGGTCAGTTCAGAAAAGAACTGTATTAATAACTGTAACAATATTGGTCTATTGTGGCTCAAATAATAATGAAAATGTGTTTTTTGTGTTTAATTTTACCTTAATTGGCTATATCAGAAATCAAATGTACCTATTTTGGTAAGACACTTTTAAACATCTGTGACTTTTTCTTCAAATCACAACATACTTCAGGTTTATATTTCATTGTCTGTGCAACTGTGTAAACCAATAAGAAACATTTGAAATGTTTACTTAAGATGAAATGTTTACTTAAGATATCCTTCATTTGTAACAAAGCTAGTTTGTATTGACAATAAATCTACTAAAGTTTAACATTTCCTTTATTAAACATGTTGTGGTACCCATTCCATTAACTACCAAAACTTAACTGAAACATTTCAGTCTGGTTTGAATACCATACAACTTTCGACAGGGAACTTTTTATGGAAACATCTGGGAGATTGTCTCACTTTTATTGCCACTTTAGAAAATTGTTTGGCAGAGATCCACTTTTTTTTTAAATTCTAGGCGCCCTCTAAAATGGCGGAGCAGACAGAATTATTACTTATTGGTTTGGCCTGAAAAGGTATGCTAAGTGTAAACTGTTTCTTGGACAGAAGGTTTGATGACGGGAATCTATATGATCTGTTAAAGTTCCAGTGAAGGTGCTTCATAGCAGAAGTCTTTATTATCCTTTTGGGGGTAAACAGATTTCATTGATTGATGGAAACCTCGAAAAATGTTCATTGTTGCTGGCCACAAACCATTATTTTCACTGTGCTTTGTGCTTGCAATGACTGACAACATAAATACAATTGATCAATTTTGTCAATTGATTTGTACTGGCTTCCCCTAGTATTTTGACATGATCCACTTTTCAAGTGAGAATGATAATGCAGTGTAGCAGACATTAAGCATATTCACAAATATGCTATTATGGCTTTACTGTATAAGCCGACAAAAAGAACTTTGAAGTGTATTTGTTCTCCTTAAACTCTGGTAGTTAGAGAATAATGAGGTGTTAATACTGACCCAATTCATCTGAATTCTTTAATGATTTGCCAAGGTCAGAATGCGATCATTAACCTGTTGCTTGAAGAAAAGTTTCACAATTGGTATCCTGCTTAAAATCAATTCATTAAGAAGGAATGAAATTAAATGCAATATCATATCACTTGTTCTTTTCTGTTCTCTCTTGATTTTTGAGTGCTGGTGACATCATTAGAGGAACTGGCTGAGGCAAGTTACTGTGCCCGACAATGTTTGGAAGCTGAATTAACATTAATGTGTACTATCATAAACCTAGGCTGCTTCATAGATTTTGTCACTTTATTTGTGTATATTTTAATTCAGTTCCCTCACAGCCAAAAACAGCAACTTCACTTGGCCATGTAATGAGCAGCAAAATTAAAATGCAGAAAATGTACATCAAACCCGAGAGCACCTAAAAAAGGGGAAAAGACATGTTGATGTCGAAGGTTGGGGTCACTGGGGTTTCAAGAGTAGCAAGTCTCGATCTGAAATGTTAACCTGAATTTTCCTTTTACAGATGTTGTGTATTTCCAGCACTTTCTGTTTTTAGTTCAGATTTTAGCATTTCCAGGTTTGTTTCTCATGCAGTTGTCAGTCATTTGAAGCATTGAAAATCAACAACCACCAAAAAAAGTTAATTTAATTACGATTTTTATTTTGTAAAAAGAATTCCAACGGCGTGATTGGAGCCTAGGTGACCCTTAATTAGTAACATATAGTGAGTGTACAATGGTTCATCGGAGGTCTTCTGTGACTGGTCAGCAATACACAGAATATTATCATTTCCCCCAATTTCCTTATTTCAATTTGCTCTTGCTATTTTCTGTTAGTTTATCTCTTTGGTGGCCCATTTGTGGTAGGGATGGGCAACCCCCAATCCAATCAGCCCATTAGAAACTAGGGCCTTTTCATGTCCACAGGCCAACTGTAAAATAGAATCCCTGTATCTTACTTGTTCTCTGGAGTCTCAGTCAATAAGTGTTGTGCTCTTGAATTTGAAAAGGCAGAGGTCAGTAGCAGTTCAGTTTCTAGTGTGTCCAAAATTACTTTTCCTAAGAACGACTCCTTCATTATGCATATTTCACCTTTGTTCCAATATTCATTACCTCATATTTATAAATGTCAAAATGCAAGACTCAGCACTGAAGAGAATTAAAATTTCCCACATGTTCAGTTCATGTTTTATTTAAAAGCACTTATTTCATAATCCATTGACTTGTGCAGTAGGGAGACTATTGGGCAAACCAGCTAAAATAGATTAAAATAAACTGCTAAATGCCTTTTTTCAAATAGTGTGCAAAGAAATATCATGATAACGTGTCCCGATACTAATATCTCACAGTATGACTTCCCTCCATTTATTGTAAAATTTTATAGAAAGATAGTTGCATTTTGGTCTTTTAATTAAAAGAGAATATTAAATGGAGAGAACTGGCCATGTTGATGAAATTTGCAGCCATGCCAAGAAATAAAATATATCACCAACTGTCCGAACAAAAAGAGAAAACTAACTGGCAGATCTCTAATATGGGCTGCCAAAATCCCTTACAGAGCTGCTCTGTTCCCTTTCCTGATATTCCACGGCATCTCCCTGAAAACCTACTTAGCTGTTTGCTGCTTACTGTCAAGCGGAAGAATCAGGAGATTGTGGCAGTAACAGTGGTCTTAAGATTTATCCCAAAAGATCGGTTCCCAGTTTATAAACCAATGTTTATAGCTTGGGGTTCTGTCCACAAGATGCCAGATGTGGCTGAGAAAAAGAATGAACAGAGTGGAAAACATTTACTCAGAAGACATGTAAATATTTTAATTGTTTTCTACCCATAAAGAAGGGGAAAATGGATATTTTTGAATGTTAGCAGATTTACTGCTGGTATGCCTGTCGTAAAATTCACTTTAAGGCATGCTGTAAAGAACTGATCAGGTTGGTACAATACAAAAAACATATATACAGCCTATTAAACATTAGGTGAAGGAACCTCTGTGACTTTATAATGACCTTGTATGTGAAATTGTAATTCTGGATTGTAGCCAGACCTTTGAAATGAGAACATTCTGTACTTTGGTTTTGATTGCTATTGTAGCACCTCTGGCATCAGAATTCTCTGTTATAGCAATGCTATATATTTAAGCTGCAGAATTATTCTCTTCCACCTGTTTTGTTTTATTGTTGTCTATTCTTATTAACTCTAAAACATACTGACTTCCTCCAGAAAATGAGCTTTGAATCTTCTGGCATCTCCAACATTTGATGAAAGTTTGACACAGTACTTAAATATTTGAAAGTAAAATAAGGACAAAAGAACTGAAAACAAAGAACATCTTATGTGCCTGTTTGTTCATATCCATTAACACTTAACTCTTAACTCAAAGTTGAATTTCTTACATAATAGAGAGGTAACTTCTTTCACTAGGATACTAAGTAGAGAGCAATGCGCAAGTGAGCATTTTGTCTTTGGAAGGAAGAAAGAAAGAAATCCAGCTAATTGAAAGAGGTTATGATTCTGCTCGATAATCATCATTGATACAGACTGTGTAAAAGCCTGCAAACCAGACCATTCAAGCTGCAGCAGGATAACTGGTGGACAGCATCCTCCAAGGGAAGAAATTCAATATTCAAAAAGAAAAATGGTTTCTTTATGAATAGCATTATTTTAATAAATTGAGAAATCTGAGCTGTCATCCTAATAGTGTGAAAAAATGCTGCACTTCAGCAGCTCAGCAACTCAAGGGGTAGAAAGATTTGACTATGGCGCAAAGGTCATAAGGACCAATCCCAGAGTTGCCTGTCACTCAAATTCAATTGCCTCAGTTGAGGGTTTCTTGTCAGGTTTTGGCGAGGTCACACTCCGAGAACGTGTAATAATGATGATTTCCATCTCAGTGGAGGGAAAATCTGATGTCATCTGAATTAAGCACTTCAATAAATTATAGTATTGTGGATTGTGGGCACAACTGGGATACTGTGTATTATGGAATGTAATAGTGTTGGCACAGGCTGCATAACTCACTTGCACTGTAGAAATGAATGAATTATGATGGGTTTGTCACAAATGGTTCACCTCCAATAATTCATCATGCCCAAAGTTTGAAGTCCATTAACACCACACATTTGAACTTGAAATTCATTTTTACATTAATTCAATATTTTCCAGTTAACTTTGGTCCTGTAAAAGTGAAGTTTGATGTTGCAGAGCCAATTATCTTGAATTGCTGTGCTCCTATTGTAAGTTTGTGCTATGCAACATATGCAGAGAATTCTATAGTGAAAAATAATAGGCTGTGATAGAGATAGAGAAAGAACAAATAGATATAAAAGTAGAAACAAGTCCAGAATGGGGGGGGGGGGGGGGGTAAGTGATTAGAATAAGGAATAATTCATGAGTACCCAAGAAAACATATGCCTCAGTGTTACATTTTTGGATCTTTTCTCCCATTATGCTAGATATTTCAATTTTTACACCACTTTTAGAGGCAGCACAGCTCCCTCCGCTCCGATTGTCTTCACTGGCCCTGATATCTTGGTGAGTTTTGATAGCCTAGTCCAAGATAGATAATGAACAGATGTCTTTCGGTATTGAATCTGCTATATATTTCCACCCAAAGACTGTCCTTGGCAAAGCAACACCAAAACAGACCTTATTTTAGATTTTAACTGCCAAACTAATTTATTGAACAATAGGTGAGCAAGTGAATAAATAACAATACTATAATACATAAAAATAGAGATACAATTAGAAAGAAAGAAGTTTTCATGACTGTAGGACGTCACCTTGTGCTTTACAGCCAACGAGCTACCTTACAGCCAATGAAGTGCAGTCACTTTGTACTGGAGGGAAATAGGACAGCCAGTTGGTACACTGTAAGGCCCCAGAAAGAGCAATGAAATAAATGACCAGATAATTTGTTTTAGTGACGTTGCTTGAGGAATAAATATTGGCCAGGACACTGGGGAGGAGTCCCCTGCTCTTCATAGAGATAGTGTCACAGGATCTTTACATCTTCCTGAAAGGGCTGATGGGGCCTCAGTTATGCATCTCATCTAAAAGACACCACCTTTGATGGCTGCAGCACTCCCTCAGTATCACACTGAAAAATCAACCTAACTTTTGTGCTAAAATACCTGGGGCTGAATTTTGTTGACCTCCTCATGTCGGGCTCTGTAGCAGCAGCGGCCCTCCACGGAGCCCGCGCCAGGATTGCCAGGCCTGATCTTCTCGGCGGCAGCAAGGCTCCATGGTGGCCCCCACGCAACTCGGCGATGCGACCTGACTTTACCTATTGAAATTAACTTCAGGCATACATTTAAATCCAATTCCCTGCGATCTTACTGTCGGATCTGGATCTTCAGTGCGATGGGTGGCACACACGCACCTTCACCTTCCCGTCCAGGAAAAGCTGGTGCCACCGAGGTGGAGAAAGGGGGAATCCGAGCATTTTTAGTGTAGTTGGGGCAGGGGGTGGGGTCGGGGTTAACTATGCATTTTTAGTGTGGAGGGGTGGAAGGGGTGACCTCTGCACTTTGTGCAGCTAGGGGGAGAAAGGGTCAACTCTGCAAATTTCAGTGTATTGGGGTGGGACAGGGGCAACTCTGCATTCTCTGAGCAGGGTTGGCAGCCTTTTAAAAATGGTGCCAGATCCTGCGCAGAGACAGCTGGCGCCCTTTATGGCGTCGCTGAGGCCACCCCCACCATATGATTGGGCAGGGGCGGCAGCCACCCTGCATATTTAAATGAGCCACTGTGCTCAAGATCACGGGGGCTTGGCAGTGGGTGGCCCTTTTCATTCGCCGCTGCAAGCAGTGGCGGGAAAATAAAATCCAGCCTCTGGAGTGGGATTTGAACTCAAAAACTTCTGGTTCAGAGGTGAGAGTGCAAACACTGGGCCATGGCTGACAGCACCAGTTAATGTTAGACAGTACTAACATCTCAGATCACGGAAAACAATAATCTGTAACCTGTACTCCTAACCTACATTTTATAATTAGCTGTTTTATATATCTAGTTCTTACTTCCTTATATTCTCATTAATTGCGGGAGATATCTGATCTCGTTGAAAGATGCAGATCAACTCTGCTTGATTTGAACAACCGAAGCTAATGAAATGCACCTGAAGCAATTTCTGGGGCTTTGTGGATTCGAATAACTGTCAGTTAAATTCAAAGGCAGCTGTCAGTCATTCACATAACTGAACAAATTGCACGTTATATTTTTGTTTGAATTCTGTGGTTTGGCTCCCACTTTAAAGTATCTGCTCAGACACCAAACCAAACTGTCCTCATAGCAACTTAGGCTGAATGCAGTTTTGGTTTTTAACTCCATATGTATTGTGACCGATTTAAGGGAATCGCTATCAAGATTAAAACTAGGCACAAGTGTTTCATAGGAACTGGAGTGGGCCATTTAGCCCCTCAGATCTGTTCTGCCATTCAACTAGAACATGGCTGATCTGCAACCTAACTCCATACTTCCATACTTTTATCACAGCTGGTTATACTGCACTATATGGTGCAGCATTGGGTGTATCTCTGAATGTGTTGTGAATGGGTAGTTATGCTTATGTTGCAAGCTTGTACCACCTTGCCTGGGAGCTCCACAGCTCTGCTCACCAACCTGACTGCTGAAATTTCTCAAGCTTAAAAAGAGCTGATGGGGTAGTCAACACTTTCTGTAAATTGAGAGTTAACTGTAGTACGTTGGGTGTTCAAATATTTTAACATTTAAATTGTCAACTCTGCACTGATTATAGTTATACTGAAACAGATGTACAGTTATGGCTGCACTGAAACAGATGTAGGACACTTGTGAGCTGTGGGGTTAACTTGCCAATTTGACAGGAATTGGCAGAATTATACTGCATATTTGTCCTTGCTATGCAAAAGATGCCAAAGAACAACACTGGGCATCAGAAATCACTGCTTTATCTGACAGTACTGTACTCTGTGTAAGTGCCGCAACTGGAAGAAAGAAAACAATCTCTTTCAAAGTGGTACGTGGACTTGGGGAATGAGAACAGTATCACAGACTACAAAAATAAACAGAGGAAGGAAAAATGGGAGACGAGAAAAGGACAGAAAGAGAGACATAAGATAAATTATACTGTAAATAAGGGAGTGGGAAACATGTGAACAAATATTTTAAAGTAGTTCCAGCAATGGTATGCGAAATCTGTTAACCATTGAGTATAAACCACTGCTGTACATCCAGCAACATGTGCAGTATATGCATTAAACTACTGATGTCTCATTCTATCTTTTTACATTTTTGTTTTTTGCTTCAGTTTTGGAAATACTGACTACACATTCTAATTTACTTCTGTGTTGTCAAATTTTTCTAATCAAAGCATTTTACCAAAGTATTTCTGTTAAGTGGAGTCACATTTCATACACTGCAGTTTCCAATTGGTCTCACTGCATGACACTAGCTTTTTATAAATTCTATCCACACACAAATATGAAGGCCAATAAAGGTCTTGCTAAGTCTGAATCTTGGCAACTTATTCAACTGCTGTAATTCTTTGTAGTCTGAACAAGCAGCTAAACCTGCAATGATAGTGTAAGGTGGAAGTAAACACTGCACGATATGCTCGATGGATTCCAATGGAAAATAATGTTATTTTAGAAATATTGGGCATCTCCATCTATCATGCTGAGAGTTTGTTCAAGATTAAGTTACCATCTATGCATCATTCATTCTTTAGTGCTTTTTGTTGGCAGCCTGCTGTTCAAAAAAAAGTGGAGTTTGTTTAGCAAGTATGGAAAATAGCATAACCCTACACTCAATTTAAATATTAGTAATAAATGACACCATTAGACAAATTATGGAATTGTATGAAAAGCAGCGGAGCAAAATTTTCTGCCTCTGATTGCACAAAGATTGCTGTTCTTTATAAATCCTATAACGATACTTTAAAAATACATTCTCTCCTTTGTTAAGTATGCCATTTATGAGATTGTGTTAATATGAGTCAGATATAATAGTTCCACATCAAAGCTATTGAAGCATGGAGTTCAAGGCATTCCCTTCAGTTGGAAAGTGATAAACAGCTTACCTGGCAGCTGGTAACATGGTCAGACAGGAAGCAGACTTAAAAATTGATTCATAGCTATTGAAGATCTTTCATTAAGTAGAATCGTTATGCTACAGAGCAATTCTTGTTGGTCATTGTTAATTCTGACAAGACCATGATAGCATTTTTAGATATTTGAATCTTTTCTTATTCTAGGGGTGCAAAATTTGATAGCCCCTGAAAACAAGTTCAGGGATTGTGACGCTGAATTAACCCATGCTGACAGCATTGGATTCAGCCAGCATGTCAACTTTCTACTGCCTGCTAATTTAAATGACTATAGCATGCAGTCAGCGCTAAATGCACGGTTGAGCAGCTGCACGCCTCTGCAGGGGAATCAAAATCGTGAGATTCTAGCGCCAGTTAAAGTTAGCCTGCACTACATAAAGGGGAGGATCATTGTGGCTGAAGCAAGTACTGGAAGTCATTCTACAACTGATTCCAAAACACTCGATAATGATGGCACAACAGGCGAGAGAGGGAGCACTGAAATTTTGTGACACTGCACTGGAGACCTTGCTC
The DNA here is from genome assembly GCF_036365525.1 of Heterodontus francisci. Taxonomy (NCBI): domain Eukaryota; kingdom Metazoa; phylum Chordata; class Chondrichthyes; order Heterodontiformes; family Heterodontidae; genus Heterodontus; species Heterodontus francisci. The sequence goes on along the minus strand of NC_090388.1, from coordinate 27,487,713 downwards.
GATGGAGTGCAAAGGAGGAGAGATGTGTTTTATCTCCAGGAGGCCATCCAGACAAATGCTCAGAATGGACCAAGTAGACATGGCAGTCAATGCCAGGATTCAAGCCCCGAGGACTGGATGTGGTGCCGCAAGACGTTCAATGAGTGATCAAGGTCAATGCATGCATCTTCAAATGCCATATCCTACCAATTGCATCTCCAACCTCAGACACTGCTCAATGCACCACACCCATCACTCACCTACCAACAATCTCTATCAATCAGGTCTCATATCTAACATTCATAGCTTCACCTCACGTTCACATGTTTAGCACTGCTGCAAGTCTCACATCCATATCTCACAGCTTGCACACACTGCCAGCTTTTCAACTATGACAGAAGTATCACCCAAACAGATTGCACCACACTCAATAACTCACTTCTGTCTCTCTTGCAGGACAAAGTGGTGCATAAGCCAGAGGCAGCAGGTGCTAACCAGAGGGGGATAGACACTGCTGCATGTCCTTACACCCATAGAGGAGATGGTGCTTGCCCTCATTAGAGTGGGCATTGCTGAGGCCATGGGCAGTGGCAGGGCTAAATTATTAAAGATGATGCTACCCTCACATCTAATCCTCCTCCTCACATCTCACTACCCCCTCATTCCACAATCTCTTCCGATTTACAGACGGTGCAAGTCTGCCCCTCTTAATTTTTCCCCACTCCCTTAAACACAACACTATACTTGTGCCTTTCTGCATTCAGTTACACAAGTACTGCCAGCTGGTTGGGCAATGATGGAAGAGCAAGAAGACAGTGATGATAAAGAAACACCATCACTTAATCTCACACTTGCAGCCACCAGCTCAATTACTGACACTCTGCAGAATCTAGATGATAGCTTAGAGGTGGGATATGCACCTGATGAGACACCGGGCATAAATGGCCTGCAGCCAGGGCAGGGGGTAAGGGTAGTGCAGGTGCCAATTTCCTGGACGGTGAGGTTACACAGGAGTTGTGCCGCAGAGGACTCAGATGAGCATTTCGATGGGACAGGCTACAGAGAAGACTGATGGGTATGCATCATGAACTACTTGGTGCATTGGCAGGCCTGCCAGAAAGCAATTCAATGTCACGGAGCATGGAGGAGTCCAGCACCAACTGTACACAGGGCTTTGTGCAGAGCTTGGTGAACATCCTTTCCAGTGTGGAAGTGGTGGCCAACTCCATTAGCACACTTGCAGACCCAACCATGTGCAGTGTCTGATAGCCGATGTCTCAGCTTTCATAGCAACACGAGCAGAAACCGTCCAACATCTGGGTGCTGCAATGGAAGCTCAGACTTCTGTCATGCAAGGTCAGCTTGTTGCCATACAAGATCAGACTGCTGCACCTTGTCTGCAGATACCAGTGTTCAAAGGGGCATGCAGGGTGTCTATATTCCAACAGATTATGAGGATTGCTGAGTCCTCGCCCCAGGGAGTGGTAATAGCTCCACGGAGCACAAATCTGCTGTTGTCTCTCAGAATGACAGAATTCGTCCACTCACCACTGCCACTCCAACAGTTCCCTTGCTGCAGCCTGTCCACCAGCCAGCCCAGACTGCTGTTGCCCATGCCAAGGTGGTGTAGACTAAAGTCAGACCTTCTGCACCCCGAGCTGCTTGAGGTTGTCTTCCAAGGCCCCATGCAGTTACCTTTACTGTAAGACTGCAGCCTTCCCGCAGCCATGCTGTAGCCACTGGGTAGCACTGTGTAGGAGCACCAGGCCAGGCAAAGGCACCCACAAGAAAGACACTAAGGGAATGCACAAGGGTGATTAGTCGATGTCTATATGCAATATGGCATGGTTTGCTTTAGAATTTGGTTTGGAATGTTTATTTTGTATTGGCTTTTATTTTTGCATTCTGGCCAAGCAGACATTATGACGGTCAGTAACAAAGAGAAGGTTGGGTGTGGGACCATTGGTCAATAGGAATTGGAGATTGATTTAGTGATATCGCAGTTGGATGTGTTCTTCACCAACAGCCCTGCCAGAAATTGGCTGTCCAGGTTGACTCCTCCTTTACTTTTGCCTCACCATATAACTATTGGCAAGAGCTGTGCCCTCATGGTGGTGATGTTTTGCAGCATAGAGTAGACCACCATGAATCTTGACACCCACTCTGCCGAGTACTGCAGGGCTTCCCCAGAATGGTCCAGGCAGCAGAAATGTTGTTTCAGCAGGCTAATGGTCAGCTGTATCACATTTCATGTGGCAGCATGGCTTTCATTGTATGCATGCTGCCCACGTGTCTGGATTGTGTGAGTGATCAGCCACGTGGTCAGCGGATCGCCCTTGTCACCCAATAGCCACCCTTTGGTTTGCCGTGGAGGCTCAAATGCAGCTGGCACAGAATGAAGGCATCGTGATTGCTGCCAGAATACCAGTCATGATTTTCTGCATATGGTTGCGCACCAGCTGGATGTTGAGGGTGTGGAATCCTTTTCAGTTGTGGTACATCTCAGAGTTGACATGCAGCACCTGCAAAGCGGCATATGTGCAGTCCATGACATATTGTTTGCTCCAGCTGCTGCTGTCTATCAAGCGAGAATTAAATGTAGCCAGCACTCTATCAGTAGAGAGCATCAATGACTTCCCTTATGCAAGTGGACAGCAAACCCCGGCTCCAGCTTCAGTTTGGAAGGAGCCTGCCACATAAAAGTTTATGGCCACGATCACCTTCACAGCCAATGACAATGCAGTCTTCGCCTTGTTCTTCGGTTGCAGTGTGGCTGCAACAGGTGGTAGATTTCAGCGAGGACATACTTACTGAAGCACAGATACCTGACATATTGTTCCTCGCTGAGGTTCAGATAGGAGAATTGCTCCCTGAACATCCTGAGTGAATATGGCCTCCTGCTGAAAACTCTGCTTCCTGTCTCCTCCTCCCTCTTCTTGTCCTGCTCTGTGTTGCCTCTGCTGATTCGCCCAATCATGCTGTATTCCAAGCTGAATGCATGCTTCTGCATCCATGTCTGGGAGCAACGGATTTGCGCAGAAGCCTTGAAGTCAGGACCATTCCTCCAGCAGCTGCCGCAGCTCTCGTTACAGATTTTAGCAACTTTAAGGAACTCCAGAAAGCACCATTAAAATGTAGCAACAGCCAGCAGAAATCAATTAGCAACAAACCTTAAAGTAATTGATGATCCTTTTAAATAGCACTGGTGAGGGGGTCCTTCCTGCTGCTGAACACATGTTCAGCCATGCTTGATTAAGAGAGGACGTTAGTTGTAGCGTTGAGATTTACAGACTGATTGATGTCATGGTCTGCCTAATCTGCATGCTTCCGGTGGATGCTCACAGCACACCCACTAATGCCCTCACCAAAATGGCATCCAGCATGATTTGCACCAGAACTGGGCGCAAGTGCCACAGGTGCCATTTTGGACCTCTAAACCCACTCATAGCACCCAAAAAACAGGTGCTATGCATCCGAATTTTAAATATTTTGGCTGTCTTTTCTTCAATCTTTCAACTCACTTTTATGTTCCCAATTCCTCACACCAATAGAGAATTTTTTCTTTAATTAAAATAAGTACTGGAATTATCCTATTCCTCCATAGGCTTTCTCTCCCACCTTCAACATCACAACATCAGTCCTCATTTATTTAACTTATTTAAGAAAGCATGAATCAGCAATGATTAGTAGTATAATCCATCCATATTTACAGCAGAAATCTATCTACTCCTGAAAGGAAAACAATAAAAGTTTGCAAATGAATGCTAAGCTATTCTTTTGTAAATAACTTTAATATATGCCATGTTTTGTTTAGTTTCTTATGCCTCTTACCACTGTGGAAGCTGTGCTGGTCTGAACTATATCTCTTGGAATTTCCACACAGTCTCTTACATTCAAACCACTACTGCTCCTTCAGTAGTCCTGAAAACAAAGTCACTGGGCTTTTCCTGGATTTACATAATTGTTGATCACATTTGAAAATAACTGGCTGTCATACACATAACTGAACAACTCTCACAGTTTATATTTATTTGAAAGTAGCTAAGCCTCGCTGTCAAGCTTTGCAGGCAGTGGATGAAACTTGGAACATTTGTATGCAGTTAAGCTTAAAATGAATTTCTGAATGTAGCTGGTATTTCTTTTTTAAAAACTCCTTATGACTAGTGATCAAATTTTTTTTTTAAATCTTCCGCAGAGCTAAGATGAGACAGAAGAGCTTCATCTTAATACTGGTAAGATGCAAAATGTTCATGTAAACAGTGAGGTTTTGGTGTTTCCATAAAATAAAGCATTTTTAAAATTATTTTCTCATTTACAATACACAAGCCACAATTGCCAATGATGATTACACAAAACTATATGAAGAAGATATTTTAAACATTTTAGTTTAAAATACGATTGTTTGCAGTTTCTTGTAAATGGATTTTGGCTCCTAGGTGCTGACTGCCTTTGGTGTGGCAATTCATCTTGATTCCATTTGTGTAAACTACCTTAAGTTGATTGTAAAATCCATCCTGTGACGAGTCTCGAGCAATGTTTCCCATTACATTTGTTCCCCTTTGAAGAAACCATTTCAGCATTTAATTTCAGCAATTCACGATTATTCTTTATTACAGTGATCATAAATCTTTTATGTCAAACACTGCCAATCAACAGATGAAATTTCAGATATCCACTATGTTGTATGCTTGGGTTACTCTATCCAGCAGAGATTACAAAGTCTTTGGTAGGGTTTAACTATAACTATTTATTACATAGTAAGAAACTATATACACTTTACCTAAACATGTGTAACTCCTCTGATACTCATGTTGCTTCTTCTTCTTCTTCTCAAGTCTCTTTTATGTGTGATCTCTTATATATTTATCTTATATGTTTGTACAGTATGCTGCCACCTTAGTTAATCGAACTAGGAAGATTCTTAGTCTGTAGTAGTTAAACAATAATATTTATGACATTATAACTATTTACACTCCACACTAGACTGTGTGACTCCTCCAAAAGCTACACTACACCTAGCTTCGAGTCTCTCTCCCATGTGATCTCTTGCATCATCATGGTTGGAGGTATTCTTTACACTGTCCCAAGATTAACACTTTCAGACCCTTATACTACATCTCCCCCCAAGTATTTATACATATATATATTTACGTACGTTCACTTTCTTATTTACATACTACCCCATTTCCCCTCAACTCTCTGACTTCATAGATTCAATCTGTCAAGAGGCTTCACAACTCTTCCTGATCTTGTTGTTGTCAGATGTGGAAGATTAGTAGTCTTGCTCTGATCTCTTGTGTCTTGACTTGGACGGCCTTCATTGAGGTTTGTCGTATTCGGTGCTTTCTGAATTTTCGGTTCGACATCTGATTCATCTAAATGTATGACTGATCGACATTTTTGATGTAAAGGAATAAAATTCCTTCTATTTCTTCTTATAGTCCCTTCTGGAGTTCTTAGTAAATAAGATTGCTGTTGATTCTCCTCTTTCTGGAGAATTACTCCTCTGTTTTGGTCTCGTACTCATACCTTTAGCCCTTCTGACAGTTTTGGTAGGTTTATGGTACGGTGTTTCCTGTTATAATTATGGGCTTGTTTCTTTCAGTAAGACTTTTCTTTGTCTTGTATTCTCTGATAATTCTTGCTTTGTAAGCCTGGAAGTATTTTCTTGGGTAGAATTGGAGGTCGCGTTTAGAGTTTTCTTCCTATTAAGAGTTCAAATGATGCAAATCTGCATAACAATGCAGTAGTTCTGTAGTCAGAAGGGCTAATTGAGAATAAAAGCAAAATACTGCAGATGCTGGAAATCTGAAATAAAAACAGAAAGTACTGGAAATACTCAGCAGGTCAGGCATCATCTGTGGAGAGAGAAGCAGGGGTAGCGTTTCTGATCTGTGACGTCTCATCAGAACTGGCAAAGATTAGGAAAGAATTAGGTTGTAAGCAAGTGAAGTGGGGCAGGCGGGGGTGGGGGGTGCGGAAGAGAACCAAAGGGAAGGTGTGTGATAGGGCAGAGGGCAGAAGAGATTAAATAACAAAGCTGTCATGGGAAAAAGGCAAAAGAGTGCGTTAATGCTTGCGGTGAAAGACAAAGCATTAGTCCAGAGAGAGTGTTAAAGGCAGAATAATGAGCAGCTCTGTCCACATGAAAAAAACAGGCACATGGTTAAAAAATAAAATAATTTAAAAATTAGAAAAATATTTTTAAAAAGGCCAGTAATGCTCTGAAATTGTTGAACTCAATATTGAGTCCGGAAGGCTGTAGAGTGCCTAATCGAAAGATCAGGTGCTGCTCTTCGAGCTTGCGTTGATGTTCATTAGAACACTGCAGCAGGCCAAGGACAGAAATGTGGGCATAAGAGCAGTGGGTGGGGGGGGGGGGGCGGTGGGCGGGAGGGGTGCTGAAATGGCAAGCAACCGGAAGCTCGGGGTTATGCTTTCAGACTGAGCGGAGGTGTTCCGCAAAGCAGTAACCCAATCTGTGTTTGGTCTCCCCAGTGTAGAGGCGACCACATTGTGGGTAGCCAATATAGTATCCTAAACTGAAGAAAGTACAAGCAAATCGCTGCTTCACCTAGAAGGAGTGTTTGGGGCCCTGGATAATGAGGAGAAAAGAGGTAAAAGAGCAGATTGCATGGGAAAGTGCCGTGGGAAGGGGATGAGGTGTCAGAGGTAATGGAAGAGTGGACCAGGCTGTCATGAAGGGAACGATCCCTTCAGAATGCTGACAGGGGAGATGTGTTTGGTTGTGGCAAACACAAAGGTGGTGGAAATGGTGGAAGTGGATGTGGAGGCTTGTGGGGTGGAAAGTGAGGACAAGGGGAAACCTATCACAGTTCTGGGAGGGAGGGAGGGGAATGGGTGAGGGCAGAAGTGTGGGAAGTAGGTCTGACACGATCGAGGGCCGTGTCAACCACAGTGGGGGAGAATCCTTGGTCGAGGAAAAAAGCTAATTGAGAATCTTGATTTTTTTTCAACATTGCTTTGATAGTTCAGTCTGCTCGCTCAGCTTCTCTATTAGATTGTAAATACCTAGGGGAGATTGTCAGATGAACAAATCCACATCTTTCCACAAAGTGCATGAAGTAATCGTTTGCAAATTATGGTCCATTAGTGGATACTATCTGATCAGGTATACCATGTGTTGCTTAAACCTTTTGTAAAATTCGGATGACTTCAGTTGTTGTTATGTACATCATTTAACCTCAATCCATCTTGAGAAGTAATCGACTATAATTAGATAGGATCTTCTATCAAAGGAGAATTGATCCATCGCCAACTGTTCCCACGGTCTAATAAGGAATTAGATCAAAATTAGAGGTTCTCTCTGATCCTGTCTGTGAACTGCACATACATCACAATTCAAAATAAGTTCTTCGATATCCTTTGATATTCTTGATCACCACATGGATGCGTGAGCGACATTTAGTTTAGCCCGTACAACCCTGGTATATTTTCTCCAAGATATCTTCCCAGCATGACTCTGGAATCACCAGTCTTACATCATATACCAGCAAATCATCCACTATGGTAAAGTGTCTTCCACGTACAAAGAAGATTTTCATTGTCTTACCCTTGGGACTCTGTTGTGGCCAACCTTGCTTGCAATCTAAGTGGAACTTGATGCACTCTTTGGGCTGGTTTTGTGTTGGAGGTGGGGCTCCCGGCGCAGGGCCGAAAAGGTGGGGGGTCCTGGCTCTGCCTTTCTCTCCCTCCACCGCCAACCCCCCACACCCCCCACCCCACCCCACCCTGGAGCAATCCTCTGATTTTTTTGTCAAAGTTTTAGGAGGAAGGATCCCCATCCCTTTAAAGGCTTGCAGGTGGTGGTGTTCCCATGCATCTGCTGCCCATGTCCTTCTGGGAGATAGAGGTCGCAGATTTGGAAGGTGCTGTTGAAGGATAAAGGATGAAAAATGAAGGCCGGAATTATTTTACGGGCCTCCCCCCCACCCCCACCCCCCAGCCCCGCTGCAGAAAATTTCTTCATTTTTTTCTTTAACCAGTGTGTGTGTGTGTGTATGTGTGTGTTTGTGTGTTGGGCTAAGGTAAAAGGGAACTCTCATATTTCAATCTTTGTGTTCATGCTTTGCATCTTTACTGAATACATCTTGTTTTCTAATAAATTTATAATCTTGTTGTTTATTATAGATACCTGGTTGGTGGATTTTATTCTGAAATAAAAAGAGAGTATATAATTGGCCATATCGATAACTAGGTAAACATTTAAATATATGTTGTCGCCCGTGGAGAAGTGGAACGAGAGAAAGGCAGTGCACTTCTCTCATCTCGGTCGTAACATATTATTGGGGGCTTTGTGCGGGATAACCCAAAGCCGACAACGTGCAATTGTAAGTGTAACTGAAAAGGGGAAAAGGAAAACACCAGGTCTCTTGTGCATTAGAGTAAACTTTATACTACTGGAATGGCTTTGTCAATTGCTACGACCTTTCTGGGGAGGGAGGATTCATCCCTGAATGATTTGAAAACACTTACCCAAGGCTAGGCTAAAGGATTGGCAGCAAAGCTGGAGTTGGAGTTAAAACCAGTGGCTATGAAGGTAGACATAATTCAGGTAACAGTAAAATATTTGAAATTGGAAGAAGGAAAAGGTAATCCAGATGGTAGTTTGGTTGAATTAGCTAGGATTCAGTTGCAAATGAAGCAGCTTAAACTGGAAAGGGAAAAGGAAGAAAGACAGAAAAAGGAAAGAAAGTTGGAAATGAAAAAACATGAGCTTGAACAGGAAAAAGAAATGAAAAAACTTGAACTACAATTTCAGAAGGAAAAGAGAAGAGGCAGGAGAGAGAAAAAGAAGGAAAAAGAGAAAGAGATAAAGAAGAAAGAGATCAACAAAAGGTATTTGAATTTAAAAAGCTAGAACTAAGCAAAAGGGTGGACTTGACCTCGATGAAAATTCCGGTGAGGAAAGAGCTGACTCCAGCAAAGGACGCAGTGGAGAGCTGTTTAAATTCATGCAAGCCCTCTCGAAATTTGAGGAAAGGGACGGTGAAGCACTTTTCATTTCTTTTGAAAAGATAGCTAGACAGATGAAGTGGCCAAAGGAAAGCTGAACACTGCTTATACAAAGCAGATTGATGTACAGAGCTCAAGAAGTTTATGCCATGCTCTCTGAGGAGGTTTCTGCAGTTTATGAGAGGGCAAAAAAAGGCTATTCTCACTGCTTGTGCGTTGGTCCCTGAAGCTTACAGGCAGAAATTTCAGAACCTCTGGAAACAAATTAACTTTGATTTAGATACGGGCACTAAAGATAAAGGCCACGTATGAGACCCTTAGGGAAATAATTCTCCTCGAAGAATTTAAAAATTCACTCCCTCAGTTAGTAAGAACCCATAGAAACATAGAAAATAGGAGCAGGAGTAGGCCATTCAGCCCTTCGAGCCTGCTCCACCATTCATTATGATCATGGCTGATCATCCAACTCAGTAACCTGTTCCTGCTTTCCCCCATATCCTTTGACCTCTTTCGCCCCAAGAGCAATATCTAACTCCTTCTTGAAAACATACAATGTTTTGGCCTCAACTGCTTTCTGTGGTAGCGAATTCCACAGATTCACCACTCTCTGGGTGAAGTAATTTCTCCTCATCTCAGTCCTGAAAGGTTTACCCCATATCCTTCGACTATGACCCCTGATTCTGGACTCCCCCACCATCAGGAACATCCTTCCTGCATCTACCCTGTCAAGTCCTGTTAGAATTTTATAGGTTTCTATGAGATCACTCCTCACTCTTCCGAACTCCAGTGAATATAATCCTAAGCGACTCAATCTCTCCTCATACATCAGTCCCGCCATCCCAGGAATCAATCTGGTAAGCCTTCACTGCACTCCCTCTATAGCAAGACTATCCTTCCTCAGATAGGAGACCAAAACTACACACAATATTCCAGGTATGGCCTCACCAAGGCCATGTATAATTGTAGCAAGACATCCCTGCTCCTGTACTTGAATCCTCTCACTATAAAGGCCAACATACCATTTGCCCTTTTTACCGCCTGTTGCACCTGCATGCTTACCTTCAGCGACTGGTGTACGAGAACACCCAGGTCTTATTGCATATTCCCCTTTCTCAGTTTACAGCCCTTCAGATAATAATCTGCCTTCCTGCTTTTGCTACCAAAGTGGATAACCTCACCTTTATCCACATTATACAGCATCTGCCATGCAGTTGCCCTCTCACTCAACTTGTCCAAATCACCCTGAAGCCTCTCTGCATCCTCCTCACACCTCACCCTCACACCCAGTTTTGTGTCCTCTGCAAATCTGGAGATATTACATTTAGTTCCCTCATCTAAATCATTAATATACATTGTGAATAGCTGGGGTCGTAGCACTGATTCCTGAGGTACCCCACTAGTCACTACCTGCCATTTGGAAAAAGACCCATTTATTCCTACTCTTTGTTTCCTGTCTGCCAACCAATTTTCTATCCATGCAATATACTACCCCCGATCCCATGCACTTTAATTTTATACGCTAATCTCTTATGTGTGACTTTGTCGAAAACCTTCTGAAAGTCCAAATAAACCACATCCACTGGCTGTCCCTCATCAACTCTACATGTTACATCCTCGAAGAATTCTATTAGATTTGTCAAGCATGATTTCCCTTTCGTAAATCCATGCTGACTCTGTCCGATTCTACCGTTGTTCTTCAAGTGCTCTGCTATAAAATCTTTGATAATGGACTCTAGAATATTCCCCACTACCGGCATCAGGCTGACTGATCTATAATTCCCTGTTTTCTCTCTACCTCCCTTTTTAAATAGTGGGGTTACGTTAGCTACCCTCCAATCTGTAGGAACTGTTCCAGAGTCTCTAGAATCGTGGAAGATGACCACCAATGCATCCACTATTTCTAGGGCCATTTCCTTAAGTACTCTGGGATGTAGATTATCAGGCCCTGGGGATTTATCGGTTTTCAATCCCATCAATTTCCCCAACACCATTTCTCTACTAACACTGCTTTCCTTCAGTTCCTCCCTCTCACTAAACCCTGTGTTCCCCAACATTTCTGATATGATATTTGTGTTCTCCTTTGTGAAGACAGAACCAAAGTATGCATTTAGTTGGTGAGACATTTCTTTGTTTCCCCATAATAAATTCCCCTGTTTCTGACTGTAAGGGACCTACATTTGTTTTCACCAATCTTTTTCTCTTCACATACCTATAGAAGCTTTTACAGTCAATTTTTATGTTCCCTGTAAGCTTAATCTCGTACTCTATTTTCCCCTTCTTAATCAATCCTTTGGTCCTCCTTTGTTGAGTTCTAAACTGCTCCCAATCCTCAGGTCTGTTGTTTTTCTGGCAAATTTTTATGCCTCGTCCTTGGATCTAATTTCCCTTATAAGCCATGGTTTGGCTACCTTTCCCATTTTACTTTTGCGCCAGACAGGAATAAACAATTGTTGCCGTTCATCTATGAGCTCTTTGAATGTTTGCCCTTGCCTATCCACCATTATCCCTTTAAGTAACGTTTCCCAATCCATCATAGCCTACTCGCGCCTCATACCTTCGTAGTTTTCTTTATTAAGATTCAGGACCCTAGTCTCAGAATCAACAAAGTCACTCTCCATCTTGATGAAGAATTCTATCATATTATACCATGTAGAGAACAAGAAGGTTTCAACAGCCAGACAGGCAGCTGAGATCATTGATGATTATGAGCTTATTTACAAGCCAAAACCTTTTGTCCGTCACCCCCGCAAACTCGAGAAGGATAGAAGGTAGGAGGGTGAAAGGAAGGCAAGTAGCCAGGTACAAGAAGGGATAGCTGGGAATGCCCCAAGATCTCCTCCTCAGGCCAAAAAAGAAGATGCTGAGGGTGGAAGTGAGGTCCGAAAGCCTAAGTGTTTCCATTGTCACAAGGTGGAATGCCTTTGTGCAGAATGCTGGAGGTTACAGGGTAAACCCATGGGACTTATTGGGGTACACAAGGCCAATGCAGAGAAAGGGGCCCTGACTAAGAGTACAACAAATCAGGCTGTAGCTCTGACTGCAGCTGTAAGGCCAAGTACAAAAACTGCAGTGAGTGTGGGGGATGTGAACAAGATATATGAGATTTATAGGGAATTCTTGTCAAAAGGAAAAGTAACTTCTTATCCCTCTCAAGTGAGGCAGGTCGACCGATAGTTATACTTAGGGATAAAGGAGCCACCCAAACTCTTTTGCTGGGGTAAGGCATGACTTTACCATCAGAGAGCGCACTAAATGCCAAGGTTTTAGTGAATGGTATTGGCGGGGTGTATATACCTGTACCTTTGTATCGGGTTCACTTGGACTGTGATCTAATGTTGTCGGAGGTCAAATTGGCACCACAGACAGATAGCCGAATATCTGAAACTTTCTTTGGGGATTTGGATAATCCAAAGGAAATGTTCGCTATGTCTTCTCTGATCAAGGCTCAGCAAGCCCATCCAGAGTTAAGTAAGGTGGCACAATCAGCTCTAACTGAAGCTGAGGCAAAGGGAGCTCCGGAAGGCTACTATATTAAAAATGGGACTCTGATGAGGAAGTGGAGATCTCCTCACAGATCTGCGTTCGAAGAATGAACGGTAGTTCACCAGATAGTGGTACTGCCCAAGTATCACTGGGAAATTTTAAGGATAGCCCATGCAATTCCTATGGCGGGACACGTGGGGATCTGGAAAACCTAATCACATATAAATCGACATTTTCACTGGCAAGGTCTTTTCAAGGACCTGGTGCAGTTTTATAAAACATGCCATACGTGCTAGATTGTGGGAAAACCGCAACCTGTCATAAAACCAGCACCTCTAATTCCCATACCAGTTTTTGGGGAACCATTTAGTTGGGTGTTGTAGACTGTGTAGGACCTTTATGGAAAACAAAAGCAGGACATCAATATACACTGACTATTATGGATATGGCTACTCAGTTCTCAGAAACCCTTGAGAACAATTTCTGATAAGGTTGTGTTGGAAAAGTTAACTCAGTTCTTCACTACATATGGATTACTGTTTGAGATCCAGTTGGATAAAGGTTCCAATTTTATGTCTAAACTTTTCCAGGAAGGTATGAGTAATCTGGGTATAACACAGTTAAGGTCCTCAGCATACAACCCACACATACAAGGGGCTTTAGAACAGTACCATTAGACCTTCACAACGATGATCTGGGCATATTGTCATGAATATCCCCATAATTGGGACAAAGGGCTGGAATTTCTTTAGTTTGCCACTGGGGATTCACCTAATGAAATACCGGTTTTAGTTCTTTTGAATTAGTTTATGACATGAGGTAAGAGGTCCTCTAAAATTAATCAAAGGAAAGTTTTTAGAACAGAGGGATGCATCTTCCATGTTAGATTATGTATCTGTGTTCTGGGAGCGGCTCATGAGAGCCTGCAAAGTGGCTCAGGAACACCTGAAAGCTTCCCAAGCAACCACGAAGAAATGGGCAGACAAGCATGCCAAGACTCAAACATTTCAACCAAGGGATGAGGTGTTAGTATTACTGCCTTTACAGGGTAGTTGAGATTTTACCTTGGCACATTTTACTGAAATGCCCTATTTTCCTACAATAAAAGCATTCTGCTATATTTGCAGGACACTGTGCCTGTGGCTACTTTTGATGCCAATGCGCTGACAGGGTTTAATGGTGTCTTTCACATCGCCGCAACCCCCTCCTCCCCCCTGACATGTACCTTTATTCCTGGTGCCTCTTTATCAGCCCTCTGGTGAAGGAATTGAACAGTTGCAAGAGGTTTCCTGAACCAAGGTCTTTCTTAACCCCGCTGGATTGCTGTGTTGTTCTTTTGGACTTCTGCTTGGCTCACCAGCTGAATAGCTTTGTCCAGGGTGAGGTCTTCTTTAGACTGCATTAAATCTTATAGGGATTCATCAGCAACACCCACAACAATATGATCTTTTTATCGATTCTGTTTTAAGTTCTTCATACTCACATCCTTCAGCTAGTCTGTAAAGGTCATTGAAAAAAGCAACAACTGTTTCACTCAGTTTCTGGACCCTTTTGTTGAATCTTGCTCTTTCTAAAATCTTATTATTCTGCAAGTTGAAATAAGAATCAAAAGCTTTTAAAACTTCTTTGAATTTGGCAGTTGCCTCATTAGGACCTTGTCTAGCAATTACATCATCTGCTATAGCCCCAATAGATTACAACAGTGGATTCACTTGCTCTGCTTCAGACTGGCTGTCTAACTTAGAAGATGCAATTCTGTATTTGAAAAACCTTTTTCTCCATAATATCTAGTTTTGAATTTGATTGGGTCCCCCTAGATTTTGGAAACTCTCCAGCATTCCCAATTTTTGATCCATGTTGCTTTATTTTATTGACTTTTTTTTAAGAGTGTTCCCCTTTAAGAAACTCTTTTTTTCAGGCTAGCTTGCTTTAATGGAGTTGACACAACTGTTTGAGAGTTTTCTCCACTGCTTTTAATAGGCTGTTCTCGGGTTTTTCCCTTTCTTTGAGAACTTCTGTTTCTTTGTTTTTCTTTTGGCTTGTTTGCCTTAATGGAGTATCCCTGCTGTGTTCGGAGGTTTCTTGCACTTTTTGCCAGTTTGTGCGCTTTCTGGGGGTTTCCTACTCTTCACCCTCGCGTTCCCCGAGTGAAGGATGGGTTTTCCCCCATTTTTTTCTCTAGCACGATGCCTTCAGAAAATAACTTTAATCCCTTCAAAGGCTTTTAAGGTGATTCCTCACCCGTCAGCACTGTAACTCACCCGATTGCTGAAATTTATTTGCAGGCAACCATGCTTCTGTGGAGCAGGCTGTCTTTCACCACAGCTGCGGAGATTCTCTCAGCCTCTTCTTGAGATCTGCAGTTTTTTGGCCCTTTTTTCCAGGTCAGGCCTTTTCAGCTAGTTGCTTCAAATTCTTCTTCTGGGTATAGGATGGTAAGAACTTCTGCTGTTCTCGATCCCACTACTGATCACCATGTTTGATGTTTATTCGGTACACTGCCACCATGGTTAGTCTAGCTGGAGAGATTCTTAGTCTGTATTAGTTAAACTTTATTGCATTACAACTATCCACAATCCACATTAGCCTGTGTAACTCCTCCAAAAGGCATGCTACATCTAGCTTCGAGTCTCTCTCTCATGTGATCTCTTACATCATCATGGTAGGAGGTTATTCTTTACACTCACTCAAGATCTAACTCTTTCAGACCCTTATAGTACAATCATCATAGTGGGAGGTGTTACTCACACTGTCCCAAACATTAACCCTTTCAAACCCTTATACTACATCTCCCCCAAGACTTTGTCTATATATACATATTTACATTCATTTTTATATTTAAATACTACCCCATCTCCCCCCAAGTCTCTGACATCACAGATTCAATCTGTCAGGAGGCTTCACAACTCTCTCTCATTGTGTTCTTGTCAAATTTGGAAGATCAGTAGTCTTTCTCTGAACTTTTATTTCTTGACTTGGATGGCCTTCAATGACGTTTGTACTTTCCAGTGCTTTCTGAATTTCAGGATCAACATCTGATTCATTCAAATGTATGACTGATTGACGTCTTTGATGAATAGAAATAAGATCTCTCCTGTTTCTTATAGTACCTTCTAAAGTATGTACTAAATATGATCTCTGTTGATTTTTATCTCTCTGGACGATTACGCCTTCTCTGCCTTGGTCTCGTACCCATACCTGTTCTCTTTCCATCATCTTGGGTAGGTTCCTGGTATGATATCTCCTGTTATAGTTAGAAGCTGGTTATTTTTGGTAAGACTTTTCTTTGCCTTGAACTCTCTGATAATTCTGGACTTACGAACATATGAATTGGGAGCAGGAGCAGGCCATTTGGCCCCTTCGAGACTGTTCCGCAATTTAATAAGATTATGGCTGATCCGATTGTGCCCTCAACTCCATTTTCCCACCTACCCCCGATACCCTTTGACTCCCTTGTTAGTCAAGAATTTATCTACCTCTGCCTTAAAAATATTCAATGACCCTGCCTCCACTGCTCTCTAGGAAAGAGAGTTCGAAAGACTCACAAATCACTGAGAGAAAAAATTTCTCCTCATCCCTGTCTTAAATGGGTGACCCCTAGTTCTAGTCTCTCCCACAAGGGGAAACATCCTTTAAGCATCCACCCTGTCAAGTCCCCTCAGGATCTTATATGTTTCAATAAGATCACTTTTCATTCTTCTAAACTCCAATGGATACAGACCCAACCTGTCCAGCTTTTCTTCATAAGATAACCGCACCCCCCACCCCCATCCCAGGTATCAGTTGAGTGAACCTTCTCTGAACTGCCTCCAATGCATTTATATCCTTTCCAAAATAAAGAGACCAAAACCACACACAGCACTCCAGATGTGGTCTCATCAATACCCTACACAACTGCAGCAAAACATCCCGACTCCCACATTTCAGTCCCCCGTAACAAATTACAACATTCCATTTGCACTCCCATTCATCCGCCGCATCTGCATACCAACCCCCACGAGTCATGCACAAGGACACCCACATCCCTCTGTACCTCAGAGTTCTGTAATCTCCATTTACACAATATGCTGCTGTACTATTCTTCCTTCCAAAGTGCATAAGTTCACGTTTTCCCACATTAGACTCAATCCGCCAAATTTTTGCCCACTCACTTAACCTATCTATATCCCTTTACATACTCATTATGTCCTCTTCACAACTTACTTTCCTACCTATCTTTGTGTCATCAGCAAATTTAGCAACCATAACTTCTGTCCCTTCATCAAAGTCATTGATATCAGTTGTAAATAGTTGAGGTCCCAGCACTGATCCCTGTGGCAGTCCACTCGTCACATCTTGCCAACCTGAAAATGACCCATTTATGTCTACCCTGTTTCCTGTTAGCTAACTAATTCGCTATCCATGCTAATATGTTACCTCCAATGCCATGAGCTCTTATTTTGTTCAGTAAACTTTGATGTGGCAATCTGGAAATCTAAGTATAGTACATCCACAGGTTCCCCTTTATCCACGTTGTTTGTTACTTCCTCAAAGAACTCCAATAAATTAGTCAAACATGATTTCACTTTCATAAAATCATGTTGTCTCTGCCTGATTACACTGAGATTTTCTAAGTGCCCCACTATAACCTCCTTAATAATAGAGTCAAGCATTTTTCCTATGACAGATGTTAAGCTCACTGGCCTGTAGTTTCCTGCTTTCTGTATCCCTCCTTTCTTGAATACAGGAGTCACATTTGCTATTTTCCAATCTGATTGGACCTTTCCAGAATCTAGGGAATTTTTGGAAAATTAAAACCAATGCATTTTACTATTTCAGCAGCTTCTAGCCCGAGAGGTAATTTTTTGGGAAAGGTAGGAAGTTGTATTTTGAGCTCCCTCCCCATCAATAGTTCTGATGGTGCTAATTCACATAGCAATGGAGTAGATCTGTAGTTTAGGAGTGCTGTTTGAAAGTGTTCATTCTTCTTTAACAGTGCTTTGATTGTTCTGACTCCTCTTTCAGTTTCACCATTAGATTAAGGGTATCTTTGCAAAAGGTGTGAAGTTCTCTCTTTGGACTCCTTGTCTCGAGAGACAATGGGTAAGCGCCTGGAGGTGGTCAGTGGTTTGTGGAGCAGCGCCTGAAGTGGCTATAAAGGCCAATTCTAGAGTGACAGACTCTTCCACAGGTGCTGCAGAAAAAATTGGTTGTCGGGGCTGTTACACAGTTGGCTCTCCCCTTGCGCTTCTGTCTTTTTTCCTGCCAACTGCTAAGTCTCTTCGACTCGCCACACTTTAGCCCCGCCTTTATGGCTGCCCGCCAGCTCTGGCGATCGCTGGCAACTGACTCCCACGACTTGTGATCAATGTCACAGGACTTCATGTCGCATTTGCAGACGTCTTTAAAGCGGAGACATGGACGGCCGGTGGGTCTGATACCAGTGGCGAGCTCGCTGTACAATGTGTCTTTGGGGATCCTGCCATCTTCCATGCGGCTCACATGGCCAAGCCATCTCAAGTGCCGCTGACTCAGTAGTGTGTATAAGCTGGGGATGTTGGCCGCCTCGAGGACTTCTGTGTTGGAGATACGGTCCTGCCACCTGATGCCAAGGATTCTCTGGAGGCAGCGAAGATGGAATGAATTGAGATGTCTTGGCTGACATATGTTGCCAGGCCTCGCTGCCATAGAGCAAGGTACTGAGGACACATGTTTGAGACACTCGGACCTTTGTGTTCCGTGTCAGTGCGCCATTTTCCCACACTCTCTTGGCTAGTCTGGACATAGCAGTGGAAGCCTTTCCCATTCACTTGTTGATTTCTGCATCGAGAGACAGGTTACTGGTGATAATTGAGCCTAGGTAGGTGAACTCTTGAACCACTTCCAGAGCGTGCTCGCCGATATTGATGGATGGAGCATTTCTGACGCCCTGTCCCATGATGTCCGTTTTCTTGAGGCTGATGGTTAGGCCAAATTCGTTGCAGGCAGCCGCAAACCTGTCGATGAGACTCTGCAGACACTCTTCAGTGTGAGATGTTAAAGCAGCATCGTCAGCAAAGAGGAGTTCCCTGATGAGGACTTTCCATACTTTGGTCTTCGCTCTTAGACAGGCAAGGTTGAACAACCTGCCACCTGATCTTGTGTGGATGAAAATTCCTTCTTCTGAAGACTTGAACGCATGTGAGAGCAGCAGGGAGAAGAAAATCCCAAACAGTGTGGGTGCGAGAACACAGCCCTGTTTCACGCCACTCAGGATAGGAAAGGGGTCTGATGAGGTGCCGCTATGCTGAATTGTGCCTTTCATATTGTCATGGAATGAGGTGATGATACTTAGTAGCTTTGGTGGACATCCGATCTTTTCTAGTAGTCTGAAGAGGCCACGTCTGCTGACGAGTTCAAAGGCTTTGGTGAGATCAATGAAAGCAATGTCGAGGGGCATCTGTTGTTTGCGGCATTTCTCCTGTATCTGACGAAGGGAGAACAGCATGTCAATGGTCGATCTCTCTGCACGAAAGCCACACTGTGCCTCAGGGTAGACGCGCTCGGCCAGCTTCTGGAGCCTGTTTAAAGCGACTCGAGCAAAGACTTTCCCCACTATGCTGAGCAGGGAGATTCCACGGTAGTTGTTGCAGTCACAGCGGTCACCTTTGTTCTTATAGAGGGTGATGATATTGGCATCGCGCATGTCCTGAGGTACTGCTCCCTCGTCCCAGCACAGGCAAAGCAGTTCATGGAGTGCTGAGAGTATAGCAGGCTTGGCACTCCTGATTATTTCAGGGGTAATGCCGTCCTTCCCAGGGGCTTTTCCGCTGGCTAGAGAATCAATGGCATCACTGAGTTCCGATTTTGTTAGCTGTATGTGTGAAGTAGACATTTGCAAATTGAGAACCATTATCTGACAGAATCTCATCTGGAATGCAATGTGTTGTATAAAGATCTCTGTTAAAGCTCGAATGACTGTCTCAGTTGTCATTGTGTAGAAACATTTGACTTCAATCGACCTTGAAAAATAATTTATAACAATCAGATAGGATTTTCCATTAAATATGAGTAGATCTGTTCCTAGACATTTTTTTCCCCACATTCCCACAGCCTGGTTGGAAATTGGGTCAAAATAAGGGGTTCCCTCTGGTCTGGTTTGTGTGCTGCGCATACCTGGCAATCAGAAATCATTTCTTCTATATCCTTCAATACTCCCAGCCACCACACGAAAGGCTGAGCCCGTGCTCTGCATTTCATGATACCCATGTGGCTCGAGTGTATTCTCTCCAAGATGTCTGCCACAGCGAGACTGGAATCACCAGCCTCACATCATATACCAGCAATTCGTCCACAATAGTAAAGTGCTTTCTGTACTTGAAGAAAATTTTCATCACCCGACCACTGGGACGTTGCTGTGACCAACCTTGCATGTACTATTGGCGAATATGAATGCAGTCTTTATCTTGCATCTGAGCATGAAGAATTTCTTGGAGCTTTTTTGAACTTGCCAGCCAGTGGGATTCAGCGAACTGAGAGTATGACTCAATCTCATTGTGAAGTTAACATCTTGTTGTGTAGGATGGTCAACAGTAGCTCTGGACAATGCATCTGCTGACGTTTGCAGCTTGCCCTGTACATATACCGTTTCATACGTGAATCTCATTAGACTCAACCCGAATCTCTGGATTCTTGGAGGCATTGCAGCGTGTTCTTTTTCATCAAGTAAGGATATTAGCGGCTTGTGGTCTGTCTCTATGACAATCTTTAAGCCTATGATATAATTTGAAAACTTTTTGCAAGCTCACGTGACTGCGAGAGCTTCTTTCTCTCTGACGGTGTACTTCGTCTCAGTGTCAGACAATGCTTAAGGTGCATAATAAACCGGTTTACTACGTCCATCTGGCTTCTGTAATTGTGGTCAGTGGTGAGGAGTTATAATGTGCTAAGATAACTGGTGAAATCAGCATTTCCTTAATCGTTTGAAATGCCTGGTCCTGATGTGCATTCCAACGCCATGCTTGAGCTTTCCTTAATAGTTGTCTTAAGGGTTCAGTAACTTGCGCTAGATTGGGCCGAAAGTTTGCCAGCTGATTAACCATTCCAAGGAATTGTTGAAGATCTTGGACAGAAGTAGGAATTGGGAATTCAGTAATGGCTCTCGTCTTTTGTGGGTCTGTCATTATGCCCTTGCTACTAACAATGTGTCCTAGGAAACGAATAGACATTTTTGAGAATACACATTTGTCATTAAGCCTTCTTCTTGTAGGCAATTCAAAACTGTCCCAACCCTCAGGTCATGTTCTTCAGCGGATTCACCATGAACTAAGTTGTTGTCCATATGGCATATTACTCCTTTAAGGCCCTGTAGAATGTTCCACATAGTTGTTTGGAGTATTTCAGGACCTACCCTCACAACCTGAAGTACGTGGACTGTTTAAATGCACTGGGTTGAGAGAATCTGGGGAGGGATAATCTCAGTGGCACTGGTGCTTATGGTTTTAATATGGCCAGACCTCTCATAAGGAAGAAATCTTGCATTTAAAATCACCAACTACTGGCAGGGATCAAATTAACTTTTTTTGAAATATATTTCAGTGAGCGCTGTGAATGTAAGGAGTACTAGTATGAAGAGTTACTGAGCTGGATTAACATCATCAAGGCCACTGTTTTGTCGTTTGCAGAATATAATCCCCAAAGCACCACTAAAAATCTTGGAAAATCCCAGAGTCCCATTTAGTAAAAATGCAATTTGTTTGAGCCAGTCACCATAATTCAATAGGCTGAGTTCTAAAACTAAGGAGCCTGACTTTAACTTTCAGAGTTGGTGGATCAGCCATTCATTATATATTCCTTCCCACAATGCGGAGGAACATCGGGTCGGGTGTGTAGCAGGCAGCTGATCCACTGGTTTCCGTGAAATCACCTGGTTTCCAGTATTTGTTTACTGGTCAAAACCAGGAACTTCTTGTTGACATTACTTTTTTTTTAAAGCATCCATAAAGTTCAGCTATCTCCAGATTTTTTTTCATTTTCAAACATGTAGATTCCAGGTTTTAACAAAAAATATGGACTCTCATGACACTGTAAGAGAAGGAAGAATATGAGTGAGTACAGTCACTTGTCACATGGTGCCTTGATGATGGTGACATTTGAGCTTTGCATATTTACTTAGCTTATTCACATGGCAAGGATCAGTAACTTTAATCATCAGCAGGTATTACTGAAGCAAAAATGCATCAAAAATATTTCAAGAGTTACAGTTTGTTAAAGTTTGCATTTTTTGTTGAACTCAAGATAAAAATAATGAAACATTGGCCAATGATCTGGGTGTAATGAACAAATAAAATTGACTATAAAAATATATGGGTCGGAATTTTACGTTGGGCGGGAGGCCTGGCCCACCGGCTGAAAAGTCAGTGGCGAGCCCGCCTCCTCCGGCGGGGAGCCACGCTGGGATTTTTCACTCCCCAGACCCTTCATTGGTCTTGGGTGGGACTTCCATCTCCTTGTGGCAGGAAGTCCCACCTAATGGATCTAGCAGCCAATCAGTGACCCAGCAGCTCTTGGTCCCAGCAGCAACGCCAGGAGCAGTGGCCACTGCTGGGACTGCACCCAGCCATCGCAAGCAAGAGGAGGGAAGGCCCCGGAACTCAGGTAAGCGTCCCTGGTGAGGCCACAGAAAACCGGCCGTGCCCCAGTGAGGCAAGGCGGGGGGGTCATGCTGTGAGTTGGGGGCAGCCCTCCGTGGGACACAGGTGGGATTCATGCGGCCTTTGCCTTCCAGTCACCATGGGTAAAAAGCCAGTGGCAGCAGGAGGAGACCCTTAAGTGGCAGTTAATTGGCCACTTAACGACCCGGATTGGCCTGGAGCGGGTGGGCCGTTACTCTCCACCCCATGTAAAATTGCAGTGGAGGCAGGAAGGTGTGAACAACCCCCCCCACTCAATTTTTCGGCACCTCCCTCCTGGCCCCAGCCCACTCGTTGGGGGGCTGTAAAATTCCGACCATGTAATTTTACCGAAGTATTGAAAAGATCCAGGAATAACAACAGAGAACTGAAAACAGATTGTAAACTTTGCAACAAACAACATGGTCTTTTCCCTTGAGGGGTATCATTGCACATGGAGACTCACTTGGTTCCAATCAAAATGGCTTTTGAACACGAGGAAAGGCTGAGGGACTTGAGGTTGTTTTCGTTGGAGAGAAGGAGGAGGAGAGGTGACTTAATAGAGACATATAAGATAATCAGAGGGTTAGATAGGGTGGATAGTGAGAGTCTTTTTCCTCGGATGGTGATGGCAAACACGAGGGGACATAGCTTTAAGTTGAGGGGTGATAGATATAGGACAGATGTCAGAGGTAGTTTCTTTACTCAGAGAGTAGTAAGGGCGTGGAACGCCCTGCCTGCAACAGTAGTAGACTCGCCAACTTTAAGGGCATTTAAGTGGTCATTGGATAGACATATGGATGAAAATGGAATAGTGTAAGTCAGATGGTTTCACAGGTCGGCGCAACATCGAGGGCCGAAGGGCCTGTACTGCGCTGTAATGTTCTAATTCTAATTCTAATGATATACCGAATCGTAAACGATTAAAACAAAATCTTCCAAATGGAGTGATGAATGTTGTCAGTAATCTTGACTTCTTGTCCAAAGGACTTGCCAAAGGCTACTATTCATGTCAAGCTTTGTGAACATAATACTTTTAGATAACTTTGCCAATCTTTCATCTACTGAGATCACAGATGAATTTTTCTCGCCACAGCCTTATTAAGTTGGATTTTAGGAACTGGAACCGTTCTAGAGCACCACTCTGTTGGCTTCACGACAGGAGAAATGACTTCCATCCTGGTCATTTCTTCCAGCTGAAGTTGGACTTGATTCATTAGTAGGTGTGATATCTTCCTAGGCATGAAAATACATACAGGTTTAGCATCTTTTTGCAATATAATGCTATATTTAGTCTTAAGTCTTCCTCGACCAGAAAATAATTTCGGAAAGTCTTTTTGGAAGTGACTCCTGGATTCTTGCTGCTTAATTACTTCCACTTTCCTGATATGATTAAGGTCTATACAAGCTCTTCTACTTAAAAGAGAAAATTCTTAATTATTAGAACATAGTGTTTCCAATATCTGCTTTCCCTTGTATTGGAGTGTTGCCTATAGCTTTCCCTTTACTTTCAGTTCAATCCCTCCTGGACTGTGTAACTGAGTTTCTGTCGGGTGCAGGCAATGAATTGATAACTAAAGTTTGTTGTCTCATAAACTGTTACACTTGCTCCAGTGTCTAGTTTAAAGTTGGTGATGTGTCAGTTGACAAATTTATCTGCAGTCCAGAATGCATGTTTAGGGTCATTGATCTCACCAAGAGAGTTTTCTGATTTATCTTCTGATGGAGATTGTTCAACTTCATTAATAGCTCTAGGCGTGAAGACATTTCCTTTTGAACCTTTGAAAGTAGAGGTATTACTTTGGCACATCTTCCCAAAATGGCCAACTTTCTTGCAGTGAAAGCATTCTGCTTTGTTTGCAGGACACTGTTCGTGCCTGTGGGTCTTTTTGGCACCACAGCATTGACAGGGTTTCATGACGTCTTGCACTTTCCCTCCCAAGTGTACCTTCTTGTCTTGTGCTTCTTTTACAGTCCTGTGCTTAAAGAATTGTATGGTCATTGGAGGTTTCCTGAACCAAGGTTTTTCTTCACCTGTTAGGATTGCCCTGGTCCGCTTACGGACCTTTGCTTATCTCACCAGCTGCATTGATTTTTCTAGGTTGGGGTCTTCCTTAGACTGCAATAAATCTGATAGGGATTCATCAGCAATACCTACTACAATGCAGTATCATATTAATTCTGATTTTAGGTCTCTATATTTGCATCCTTCAACTAGCCTGTACAGGTCATTAATAAAAGAATCTACCGATTCACCTGGTTTCTGGACCCTTCTGTTGAATTTGGCTCTTTCTAGAATCTTGTTGTTCCTCAGGTTGAAGTACTTATCAAAGGCTTTTAAGACTTCTTCAACTTATCTGATGTCTCATTAATGCCTTATCTTGCAATGACATCATCTGCTATTACTCCTATTGTTCTGCTTCAGACCTGCTGTCTAATTGAGAAGCAGTTCAATACTCAAAAATCTTTTTCTCCACAGTGACTAGTTTTGAGTTTGATTTGGTCCTTCCATGTGTTTAAACCTCTCTGGTAGCATAAATTTAAGATCCATGACTTTTCTAAACTTTTTGGGTAGTTTTCTTTCTATTTAAAATTTTTCTTCCGGTACTGGAAGTTTCCCCGCATTTTTTGGATGTCTTCCCGCACTTTTCAGCCTTGCGGTCGCCTTGCGTAATGATGCCAATCTTGGATCCACCCTTGCTAAGGATTTTTGGTTTTTCCCAGTGCTGCCTGCCTCGTGTGCCATTAGAAACAATTTTCTACCCTTTTTTAAGGCTTGCTCACCAGATCCCCGACTGTTGCTTGGTTCTCTGGCTCAAAGCCTGTGATAGCTGGACCGTGATTTTTCTTCACAGATCACCACGCCTCTGTCATGCAGCCTGAATGCCTCTGCAAGCCTACTCCCTAACTCTCCATTTCATCCACGGAGCAACTCTGGAGCTCTTCACAACCTCTTCCTGAGTTCTGCAGTTTTCTGGGGCCTCTTTGTCAGATAAGTAATTTTCAAATTTTTCTGGGTGTTCTATGGTAAGAACCATCGCTGTTCACCATTGCCACCATGTTGTATGTTTGGGCTACTCTATCCAGCACAATTGCAGAGTCTTTGGTAGAGTTTCACCATAACTATTTATTACATAATAAGAAGCTATATACACTTTACTTAAACATATCTAACTCCTCTGATATTCATGTTGCTTCTTCTTCTTCTCAAGTCTCTTTTACATGTGATCTCTTACATCATCAGAGTGGGAGGTGTTACTTACACTGTCCAAGACATTAGCCCTTTCCAACCCTTATACTACACACTACTTGTCGAAAATTTGAATATAATACATTAAAAAAAATCTTGGGGAGATTGTATATCCTGAGGTAGTCATGTTGCAGATATGTTTATTCATTCACACAGGATGCATTAAAGCAAAACAATTATAGGTTGTGTTTTCTGGTATGTATAAATTCCACTGCAGCAGGTTTTAATCAGTCGTAGAGTGAATTCTTCTGATAAATACACACTAACACCCTATTCACTCTAACTATTGCTTCAAGACATTGTTCATGAACCTTTAGAGATCTATGCACTAGAAATTCCAGACCTCTTTCTTTCCCCACCAGTTTAGCTTGGCTCTTTGTTCATTCTAGAAAGGTGAAGAGCAGAATTTTCTCATATGCTTTGGGACCCTGACGCAGAGACAAAATAGGGGTCCCGAACCGACTCTTGCTGGCTGGAAGACCAGCCGAGCAATCTTCTCAGAGGTGGCTTCCTAATTGGCCGCATCTGTGTTCACCTTCCTATTAAGGACAGTGGGAGGGTTCCTCATGCTAGAGGGCCAATCAGAGAGATTTGGCAGCTCTGGAGCCTTGGCAGACCCACTGCTAAGATGCTAAGGCAGGTCTGGGACCATGAGGGCATCTCAACGTGGAGGCTGCCTCAGAAACAAAAGTTTCAGAGGGACCAAGCTGGTAGGCTCATAGGATCAGACGGGAAGCTCCTGCAGCGTTTGGGTGGTGGGTGTGGTCTTTCCTGTCAGTGGCCCCCACTTTGAGGATAGAGCCTTCAGCTCCAATATGCTCCCTGCCCCCAGCCTGCTGCAGGGAGGCCACCTCCAAAGAGCTGGTGGTCTCCAGATGCCACAAGGGTGCAATTTGCTGGCGGTGCTGCAAAATCGCCTCTAATTTGGACCTTAAATATTTAAATTGGCTGCCTGCCTCCATTCTGTTGCCTTGGCCGGCCCTAGGAAACTTCCCTGGTGGTGCGAATGCATTGGGGAACTATCCCAATGTGGCTGTCTGCTATTTTCCCGTCTTCCCCAACTCCATGCCTGTCACCACTGAGTCAGAAAAATTCAGCCCAAACAGGCTGCAGGAGACAACATTTGGTTATATGGCTAGGTCAATGACATGCTGAGAAAGGCTGAACATCCATTTTACATTATCATTAAAGGTAAAACAGACACCTGCTTTTTGAACCAAAGTACTGATCCATTGTTCAAACAGTAATTCAAACAGGGATCAAGAACTGTTTCAGTTTTATACCTGAGTACTAGAAAAAAATGATCTTTTTTTCATTTTTCTTTAAATATTACATTAGGATTTCCAACTAAAAAGAAACAGGGCTTTTAAAAGCTTGGAATTAATGAATATGGAGAATTATGTTGTTTTTTTTCATGTTAATGCATTAGATTTACAGTGCCTAAAATGTGATACATTGGGATAAATTTTGGTCTTTATTTTATGAACGAATTGCTCGCTGATTGTAGAACCTACCTGATTTATATTGCATTAAAATCAATGAAATAAAATTGGACATGTTTTAAATTGGCATGGTAAACCCTTCAGCCACAGGCCACAAAACTGAAAAAGACTGCTGATGTGCTTTCTAATAAATAGCTGTGTACTGTCGATTCTACAGTACTTTTGTATACTTGTCAGCTGAAGGCTTCGGCAGGCTGCACATTATAAATTACTAACATCATTGTTCAGCATTCTGTCAAGGACGGTGATAGTAGCACATTTCTTGCCTTTTTTTGCTTTTAATCCTTTGCCAGAAGCCATACTTTTGATGTCAGTTTTGTTTTTCCAAACGATATGCAAGAAATATCCAAAACTGAGTTCTAAGGGAGTAAGAGTACATGACAATCCTCGTTCAGCATAGGTACAATGCAAGCTTATTAGCAGCTGCAATGGATCAGAAAGCAAGCCTGGCATTCAGACAGCAATGATCTGTTGCACTATCCATGACTGCCTTGAAAAGACAAGTCGAGGAAGGCACTGGCTTTGGGTAACATAATGCCAGAGACAATGTGTTCCTCTTTCCAAGATCAAAAAGAAGCTCTTATTGGGGCTATTAAAAACGTGGCTGGAATACTAGGGAGACTCCTTCAGAAAGGTTAAACACGTGTCAGACAACATGACGGAAACTAATGACTGATTTCCCTTGAGGGCTTATTCTGTGTTCACTTCCAGCTGAAGATTGCAACAACTTTCTCCAAATTTAGTCACCGAGCTTGTTTTGTAGGAGCAGCTGCACCAAATATGATGGCAAAAGTGATAGTAAGTTTATTGTCATTTTCCACTCACACCTTAGCTCATGCTTAATTTGGAATGTTTTAAAAAAATTTGCATGGCTGCCTGCTTTGGATTGAAATGCATAGGAATGTTTTTGTAATGGATTAACACTGTCACAGACAATGTACAGCTGGAGGCACTGGATCGATCTCCCTCTTGCAAGTAGAGGCACTTAAGAAAAGGTTTATGATTAAGACTAATAGAGGCAATAGGTAACTCCAGTGACTTGGATGTTTATATAACCTCTCTCCTAACTCAGCATGATGAAATAATTTGTAAGTTTGGAGCAATGAATTTATTTCTCTATCTCTCCTACCACTATAATCCTAAACCTTTCTAATTGTATTTTAATGCATTCTTGCATAAAGCAGTTACAATTTCCCTTATTTTCTGTCAGCAAACATTCCATTCACATCAGCTCTTCCAGAAAGTATACCTTTGGGATCACGGTGCTTTTGCTTCAGAAAAAAAATTCAAACTCAATTTGAAGAGGTAATAACTATAGTCCCTTGAGCTAGGAGATGCTAAATACAACCTTTCATTGCAAAAATAAAAATTATGCAATGCAAGTTGGAAGCATTTGTGCCAAGCCTGAAATTGGTGATCAGCCAGTAGAAATATTGGATCTGTTACTTTGCCAGTTTTTGGGATGCCAGCTGGTTACCTCCTGCTTTAGTACGCCATGTAGAAGTTGCAGCTCTAAGGACCTGAGACATGGAAGCTTTTCTTTTAAAATTGAGAAGCAAAAGTCAAATGCCTAGACCCACATGCAGGACTGCACCAAGTTTGAAAAGAGTCGGAGAGGAAATGTGGAAAACTTTGGTTAGGTGACAACAAAACTTGGATTTTAAAAGCCTACAGGAAGAGAAGACAAAGGCAGGTAAGAAGGTTGAAAGTTTTGAGGTCCAGAGAAGGAATGAGTGAAATTACAAATTGGTTTAGTTGATTTTAATTTCAACACATTTAGAATGCAAAGATAAGGGGAAAGAGTGTGCAGAACAGTATATTTGGAATAAAAACAAGAAATGCTGGAAATACTCAGCAGGTCTGGCAGCATCTGTGGAGAGAGAAGCAGAGTTAACGTTTTAGGTCAGTAGCCCTTCTTCAGTATATTTGGAACTTTGGATTAGCAAGAGAAGAAAGTTCAGAAGAACATATGGAAGAATACATGTAGAGTAGCAACATGTGTAAAATGGAGAAAGACAAGATAATTTACATTAGAGTGAAAGATAGAATTGAAAGAAGAATTGCATATCAGACACAAACTTTTTCTTTCATCCAGTTGAGAAATGTAACACTTTCATTAAACAGCTGATGACATTCTTATTACTCAGCTAAAGGAAAAATGAATCCATTGACAGGATCTGTTTGACTGCTCACCTAATCCTGTTTCTACTGATTTGCACCCATAACTGGAAACTTTCATTGACAATTGAGATAGTTTTGCATGGACCATGTAAGGTGTAAATTTTATGCGTAGTTAGAAAACCGAGCAATAGCTTCAAAAGTACTGGTACAGCCTCCAAAAAGCGGACATATGGAGAATTATGAGCCTATGACATTGAAACCAAATAGTTACATGGGATTTGTAATTTAAACTGTAGGTATACACAAGTTACCCAGCACTTTTTTTATTCTTCCATGGGATGCGGGTGTCACTGACAAGGCCAGCATTTGTTGCCCATCCCTAATTACCCTTGATAACTGAATGGCTTGTTAAACCATTTCAGAGGGCAGTTAAGAGTCACCCACATTGCTGTGGGTCTTGAATCACATGTAGACCAGACTGTGGTGGGATTTGAACCCTTGTCTCCAGGGCATTGTCTGGGCTTCTGGATTACTAGTTCAGTGACATTACCACTATGCCAGCATTTCATGCCCCTTGCTGTCTGATGCCCCCACCCCTTCATTGTTATCCATTGCCCTTTCTTGTCCTATCTCCTCCTCACTTCTTTGTTGCTATCGATTGTCCCCATTGTTTCCATTGATTGTCTCTGGGTTTTGTTTTTGCTTGAGTCCGGTTGTCTGATAGTGCCCTACAATGGGAATTCTCACCTGTGGTATACTTTGGTTGAGATCACTGGCAATAATGCTAGGAGCAACAGTGAGGCTGTGGTCTGGTCCATTCCTGGTTCTGAGGTTTACCATTATGTTTGGGACCAATGAGACCGTAGCATAGCAAAAAGACTGTGTTTTCTTCCATTCTGATGGAGAAAAGGAGGGAAGACTGAAAAGGACATGGAAGGCGATTTGTGGGAAAATTCTTTGTTTTTATTTGTATTTATGCTCATGATGTAGACAATATGGGCAAGGTTGTGTTTATCATCCCTCCTAAATTGCCCTGAACTAATTAACTTAATAGATGATTCTTAGTGGATGTAAGTGGAGCCAAGAAGCTCTTCATTGCTGACAATGGCTGGAGAAATGTGGTTTTGCTTTCAGTAGGGACATCAGTGATTACATTCTCACACGTCATCTCCTTGAGTGGGCAAGAACATGGCAGATGGAATAAATGTGGAAAAATGTGAAGTTATCCACTTTGGTAGGAAAAACAGAAATGCAGAGTATTTCTTAAATGATGAGAGATTTGGGACTGTTGCTGTTCAAAGGGACTTGGGTGTCCTTGATCACGAGTCACTGAAAGCTAACATGCAGGTGCAGCAAGCAGTTGGGAAGGCAAATGGTGTGTTGGCCTTTATTGCAAGAGGATTTGAGTAGAGGAGTAAAAATATCATGCTACAATTGTATGGAGCCTTGATGAGACCGCACCTGGAGTATTGTTTACAGTTTTGGTGTCCTTACCGAAGTAAGGATATACTTGCCATAGAGACAGTGCAACGAAGGTTCACCAGACTAATTCCTGGGATGGCAGGATTGTCCTATGAGGAGAGATTGAGGAGGCTGGGCCTGTATTCTTTAGAGTTTAGAAGAATGAGAGGTAAAGTCATTACAACATACAAAATTCTTATAGGGCTCGACAGGGTAGATGCAAGGGGGATGTTTCCACTGGCTGGGAGTGGTCTCGAACCAGGGGACACAGTCTCAGAATAAGAGGTAGGCTATTTAGGACTGAATTGAGGATGAATTTCTTCACTCAGTGGGTGGTGAAACTTTGGAATTCTCTATGCCAGAGGGTGGTGGCGGCTCAGTCTTTGAGTATGTTCAAGACAGAGATACATAGATTTCTATATATGAAAGGCATCAAGGGATATGGGGATAGTGCAGGAAAATGGTTTTGAGGTAGAAGATCAGTCATGATCTAGTTGAATGGCAGAGCAGGCATGAGGGGCCGAATGGCCTACCCCTGCTCCTATTTCCTTTGTGTCCTATGTTGTGCAGTGATAACATGAACATTGCTGCAAATTTTGTCCTGGCTTTGGCTCAATCAGTTGTATGCCAATTTGATTATTCCTTCATCTGTTAGTTGCCTGTGAAAATTCTTTCTTTTATTCAAACCCTCTATTGAGCGCCATCAGTTGCGTGCATCTTGAAAGTCACCTCAGTAATTTGGTCTGACCTGATAATGTGTAAGGTGAACCAGGGTGAAGTGCTGGCTCCTTCAGTTTTGAGCAACACCACATTTTGATCACTTAAACCTAACAGGCGCATACCTTTGGCGTTGAATATTTCAGACGCAGAGGTCAGATTTCATGGCTGCTTTGTTGGCACATATGCCTTTTTGTGACATGCAAAGTATTTCTGCAGGCTGCAAATTGCTGATACTGTTTAAGGCAACTGAAAGCAGCCTGGCACCCAGATGACTAAGTTTCAAACTGATTGCAAACATGGATGGCTCTCATTAAAACAGCTGAAAACAGTTATAATGTCAGCGCGTGTCAGTTTGACTCAGTTGGTAGCACTTTTGTCTTTGAATCAGAAAGTTATAGACTGATAACTTTCAACATTGGCAGGGCATAAAACGGGCAGGATCCTATCAGCTGCCTGTTCGACTAGCTGCCCAAATTTCCTTTCCAATGAAGTCAAGGACAACTGATCCACCACTACCAGCTGAAGCTTAAAGCGCCACCCTTTAAGTTTGAGCCGCACTCCAGGACTTGAGCATGTAATCTAGGATGGCAGTATTGAGGGAGTGCTGCATTATTGGAGGTACTTCCTTTATTAAACTGAAGCCACATCTACACTGGAGCCCATAGCACTATTTTTGAAGGAATGTTCTTTTCATTTTACTTGCTCAATATTCCTCCAACAAACCATCAGCTCCACAAAAACAATTCAACTGATTGTTCAGTTCATAATTTATTATGGCTAAGTGGGTGATGGCATGGTTGGTTTCCGCCATTCACTTTACAACTGCAAGTGCTTTTTGTTACTAGTGTTTTAACCCCTTGTGTTTTATTTGCCAAATAAACAGACAGCGACAGGTTTTCTTGTAGATTTAAAACAGAAGATTAAATGTTGATTAAAAAATACTCATTCCCCAAAAATGTTTGCAACATCACTCATGCACGCATTCACTCTCACATGCACTCTCAAGAAAAGATAAGGATAGCAAAGTACAGAGTTCAGGTTGTAAATGTCTGTTGTTTCAGGAATAACCTGTGGGATCCCCTCAGAGGTGAATGTTAAGGTTGCAGGCCTATTTGCTGGTTGTTTGGTTATGGCAGGCTGTTGCAGTCTCCTGGCGTTTCACTTTGGGTTGAAGACAATGCTGATATCTTAGGCCAATTCTCACCAATAGAAGGGCATTTCTACAAAGGCATTCTCCTCTCTCTGCTGTAGTTAGCTTTCAACATGTCGCAGCAGGGTTCAACTTTATTGGCTGGAACCGATCTCTCTCTCCCTCTCTCTCTTTCTCAGCCTTGCTAAATTTCAAGATGGCTTTTTGTTGCACTGTGTGGCTGAGGACAGACCAGACTGATGTTGTTGTCTCTGGTCCTGTCCTGAAAAGACTCCCCCTTTGTTCCTCAAAACGTTTGCCATTTTTGATTGTATTTTCTCTCTTCTGACTAATATAATTTCCCTGTGCAACTGAATTCTAGCTAGAATTATCTTTTCAGACTCTGATTCCATTTTATTTTTCAGGCTCAGGGATAAGTTTAAAATGGTTAGCTGGGCTCTTCACTATTTCAGGTTTCTTTGTTTGTTGTTTGAAAGTGACTTCCACCTGGACAGCTAAGCTTTTTAAATCTGCAATAATTAATTTATTTTTAACTTATCATGGGATATATCTCTCTGCTGTACAAACTCTTCTGCATTAAATGTGGCCATCTCTTTTGTTTCTAGCACCATAGAAAAAAAAAGATTGATATGAGAAAACCTATTTGTTCAATTTTCCACGGTTTTAGAGGTCAATTTTCTCCCTTTTCCAAATCTCTCATTTACTCTGATTGTCCAGAAATCTTGGCTTCAAGCCCCCAATTGGTTATGGCCAGGTGGTAAGGGGTGCGGGTTGGCTATGTGCAGAACCATATTTACCTCCATAACAACAGTGACTGTTCGTGAAAGTGATTTATTGTATGTGAAGTGCTTTGGGATGTTTTCAAGAGAAATAAGGCATCAAAGCAAGTCCTTCTTACTGTTTGTCAGGAAAACTGGAAAATTATTGTATTGTTCACATCATTAACACAACATTAACTCGCTAGCAGACTCCTCATCACCCAGCGATCTTCCCGAGGGTGTGATAGGCCGATGCCTATTAACAGCCAATTTAGGGCCTCTTCCTGCCGCTGTTGGGATCTTACCAACAGACCCATGAAGGACCCCCACCGGGATTAACTTTACCCCCCCTCCTCCCCCTGCGCTGCACGGCCACCCCCTGCCACCCATTTCCAGGGCCTTCCGGACTGGCCATGGCAATCCCGCCTCACCTACCTCTGTTCCAGAGTTCCAGCGCTGGGCCTGGGTCCGAGGCCTCTGCAGTACCGACTGTGGCCACCACTCCCAGTGGCACTGCCGATACTGCTGAGCTGCCGGCCCTCTGATGGACCAGTAACTCTTGGAGGTGGGATCACCATCCCTTTAAAGATTTTAAAGGGATGGGGATCCCGCCTCGTGGAACTTTGATTTAAAAAGACCGGAGGATCGCTCCAGGGGTTTGGGGGCAGCACGAATGGACAGAGGCAGGGTTTTCCCCAACCTTTTTGGCCTGGTGCCGGGAGCCCCGCCTCCAGCATAAAATTCAGCCCATTGAGTCTACAGCACAGAAACAAGCCATTCAGTCCAATTGGTCTCTGCCAGCACTTATGCTCCACACACCTCTCTTGATTTAACCCTATCAGCATACCCTTCTATTCTTTATCCTTCATGTGCTTATCTAGCTTCCCTTTAAATGCACCTCAACTACTCCATCTGATTGCTCACCGCCTCTGGTCCAGTATACCTACTCAGCATCTATGCTTCAACACTCTTCTCCCCACCTGAAGTTAAAGACCAGTTCTACGAGGAACTCCATAATATCATTAGGAGCATTTCTATTACCGAACATTTGTTCCTGCTGGGGGACTTTAACACCAGGGTTGGGGCCGACCATGACTCATAGCCCACCTGCCTCGGGCGCTATGGCATTGGGAGGATGAATGAGAATGAACAGAGACTGCTGGATTTGTGTACCTATCACAACCTCTGCATCACCAATTCGTTCTTTCATATTAAACCCTGTCACCAGGTTTAATGGAGATCACGTCTTTGGCATCAGCGAGACCTCATCGTCACAAGGTGAGCCTCTATAAACAGTGTTCAAATCACACGCAGCTTCCACTGTGCGGACTGCGACACCGACCACTCCCTGGTGTGCGGCAAAGTTAGACTCAAACCAAAGAAGCTACATCACTCCAAGCGGAATGGCCGCCCGCGCATCAACACTAACAGAATTTCTTACCCACAGCTGTCACAAAAGTTTCTTAATTCACTTGAAAAAGCCCTTCAAAACACTCCTACAGGGGTTGCAGAGATCAAGTGGGCCCACATCAGAGATGCGATCAGTGACTCAGGAATGGCCACCTTTGGCAAACATGAGAAGCAGAATGCAGACTGGTTTCAATCTCACTCTGAAGACTTGGAACCAGTCATAGCCGCTAAGCGCACTGCACTGCTGAACTACAAGAATGCCCCCAGCGAGTTAACATCCTTAGCACTTAAAGCCGCCAGAAGCACCGCGCAAAGAACAGCCAGGTGCTGTGTAAATGACTACTGGCAACACCTATGCAGTCATATTCAGCTGGCTTCCGACACCAGAAACATCAGAGGAATGTATGATGGCATTAAGAGAGCTTTTGGGCCAACCATCAGGAAGATCGCTCCCTCAAGTCGAAATCAGGGGAAACGATCACTGACCAACGCAAGCAAATGGACCGCTGGGTGGAGCACTACCTAGAACTGTACTCCAGGGAAAATGATGTCACTGATATCACCCTCAATGCAGCCCAGTCTCTGCCAGTCATGGATGAGTTGGACGAACAGCCAATAAAAATCGGAACTCAGTAATGCCATCGATTCTCCAGCCAGTGGAAAAGCCCCTGGAAAGGACGGCATTACTTCTGAAATAATCAAGAGTGCCAAGCCTGCTATACTCTCAGCAATCCATGAAGTGCTTTTCCTGTGCTGGGATGAGGGAGCAGTACCACAGGACATGCACGATGCCAATATCATCACCCTCTATAAGAACAAGGGTGACCGCGATGACTGCAACAACTACCGTGGAATCTCCCTGCTCAGCATAGTGGGGAAAGTCTTCGCTCGAGTCATTTTAAACAGACTCCAGAAGCTGGCTGAGCGTGTCTACCCTGAGGCACAGTGCGGCTTTCGAGCAGAGAGATCCACCATTGACATGCTGTTTTCCCTTCGCCAGCTACAGGAGAAATGCCGCAAACAACAGATGCCCCTCTACGTTGCCTTCATAGATCTTACCAAAGCCTTTGACCTCATCAGCAGACGTGATCTCTTCAGACTACTAGAAAAGATCAGATGTCCACCAAAGCTACTAAGTATCATCACCTCATTCCATGACAATATGAAAGGCACAATTCAGCATAGCGGCGCCTCATCAGACCCCTTTCCTATCCTGAGTGGTGTGAAACAGGGCTGTGTTCTCGCACCTACACTGTTTGGGATCTTCTTCTCACTGCTGCTCTCATATGTGTTTAAGTCTTCAGAAGAAGGAATTTTCCTCCACACAAGATCAGATGGCAGGTTGTTCAACCTTGCCCGTCTTAGAATGAAGACCAAAGTATGGAAAGTCCTCATCAGGGAACTCCTCTTTGCTGACGATGCTGCATTAACATCCCACACGGAAGAGTGTCTGCAGAGACTCATCGAAAGGATTGCGGCTGCCTGCAACGAATTTGGCCTAACCATCAGCCTCAAGAAAACGGACATCATGGGACAGGACGTCAGAAATGCTCCATCCATCAATATCGGCGAGCACGCTCTGGAAGTGGTTCAAGAGTTCACCTACCTAGGCTCAATTATCACCAGTAACCTATCTCTCCATGCAGAAATCAACAAGTGAATGGGAAAGGCATCTGCTGCTATGTCCAGACTGGCCAAGAGGGTGTGGGAAAATGGCGCACTGACATGGAACATAAAAGTCCGAGTGTATCAAGCCTGTGTCCTCAGTACCTTGCTCTACAGCAGCGAGGCCTGGACAACGTATGTCAGCCAAAAGTGACAACTCGATGCATTCCATCTTCACTGTCTCTGGAGAATCCTTGGCATCAGGTGGCAGGACCGTATCTCCAATGCAGAAGTCCTCGAGGCGGCCAACATCCCCAGCATATATGCCCTACTGAGCCAGCGGCGCTTGAGATGGCTTGGCCATGTGAGCCGGATGGAAGATGGCAGGATCCCTAAAGACGCATTGTGTAGCGAGCTCGTCACTGATATCAGACCTACCGGCCGTCCACGTCTCCGCATTAAAGACATCTGCAAACGCGACACGATGTCCTGCGACATTGACCACAAGTCGTGGGAGTCAGTTACCAGCGATCGCCAGAGCTGGCGGACAGCTATAAAGGCGGGTCTAAAGAGAGGCGAGTCGAAGAGACTTAGCAGTTGGCAGGAAAAGAGACAGAAGCGCAAGGAGAGAGCCAACTGTGTAACAGCCCCGACAACCAATTTTATCTACAGCGCCTGTGGAAGAGTCTGTCACTCTAGAATTGGCCTTTGTAGCCACTTCAGGCGCTGCTCCACAAACCACTGACCACCTCTCGGCGCTTACCCATTGTCTCTCGAGACAAGGAGGCCAAAGAAGACTCCCTGTAGAAGCTTGTTCCACATTTTTCCCACTCTTTTGGAAAAGAAATGTCTCTTGAATTCCCTATTGGATTTATTATCTTACATTTATGACCCCTAGTTTTTGACTCTCACATAAGTGGAAACACCTGATCTATGTCACCCCTATCCAACCCCTTTGCCATTTTAAAGTCCTGTATCAGGACACTTCTCAGCGTTCTCTTTTCTAGAGAAATGAGCCCCAAAATGTTCAGTCTTTCCTGATTGTTATAACCTCTTTGTTCTTTCCTTCTCTAAATGCCTGTTCTGATATGTTTTTTGAGATAAATGGGACAAAATGTCTAATTGCCACATTCCCATCTCCACAAATGAGCACTGGAATTTTTATTTTAGAAAAACTACCATTTTCCATTACAATGTGCTCCAACTTGGCCAGATTGCATGGGTTTGTGTGGCTAAGCTTTCCTGCAATTTGTCCCAATTAGCATTCCTAACCCAATGTCAAGAAATAACACCAAGGCATGTGGTATCTCTGAGGTGGATGCAGCATTGAAGATTTTATTGTTTGAGAACTTTATTGTACATTTCTGCTGATTTATTTGGACAGTAATCCATTGGCTGTTTGGGCTCAGCAGCTTCACTGAAGAGGTAGCTGTCATTTACTGCATATTGGAGGGAAAATAAGATTTTGGAGTAGAAATTCATCCTGGGTGTTGACGCAATATAGGCAGTATTGGATTGGCTGCCACAATAAACAAAGCGCTTGATATTCTGTTCCATCGCAGTCAATGCCAATCTAATACTGCTGCTTTGCACCACTGCCCGAGATGAATTCCTGCCCCTAGGAGTGGGAAGATGGATTTCCTTAGGAATTCAATGTCTTTCTGTGTTCTGAAGAGGAGGGTAAGAATATGAAAGAGGCTAGTTTAAAGGAACATGGAGAAGAGGCATCACCATAAGATGCTTCTTTCCAATTCATCAAAACTCACTCAGCAGGGTTTACAATATTGGTGCACTTGTATAAGTTTAAGACAGCATCCACAGGACCATGCATTGATATAATTGGGTAAATTTACATTTCAACACTTGGGGAGAAAATAGGCAGAATTAAAATCGGATGGATTCTATAAGGAGTGGGTTATCCACTCAATAGATTACTGCCCAGGCAGTGAAGATGAGAATCTCTCTCAGTGATTCTGTTTGTATAACTATGTCCTATGGCTGCTGGTAATTCAGGACCCCATTTTTGATCTACTTAGAAGTTTCTGGCTGCACATACATTTAACAAAAGTAAATGAAATAGATAAATAAGTCAGCATGCTCTATGTCAAGCTTTTTCTCCCCAGACATTATGAGCTACAGAGTCATAGAATTATACAGCACAGAAACAGGCCCTTCGGCCCATCGTATCAGTACAGATTTGATTAGGCCTGTTAACGATTCCGGGATCATAATACGCGATTACACTGTGCTCAGTGCGGAACGTGCTGCTGACTGGCTGCATGCTCAGCAGGCGGCCCAGGAGCATGCACAGCTAACACGACATATAGCTAACCTGCACTTCTTAAAGGCAGCCTGCCTATCCTAAACGGGAGGTGCACTCATGTTACAGCAGTGGCTAGAAGTGTCTGGAAGTCTTTGTGGGTATGAAGAAAACTGCAAATGGAGCAACAGGCCAAAGAGAGGGTTTCCAGATTCTCTGTTGCGGTGTTGGAGGCCTTAGTGCAGGATGTTGAAAGGAGCAGAGAGAAGATTTTTCCACAGGGGACCAGGAGGCTCTGAAGGCATTCTCTCCAAAGAGAATGGGAGGAGATGGCCATGGAGGTCAATTCCCAGAGTTTGGACCCAAGGACCTGGCTGCAGTGCCAGAAAAAGCTCAATGACCTCACATGGGTGATCAAGCTCAGTGACTCCATCTTCAAATGACATAAATCGAGCTGGGGAATGGGACTGACAGCACAGCCCTGTGGAGAGCCAGCATGGACTCAGTGGGCAGAAAATCTTCTGTGCCGTAAATGAATCTATCTGCTACCCACCACACCACCAACCTCTTACACTGCTCAATGCACCACAACCCTGTCACTCACCCACCAGCAATCAGGATCATGCCTAACATTCAGATGCTCCACTTCCCCCTCACGCACTTACCAATGCTGCCAACCTCACACCAACCCCTCACAGCTTCCACATGCTTCCAGCTATTCAGCTATGGCCGGCACATTCTCCCAAACACATTATAATACACTCACTGACACTCTTCCCTCTCTCCCACAGGACAAGGTTGCACATAACCACAGGGAGCATCAGCGAACCAACGAGGGACAGGCGTACCTGCATTTCCCGAGGAGAGGACTCTGATGAAGACTTTGATGGGGTGACGTACAGGGGAATGCTGATGGGCATGCACACAGAACTGTTTGGTGCATTGACAGGCCTGCCAGACAGCTTGTTGTCACTGTCAAGGAACATGAAGGGGTCGAGCTCCAACAGAACTTCATGCAGAGCTTTGAATCCATCCTTTCTAGCGTGGAAGTGGTGGCCAACTCCATGAAAGCACTTGCATACCCAGCTGTGATGCAACGTTTGGTGGTCAATGTCTCAGCTTCCGCTGCAGCACAGGCAGAAGCCACCCAACATCTGAGTGCTGCAGTGGAAGCTCAGACTGAGGTCGTGAGGTACATGCTTGATGACATGCAAGCCCAGTTTGGCGTCACACAGGCGCAGACTGCTGCCATTATGGCAACAGATACCAGTGTTAAAAGATGCATGCAGACTTTCACAGCAATCCAGCAGTCTGTGCTCCAGCAATTACTAAGATTGCTGAGGCACTGTCCCAGGGGAGTGGCAGTGGCTCCATGGAACATCACCCTTCTGTCTTCTCTGACGATGACAGCATTCATGCTCACAAAGCTGCCACTCCACCAGTGCACTTGCTGTTGCCTTTCAGCCTGCCAGCCTAGAGCAGGTAGCACTTATCACCAAGCAACCAGCTCTTGTGTTGTATTCCAGAAATCCAGGTGGTGAAGGATAGAACTGGAGTCAATCTTTACACACTTTTATAAGTTTTTATGTACAGAGGTACACATTACAAACATACACCTCCTAACCCAACCACCACAGTTTCAGTCTATTTATAGGAGCACGTGAATCCCCAGTTAATTCTCACCACCTGCATACAATTAAACATTTAATATACAATTAACACTCTGCTTCATCATGGTGGCTGAAATATGATGGGTCAGGCTCAGGATGAAAGCATCATGGCTGCTGCCAGAACAGCGGGCATTCACCAAAGTGATATTCTGTGCATGATCATAGACTAACTGCACCTTCAGCGAGCGGTAACCCTTCCACATTTCCCCGTTAATATGTGGGGCCTACCGAGCTATGTGTGTGCAGTCAAATGGCTCACTGCACCATTGAAAATCCTGCTAGCCTGGCAAAGTCATGTGCTCAATCTTCCTACTTTTCTCTGGTGTGAAGACCCATCTCTTGGCATACAGCACCTCTGCCACCTCCCTGATGCAGTGATGCACGGCGAACTGTGAGATATTGACAATGTTGCCTGCTTCTGTCTG
Source organism: Heterodontus francisci (assembly GCF_036365525.1). NCBI lineage: Eukaryota > Metazoa > Chordata > Chondrichthyes > Heterodontiformes > Heterodontidae > Heterodontus > Heterodontus francisci. The sequence goes on along the minus strand of NC_090388.1, from coordinate 27,447,314 downwards.
GAATGATAAGCTGGTGTAGAAGTTGAAGGCCATGGTGATCTTCACAGCCACTGGCTGTACTGTCCACATCCTGTAGTGCAGTTGCACGCCCAGTAGTCGAAGGTGGCACAGTTTTGTGACTACCTCTTGGTTGAGATGCAGCCACCTCAAGCACTTTTCCTGGCTGAGGTGAAGGTAGGAAAAATGCTCCTTGAAAACCCTAGGTGCATACTGCCTTCTATTGAGAGCCCCTCTCCTTCTTCTGCACACACCTTACTCTCTGTGCTGCCTGTGCTCCATTGTCTCCAAGAGGAACTACAACTATAGCCCCCATTGGTGAAAGCAGGCTTTCTGATGACAGACCTTCAAATTCCTCTGACTTCCTTGTCAAGTCCAGCACCATGTGAATGCAAAAACTTTTTCAAACTCCTCCATCAACACTAAACACAGTACTTCACTCTGCTGCAGCGAAAAAGTCAGAAACACCTCACCTGGAAGTCCCAGGGTGATCCTTATCAATAGCATTCATTGGCAGGGTTGGGGTTTGAGGATAGTGGGAGGGGGGGTTCCTCCCGCACGTCAACGCATGTTTAGCTGGGAGTGTTTGAGAGGGCGTTAACAGGACATGTGAGGTCCAAAATGACAGATCAGGCACCAAATCAGCATTAGATGCTGTTTGACGTCACTATCTACATACTGTGCAGGCTTCTGGCACACGCAAAGCATGCCCGTTCTAAAGCCCTTACCATGGCGCACTGTGTGGGCCACGCTGGAAGTAGCTGAAAGCTGTCCAGCTGCCATTTTACAAGCTCTGGGCTCCTGTAGCACTGGCACAAGTGACTAAAAAGCTGAATTTAGTGACCTATATACACTGCCAAATGTTCATCCTATATCTTCTGACTTCACCACAAATGACAGTGTGCTTATGCAAAATTGTTCTTAAATGGAAACCCCTCAACATCATGATGAGTAAATATAGTGCTGAGCTGTAAAGACCAGGCAAGGCTCTTATTCTGTGTTGTTAGCCAGTCTGAGGAATGGTAGCATTAACTGTGCCACAACTGGCTATAATTGACTTTGACTCCCTGAACTTGGGAAGGGAGAATGTGCCAGATTAGTCTGCTGTCTGCTTCGATCTTTACAAAAATGCATAGTTCAAATGAGTACTGACTTCCTCTTCGTATATTGCCGAATGTACTGAGAATGAAAGCCTTAAATATCTTATTGGGAGATCAGGACAGCGGTGTTGCTATTGAATAATGTAAGTCTTTGGTTCCCTGAAATTGGATAAGACACTTCGTTGGGTGCTTTTTTTAATGAAGCATTTCATAGCATTGTGCTTCTTCTGCCATCATTTCAAACCCTCTCCTTTCCATCTTCTCTCCATCTGCAGCCTTTCTTAGACATTAATCCCATAGTGCTGATTTTGTACATTTAGACTATGTGATTTTGCTAGTCCCAGAAATCTATAGTTTGTGAAAAAGAGTGAATATTCATTCTCTCAAAAATGCTTCCAATTTACTGCTTTTGTGCCATTAATCACTTGTTGTATTCCCATGTCACATGTTTTGACACGTTGACCCTTACATCCTTTTCTCCTCCACTGTACCATGGCATTGCTTGTCTTGTTCTATACAGCTGAACATCAACCACCCCCACTCCCGCCCACCACCAGTACACAGGCAAATAGAAACATTAAGTCTTTGATCATCAATGTCTGCAGGAAATTCCTAAGTGATAGAACCAGGTGATCAATCATTTAAAGTACGCTAATTAACTAATAAGGCAATTCCCCTGAGTGATAGTCTGATGCACCCAGCTGTTTTAATTATCTCTTAAGACCATCTACCTATCAACCAGTCAGCCTTTATCTCCTGCATCCCAAAGGAATGGTGACATCGCTAATCCAAGCTGAGAGAAATTGAGTGGATAACATCAAGACAGATCTCCACCTCAATGATCTTCTGATCAGTGCTGTCCTATGTTACATAGTCAGGTAAAGGTTTGTCAGGCAATAATACAGCTTGTGCCTGCTACATTGCCAGCATGCATATCAACTGTCAGGCAATAATCCTCTCCTATGGAAATCTGATTCCAGACCTCTGGAGCACGAAAACATATTGAATGAAGGTAGTTTAAAATGATTACACAAGAGGAAAATAAAATACATATACATCACTAAATTCAGTCAAATTGAGCATATCTGATAGATTTGTTTATATCTGGAATCTGCTTCTGATTCCAGATGTAGTCATCATTATTAAGTACCATTCGAACCATTCCTCTAATATACAAGTCTTGATATAACAATTACATATTTTTGTCTGTCCAAACTATGATGTGTTCCAGTAATATTTCAGATTGTTATATCTTTCTGAAAAAGTGCTTAACATAATACTTTGTTCTAATACAGTATAATTTATCAATGTATCTCAATATATATTCCTATTGCCAATCAGTTTTTTTAAAAATAGGTCAAACAGACATTCATGTTTAGAGACAATTGAGAAGTCTTTTGTTTTGCAGCCTATCCTTATCTATCCTGAAGGCAGTGACTCATGTTAGTATTTAGATTCATGTGAGCCAGATATGCACTTTTTTCATCTGATAGTCTGAATAGTGTCAATAAGCTATTTAATCTGGCAGGTCAATAGCAGCTGAATGTAATCTTGTCCTTGTTTGATATCCACACAGGTGTACATCTTCCAAATGAGATGGAGTTATTGGGGCAGGGCAGCAGGGGAGGACTGGGTGTGTTCACTGGACAATAATCAGTAATGCTAGCTCATTTTTGATTTGCTCCCTTTTGAGTCCAAATGTGGCATTCCACTGTCACCCAGTCTGAGATCAGCTAATTCAGCACAGATCAATGATTCAACCTTGGAGATTACTTATCCATATTGTTCAGTTATACTGAGTGTGGGTTAAGACTCTGACTTGTGTTATTTTTCACGTTACCTTTCTCTTTCCATATTTAAAATATGTATTGAAAGGGGGCCCTTTGCAGCGCAAGGAGCAAGGTTGACTTATCCCACTGCAGCATTTGTGTCCTATTCTCGTGGTGCTGCTGAATGCAAAATAATAGGGGAAAAAAATGATTCCCTTTTCAAGACTGCACTCTGATTATGTTGGGGATATTAGGAATATTTAAGAGACAAATTTTTCCACTGTCATTTAGTCATTAATTGCATTAATTCACCTACATGGAGAAACTATTTCATCAAAATGAGATTATTGTAAATTCCAGCACACAACACAATGGGCTGGATATTGTTCTCCCCCAGGCATTGGGTTCCATGACAGGGGGTGGTCCTGAGGATAGTTCCGGATGAGGCCCACCACGGACCTCGACGCCCGATCATCCCGGTGGTGGCGAGGCATCATGGCAGCGTCCCTGCCGCCGGGCGACGGGACCACAATTAAAATATTCAAATCAATAAAATGAATGAATTAACATACACTTACCTGTGATCTTGAGGGCCCGCCGTGATCTTCGGCGTGGCGGCTGGCTCTCCCGTCCCTTCAAATCCTTGGCCGGGGAAAGGCGGCGCCACACTAGTGGGGAGGGGGTAAGATTTTCAGTGCGGGTGGTGGGGGGGCAATGGGATCAAATAAACGTAATGGGTGTAGGGGATGGTGGGAAGGGTTGAACTGTAAACTTTGTGCAGTTTGGGGGGTGGGGTAAAGGTCAGATGTTAAAGGTAAGTGTTTTGGGGGAAAGGGCAAATAGTAAATGTAATTGTTATGGGGGGGTGGGAAGGGGGCGTTAGAAATTTATTTATTTAATTTTGGGTGGGTCTGTCTTTAAAAATTTAGATTAGGCGGCAGGGCTGGCTGCCCTTTAAAAATGGTGCCAGCGTCTGCGGACAGGCAGCTGATGGCATTGCCAAGGACTGACAGCCCGTCCCCTCCACACAATGGGGGGGGGGGGGTGGCGCAGGCTGCCCCGGCTATTTAAATGAGCCGCTGTGCTTAAGATCGTGGCAGCTCTTATTTTTTGAGCTCTCCGCCAAGATCGGCGGCGGGCTCTTAAAATCCAGCCCATATCTCCATGCATGTTTTAGATGACCTGAATAACTGAGAGCAGGAAATGTGCAGTAGTTTGTCAATTGGACACTGTAAATTCACTGCTCTGACTTGTACATCCCTGTTTCACGCCACTCAGGATAGGAAAGCGGTCTGATGAGGCACCGCTATGCTGAATTGTACCTTTCGTATTGTCATGGAATGAGGTGATGATACTTAGTAGCTTTGGTGGACATCTGATCTTTGCTAGTAGTCTGAAGAGACCATGTCTGCTGACAAGGTCAAAGGCTTTGGTGAGATCTATGAAAGCAACGTAGAGGGGTATCTGTTGTTCGCGGCCTTTATCCTGTAGATGTCGAAGGGAGAACAGCATGTCAATGGTGGATCTCTCTGCTCGAAAGCCACACTGTGCCTCAGTGTAGACACGCTAAGCCAGCTTCTGGAGTCTGTTTAGAACAACTCGAGCGAAGACTCGAATCCATGTCTCCGCTTTAAAGACGTCTGCAAACGCGACATGAAGTATGGTGACATTGACCACAAGACATGGGAATCAGTTGCCAGTGATTGCCAGAGCTGCTGGACAATCATAAAGGCGGGGCTAAAGAGTGGCAAGTCGAAGAGACTTAACAGTTGGCAGGAAAAAAGACAGAAGTGCAAGGAATGGGCCAACTGTGTAACAGCCCCGACAACCAATTCTATCTGCAGCACCTGTGGAAGAGCCTGTCACTCTAGAATTGGCCTTTATAGCCACTCCAGGCACTGCTTCACAAACCACTGACCACCTCTCGGCGCTTACCCATTGTCTCTCGAGATAAGGAGGCCAAAGATGATAAGAAAGAAGAAGACTTGTACATCAGTTCAAGCAATGCATTGGATTTTATGCTTTTAGCTTATTGTCATAGCCTATAACCATCTCCAACAAGAGAGAATCTAACCATGTCCCCATGACATTCAATGGCATTGCCATCGCTGAATCCCCCACTATCAACATTCTAGGTGTTACCATTGACCAGAAACTGAACTGGAGTAGCCATATAAATACTGTGGCTACAAGAGCAGGTCAGAGGCTAGGAATCCTGCAGCGAGGAACTCACTTCCTGATTCCCCAAAGCCTGTCCACCATCTACAAGGCACAAGTCAGGAGTGTGATGGAATATTCTCCACTTGCCTGGATGGGTGCAGCTCCAACAACACTCAAGAAGCTCGACACCATCCAGGACAAAGCAGCCCACTTGATTGTCACTCCATCCACAAACATTCACACCCTCCACCAGCGACGCACAGTGGCAGCAGTGTGTACCATCTACAGGATGCACTGCAGCAATGCACCAAGGTTCCTTTGACAGCACCTTCCAAACCCGCATCCTCTACCACCTAGAAGGACAAGGGCAGCAAATGCATGGGAACACCACCACCTGCAAGTTCCCCTTCAAGCCACACACTATCCTGACTTGGAACTATATTTCCGTTCCTTCACTGTCGCTGGGTCAAAATCCTGGACTTCCTAACAGCACCTACCCCACATGGACTGCAGCGGTTCAAGAAGGCAGCTCACCACCACCTTTTCCAGGGCAATTAGGGATGGACAACAAATGCTGGTCTGGCCAGCGACATCCACATTCCATGAATGAATGAAAAAAACCTGCTCTTTTTAAAGTAAGGAATAATACAGGGTAACATTTTTGTAATGTCTGGGTTTGAAGAAATTAACTAACAGTGACCCACTCAAGGATCTTGCTTCCTTGTAAAATGTCTGATTTAAACATTGTTTTCTGTTATTATAGGAAACTACTTCCTCAAAATGTTTAGGTTACTGACCCTCTTCACTGGCTGTAAGAATTCCATAACTCTCAGCTCAACTCAAAGCTCTCATTACTGTGAGTTTAGTTTAGAGATACAGCACTGAAACAGGCCCTTTGGTCCACCAAGTCTGTGCCGACCATCAACCACCCATTTTATACTAATCTTACACTAATTCCACATTACTACCACATCCCCACCTGTCTCTATATTTCCCTACCACCTACCTATACTAGGGGCAATTTATAAAGGCCAATTTACCTATCAACCTGCAAGTCTTTTGGTTTGTGGGAGGAAACCGGAGCACCCGGAGAAAACCCACGCAGACACAGGGAGAACTTGCAAACTCCACACAGGCAGTACCCAGAATTGAACCCGGGTCACTGGAGCTGTGAGGCTGCGGTGCTAACCACTGCGCCACTGTGCAGAGTATCTCTGAATGTTTTTCTTCTGTTAATTACTGCTAATTATTTTAAATTTACCGAAATTCTTATTAAGCTGAGTTTAATCTGTTGTGCATTTTATTTACAGGATGTCATACTTGTGTGAAATTCCATGAATGGAGTCATAAAATAAACTTACAGTGCCAACATAAAATTGGTCGGTGAAGTTAGTTTCAGCCATCTGCATATAAGTTTGACCAGGAGGGAAGGTTAATCACCATCAGAAGCAAGTCCACATATAATTTTAAAGCTTTCTTGCACAATGAATGATTAGAATGAGATATTTTGATATCAGAATAATGCTGTTGCTCAGTTGGTTGCACACTTGCCTCTAAGTCAGAGGATTATGGTTTCAAGTCCAGTCTGGACACTTCAGTGCAAAAATCTAGGCTGACAACTCCAGTGATATACTTGAGGAGGTGCTGCCTTTTGGATGAGATGTAAAGCTGACACCCCACCTGCTTCTAAGTGGGATGTAAAAGATCCCATAGCACTATTTTGAAGAAGAGCAGGGGAGATCTTCACAGTGTCATGGATGATATTTATCGTTCAATCAACATCACAAAAAACAATTATCTGGTCATTATCACATTGCTGTGTGTGGGAGTTTGTGGGGCTGAATTTAGTGAGCCTGCCACTGGCGGGCCCAGAAATGAGCGCCCATTCTGTCTGTCATGTGGGCAGCTGCTCCACTGCGATCACGGGGTGGGTGGCTATTTTACAGATGTGGAAGTGCAGCGCACACCCAATCACACGGGAGGTGAGTCACCAATTATGGCATCAGATGACTCCGGAGCAGGTGCAGACACCAAATTTAAAGGAAAGCAAAATACTACAGATGCTGAAAATCGAAATAAAAATAAAACGTGCTGGAAATACTCAGCAGGTCTGGCAGCATCTGTGGAGGGAGAAGCAGAGTTAACGTTTCAGGTCAGTGACCATCAGAACTGGCAACGGTTAGAAAAGAATTAGGTTTTAAGCAAGTGAAGGGGATGGAATGGGGGAGAGGACAAAGGGGAAGATGTTTGATAGGGCAGAGGGCAGGAGAGATTAAATAACAAAGCTGTCCTGGGACAAAGGCAAAGAGTGTATTAATTCTTGTGATGAACGTCAAAGCATTAGTCCAGAGAGAGTGTTAATAGCAGAATAATGAGCAGCTCTGACTAGATGAAAAACAGGCACATGTTTAAAAAATAAAATATTAAATAAAAAAAGGCCAGTCATGCTCTGAAGTTATTGTACTCAATGTTCAGTCCGCAAGGCTGTAGAGTGCCTAATCGAAAGATCAGGTGCTGCTCCTTGCGCTTGCGTTGATGTTCACTGGAACACCGGAGCAGGCCAAAGACCATATTTAAAGGCCTGCATTCACTCCTGCCTTAGAGTCATTTGCAGCTTTCAGTGCACTGCCAAAAAGGATGTTGGACTGATTCCTAGTCCCCACAACCCCCCTGAGGAGGACAACACAGGATGGCCAAGCTAAGACATAGGGTGGCTCCACGGTTTAGTGATGCCACCCTGCAGATTCTCCTCCAAGCTGTAAGGGAAAGGCAGGAGGTCCTTTTCCCCAGTGATGTTAAGAAGATGTTCCAGTGAACAACAACGCAAGCTCGAGGAGCAGCACCTGATCGTTCGATTAGGCACGCTACAGCCTAGTGGACTGAACATTGAGTTCAATAACTTCAGAGCATGACTGGCCTTTTTTTTATTTAATATTTTATTTTTTAACCATGTGCCTGCTTTTCATGTAGTCAGAGCTGCTCATTATTCTGCTATTAACACTCTCTCTGGACTAATGCTTTGTCTTTCACCACAAGCATTAACACACTCTTTGCCTTTGTCCTCTCCAAGCCTGCGTGGAGATTGCTGAGGGGGTCAGCAGCTGTGGGGTCATCCAGTGCAACTGAGTGCAGTGCCGAAAGAGGGTCAACAACCTCCTGCGCTTAGCCAAGGTGAGTGCTCCATAACTCTCTCTTTATTACTCAGTGCAAGTGGCTATGCAGGAGCAAACAGGCATGGTGAGGGTGGCAGTACCATGGCAAATGCAGACGAGGTAAGGCAACACCTAATCCTAACAGATGCATGGCCGCATCTCGGACACGGGCTACCTTCCTTCACAGCTGACCCCCTGAAAGCGTGTAGCAGCATGAGATATATCTGACACCCAGTAGGGGACGAGGGCAGCACCAGCAGAACTATCATGTTGATCTCTCTGCAAATTCTTACTATCTCCATCCTTCCTCTTGCAATATGAGAGGTCCTGCAACAGGAGGGAGACAGCTAAACAGGCAGAGGCCTTCCAGATCTGCGGCCTTTCACCTCAGCTGAGGAAGAGGCCTTTCAATTAGTAGGGATCCAGGGCGGCCATGCCATATCAGATGTGGAGACTGGACTCTCTGTGCAAAAGAGTGAGGATTGGCTTCTATCGACGTACACATCCCTTTTGGAGACACACATCATGTATGGTTGGCAAGACGGGAGTGACACAGCCTAATCCACATATGTTTGTGTTCCCTCATGCAGGTTGGCATCTGCAGGAGGCTCCTGATGCAGGGTGGATAATGCTGCACCTCTGAGGAGGAGGAGCACTCAGAGGATGCACCATCCCATTACTTTTCTGCACCTTCCACCAGCACGGATACTTTCACCTCAGTGGTTTCCGTTAGGCTGTAGAATCAGGATCACAAGCCTGGGGAGAGCACCATGCACGAGCCCAAGCAGCTGGCTGAGGCTGAGACAGTTGAGGCCTCTGACAGTCAGAGGACTGTGGGTGGCCAGGCCCATGGTGAGCCCCAGGCTGGTGAAAAGTCTCTGGTGTCGACAGCACAGGGCATGCTGGAGTTGCATAGAGAGGTAAGGCAACATCTGGCAGAGATGCCAGAGCATGTGCAGCCCTGAGTGGACAATGGAGGAGTCGATCCATGCCATGACTGCTGCCATGTCTCAGGCATGTGAGCACATGACCTCCTCCATTGCGAAGTTGGTGACCCTAATGGACAGCAAGAACACAGAAATGCAAGCAGACCTGCATGTTGCATGATTGCCTTTAAGAGTGATGTCTCTTTAAGATCTTAGTATGCAAATGAGCCAAGTACCAGGATGCAGTCATGTGACTACAAGCCAGTCTCACTCTGCTAATGTTACACCAAGAGGCAATTCCTGTAAATAGTTAGCTTTGCACTGTATATACTTGTTAGCTGTTAATAAAACTGTTTGAGATCTTCAATCAACTGAACTCCACGCATCTCATTTATGTTGCATCAGACAACATAAAAAGCTTCTCATTACACTGCACACCATCGCCTTGGCCACAAGCTTGATGCAGAAGTGGCAAGGTGAGAGACGGACAAGGGACCTGGAGTTGTCTCCCGCTCCTTGTCCATCTTTGGTGAGCAGGTTCAAGTGAGCCTTGAAAGTGAGGAGGAGGGGCTGATCTCCATAGCTAGGGGCTCCCCTCAGGGCGCTCTGAATTTGGACACTTGCTCCTCAGCGCCTCCACCAGTGAGATCAGCTTCAGCAGCCGTGATGTCTGAGGAAAGTCCTGCACCAGTGCAGGAAGGCCTCAGGCAGCCAGGGCCTCCTGGCCTTAGGCAGCCAGAGGATGGCTGCTGAAGTCATCACAGGCCTAAGGGCAACCTGATCAGCAGCCTGCCTCCAGCCCAGCTGCCATTGCAGGAATCACACCTCATAGGAACACTCACAAATGTTTTAAGAAAACCACACTTGGGGATTTATGGGCTTCAGACATCTTACATGATTAATTATGTAATTGATTAATTAAACATTCTTTTGTTTAAATCATTAATGATTATTGTCTGAAGGCCATTATTTGATAATGTCTTAATTGTGAGTTGTTGACGTTACCCTTCCCCTTTAGTGGAATGCCAATGTAACTACAGCCCTCATTAACATATGGTTGCTCATGGGCTCTAGTGCGTTTTGCAGCTGGGTGCAAGCGAGGGAACACAAATGGAAAGGAGGTGACAGTCTACATGCATTGAGGTGTGTCTTTAATAGTTTCTCTGTGAGTGGACATCAGGGTGGCTGGATGCGGGTGATTATGAGATTGTCTGTTGCCTCCTTGGCACGTTTATAAATCTGCCTGGGCTCTGGTACAAGGGCTTCAACTTCCACTGCTGCTTGCTCCTCTCCCTCCTCCATGTCCTCCTTGTTGGTGGAGGAGTGTGTCACTCAGGTATCTCATCATTATGTAAGGTCTCCCTCCTCTGCAGTGCTAGATTGTGCAGAGCACAGCTGACCACCATGATATGTAAAACCCTCACTGGGGCATACTGCAAGGCTTCACTGGATCTATCTAGGCAACGGAATTTCATCTTCAGCAGCCCAATGGCCTGACAAGTAGCAGAGAGGATTTTCAACCAATCAGAATGAAGATTCTTCACTGAGACATGCACCAAGAAATTAAAGAAAGGAAATATAACTTACATAAACATCATTGTAGAGGAAGCAAGATAAAAATTAGGACATACAGATAGGATTAAAGGCAAGAAATGAAGGAGAAAAATGTAAAAAACTAAAAAAAAAGTCTAAAATCTGCAACATTAATTTTGTACTGAGAGAATGAGACTCCACACTTGTAAGAATAACTTTTCAGGGCCAGAGAGGTTATTCATTGGCAATTATCACTTATTAAGTCGTTAATAACCCACTTACTCCTGAATGTTTTCAGCCATTTTTAGTGCAATACTAATAGGTAATTACCCTAATTTCATGTCATTATAACGATTTCTGTGTCAGGTCAATCGGCAAGGACTGCAACAGTGTACCTTGTGGAGGAGCAAGGTATATCTGACAGCAACTTCTGGATTTCCATGTTTAACTGTGCATGTGCAGCACCAGAGGTTCCTGTCAGATTTACCCTGTAATAATGGCGTGGACTATTAACCTCACCATTACTATAATAGAAAAATCCAGGCCAATATCTTATTGACATACATTTACACATTTTAAATATATATAATATATATCTAGAGAGAGAGGTTAAGAGTACTGTTATGACCAGGTGAGAAATATGTCTCGAGGTCTTTTACTGTCTTCACCTGGTCTTATTGTAACAAGGTTTAATTTTTAAACACAATGTGTTTTGAGCTCCCCCCTGGTGAATCCTTGTTCACCGCTTTCCAATTATAAGGAAAATAAATGAGCACACCAGGTTTTCTTAGGTTTAAAGAAGAAAAGTGAAATTTATTAAACTTACTTAAACTCTAATTCGTTAACGCCTACAGATATACGACGCACCCACGCTGGCATGCACACGCGATACACACATGCAAATAGGGACAGAAAAGAGCAGAAGAAAAATAGAGGGGTTTGAGGCAGTCTCTGAAGGGGGTTTCTTGTTACTGTTTCTGTGTTTCCAGCTCGCCGTAGAGTCTTTGATTGTTCACAGCTCTTACTTTTCATTGGGCCCAGTATTCTTCTTAAACCATGTTCACGTAGGAGACTTTTGTCTCTTTGAATTCACTTCAATGGGTCTTCCGTTCCGTGAGAAAGAGATGGGAGCAAACAGGAGAGAGGCAAACTCAGTCCAGGAGCAAACAGCTTTCCGTCTTTCTTTCTCTCAGCAAGTTCAAATTCACACAGCCAGTTAGTCATGTGACTATACTGGCCTGACCAGGTCTTCTGTGTATTGGAGTACAGGGACTGGGTCCTTTGTTCCAACACTGTCTGCTAGCTTGCAAATGTCTTTCCATTCAGGGGCTTGGCAATTCCTTGTGATAGGCCTTCTTTTCTTCCTAGCCATAATTTTAAGTTTTAATGTTCATGTGGTGAAATAATGTGTGCCTCAGTCTTGGCAGGTGGGGGCCTGCATGACAATACCATGTCTTACATATCTAACATCCTTTACTTGAAATGGATATTTAATGGGTGGCATATCTGTTTCCCCCTGTATGGTCTTCATTTAGAGCACATATTGTGCAACAGATATTTTACTGGAGAAATGTTGTGGAAGTAATCCATTTAAAAGTATAAACAATATTAATGAAAGCTTCAAAGGAAGAATATTAAAATTGAAAAGAATTATTTATGAATATAAGAAGTGAAGATACTTGGGTTAGACATTCCAATTTTGAGGATAAGATGGTGAAATAGAATCATAAAATGAGACAGCACAGAAGGAGGCCATTTGGCCCATCATGCCTGTGCCAGCTCTTTGAAAGAGCTATCCAATTAGTCCCACTCCTCTGCTGTTTCCCCATAACCCTGTAAATCTTTCCCCTCCAAGTATTTATCCAATTCCCCTTTGAAAATTATTACTGAATCTGTTTTCACCACCCTTTCAGACGTGCATTCCAGAATACAACAACTTGCTGTTTAATTTTTTTTTCCCCCTCAAGTTGCCTCGAGTTGTTTTGCCAATTGCCTGAAATCTGTGTCACTGTTTGCATACCCTTCTACCACTGAATGGGATTTAGTCTATCAAAATCCTTCATAAATTGAATACTTCTATCAAATCTCCCCTTAATCTTCTGTGCTGTAAGAAAAGCAAGCCCAGTTTCTCCAGCCTCTCCACATAACTGTAGTCCTTCAGCCCTGGTACCAATTCGATTAAATCACCTCTGCACCGTCTCTAGGGCCTTGACATCCTTCCTGAAGTGTGGTGCCTAGAATTGGCCATAATACTCCAGCTGATATCTAACCTATTGAATAAATCATTTTACTGCTGACTCATATTTCCCTTGTTTGTTATTATGCTTCCATTAATAACACAGCCGACTGCTGTAAAGGCTCATGTTTATAATTTGCCCCACAGACTGAGAAATTGCTGAGCCAGCTGGCCATAGATAAGAAAGATCCTGAGCAGAACTTATGTGAATAGCTAATTGAGGAATAGCCTTGGCATTCTGTTGCTATGATGACTAAATATTGCCACTTTGCCAGTGCAAGCCTCAGTATAATATGGGGATGTTGGAAAAATAACTGAATTAAGCTGTGATTGAAAATATTAGCAAATGCAATTACTTATGCGGAAAAATAAACTCAACGGATTTTAGTAATGTTCATTGCAGATTAAGAATGTAATTTTAAAATCTGTGTGCAATTAGATTGTTAATTATGGGATCATGATGTAAGATGAGGTCTATTTTTCTCCATTTGCTTAGTTTCAGTGGAAAGAATGAATGAGGGTATAAAGAAGTGGTTCCATGCTTTATATTCACATCTACTTTTTCGTTAAGATTAATGAATGCATTGTTGGAAAGGTACCCCTTAGCTACTAAATGCCTGCAATTTGTAGTAATGAATTCCATCTATGTATATCATCCATGGCCTTAGTTGCTAAAGGTAAATATAATAAACAATCTTCAATCTAATTTCAATGCATCCTTTCTCTAAGTAAGGAAAAGAAGTTTGTACTTTTCAGCTTTTGAAACTCCAGTCATATTGAGTCTGGACATTACCCATGGATGGAAACCATTAATGGTAATTGTACACAGGAGCATAGAACAACTCGGGTATTATTGTTAGTCCATTTATGCTGTAATCAGCAAGCCAGCCATCTGTAATAATTTGCTAGTTATGAATATGTAATGAAATGCTATGGAATGGCAACAATATCACTAATCATTAATTGTGCAATTAGCAGATTATTATTTGATAATTAAGCTGTTACTCAGGGAAAACTTTCTCCCAATGTGCTCTGCTCGTGTTCCCATCAGAAAGATACTTTCCATAAAGCAGATTTTCACCTCCTACGAACTGAAGCTGGCAGGTTTGTGTGCAATATGGATACACAGAAGCAGAAAATATACAGGCGGTAACTAATAGTACAAAGCTTGAGTTACACAATACTTCAGCTGCTCCAAAAACAATAAGTGTTCTAAAGGTTTTGTAATGCTTTACAGAATTTTTAACTGGGGCCTGGTAAAATATGTGAGCAATAATTCCCATGAAGCCCTTTTTCATCTCAGCATGGCAGGAGATAGTCAAAACAAGGAGTTGTGCTCCTCAGAAGAAAAAAACAGCTCATACAGAGTTCTCTGGAATACCAAAAACAAGTTGCAAAAAACATTATACCAAGCATTAGCATGGCTTATAAGCATAGAAAATTTATGGCATAGAAGGAAACCATTTGGCCCATCGTTTCTGTGGTAGCCAAAAAAGAACTACCCTCCTAATCTCACTTTCCAGCTCTTGGTCAACAGCCCTGTCAATAATAGCACGAGAAGTGCATAATCAAGTACTTCCTAAATGTGACAAATGTTTCTGCCTCTACCAAACTTCCAAGCAGTGAGTTCCAGACACCAACTGGGTGAAAAAGTTTTTTTCTCAACTCCGCTCTAATCCTTCTGCTAATTACTTTAAATCTATGCCCCTGGTTAGTGACGTCTATGTCTGTGGAAATATATCCTTCCTATCCACTCTATCTAGGTCCTGCATAATTTTACACAACTCAGTTGAATCCCTGCCTGCTCAACCTCCTCTGTTCCAAAGAAAACCAACACAACCTATCCAATGTTTCCTCATAGCTAAAATTCTCCATTCCTGGTAACATCCTTGTAAATCTGCTCTGTACTCTCTCTAGTGCGATCACATCCTTTCTGTAATGCGGTGATCAGAACTGTGCACAATACTCGAGCTGCGGTCTAACTATTGTTTTACACAGTTCTTGCACAACCTTCCTGCTCTTATATTCTATACCTTGGCTAACAGAGGAATGTATCCCGTATGCCTTTGTAGCCACCATATCTACTGGTCCTGCTACCTTCAGGAATCTGTGGACATGCATTCCAAGGTTCCTTTGTTCCTCTACACTTCTCAGTATCCTACCATCTATTGTGTATACTCTTGCCTTCCCAAATGCATTACCTCACACTTCTCCGGATTGAATTCCATTTGCCACTTTTCTGCCCACCTGGCTAATCCACTGATATGTTCCTGCAGTCTACAGCTTTCTTCCTCACTATCAACCACACAGCCAATTTTCGTATCATCTGCAAGCTTCTTAATCATGCCATCTACATTTAAGTCTAAATCATTGATATATACCATGAACAACAAGGGACCTGAGTCCTGTAGAACCTCACTGGAAACACCCTTCCAATCACAAAAATGTGCGTCATCTATTACCCTTTTTTTCTGCCACTGAGACAATTTTGAATCCAACTTGCCACTTTTCCTTGGATCCAATGGGCTCTTACTTTTCTCACCAGTCTACCATGTGGGACCTTATCACAAACGCCTTGCTAAAATCTATGTAGTCTCATTAAATGCACTATACTCATTGATCCTCCTTGTTACCTCCTCAAACAATTAAATCAAGTCAGTCAGACAAGACTATCCTTTAACAAATCCATGTTGACTGTCTTTGGTTAATCTGTGCCTTTCTAGATTATGATTTATACCACCCTCAGAATTTTTCCAATAATTTGCCCACCACTGAGTTTTGGCTGACTGGCCCATAATTGCTCAGTCTATCCCTCCCTCTCATCTTAAACAATGGTACAACATTAACAGTACTCCCATTCTCCAGCACCACACCTGTAGCCAGAGAGAATTAAAAAATGATGGTCAGAGCCTCGGCTATTTCCTGCCTTGCTTCTTCTAGCAGCCTGGGATACATTTCATCCAGGCCTGGCATTTTATCTACTTCCAAAGATGCTAAATACCCTAATATTTCCTCTCTCACCATGTTTATCGTATCCAATATTTCACAGTACTCCTTCTTAACTACAATGTCTGCATTGTCCCCTTCTTTTGTGAAGACAGATGCAAAGTATTGATTAAGAACCATGCCCACATTTTGCACCTCCACACGCTACCTTTTTGGTCTCCAACAGGTCCTACTCTTTCCTTAGTTATCCTCTTCGTCTTTATGTATCTATAAAACATCTTTGAGTTTTCTTTCATTTTACTTGCCAATATTTTTTCATGCCCTCTCTTTGCTTTCCAAATTTCCTTTTTAGTTTAACTCCTGAACTTTCTGTACTCCTCTGGGCCTTCTACTGTATTGAGTTCTCAGTATCTGACATAAGCTTTCCTTTTTTGCCTTACTTTACTCTGTGTATACTTTGATATGGGGAGGGTCTACAATTGGGAGTCCCATTTTTTTCTTTCTGGGAACATATTTGTTCAGCACCCTCTCTATCTCCTCCTTGAATACCTCCCAGTGCTCTAACACTGATTTACCTCCAAGTAGCTGTTTCCAGTCTTATTTTGCCAAACCACATTTCAGCTTAGTAAAATTAGCCTTTCCCCAATTTAAAACTTTTATTCTCAGTCTATCTTTGTCCTTTTCCAAATCTATGCAAAATTTAACTGGATTATGATCACTGCCAACAAAATGCTCTCCAACTGATATCACTTCCACCTTCCCAGCTTCATTCCCTAAAATTAAGTCCAGAACTGCCCCTTCTATGGTTGGACTTGCTACATACTGGCTAAAAATGTTCTCCTGAACGTAATTTAAGAACTTCGAGCCACTATGTTTTTATACTGATTTTATCTGAGTTAATGTTAGAGTAGTTGAAATCCCCCACTGCTATCGCCCTATTGTTTCTCCCCTTCTCAGCAATTTGTTTACAAATTTCTCTTCAATCTCCCTCTGATTGCTTGGAGGTCTATAGTGTACTGTCGCAAAAACGTGTTACGTAGAATGATGATTTTTTTAAAATCCACCGGCTGGAAACCTGATTATTAAACTGTTGGAGACAAACCACTCAAACCTTGCAAGCTTCAAACTCTGTCTGCTGACCGTGATCTCCGAGGCATATCCCCTGCTGCAGACTTTAGTGCTAAATGGTTTAATTGATCTTTGTTTGATTGTGTTAGTCTGTTCACCGAACAATGTTCACTGTGCTTAATTACTTAAGCCTGAGGGTGGGGCTAGCGAGTTTTGAGAAAGTTCTGGAAAGAACAGACAGAGACCTCCTTGAAGGAAATCAGCCACATTGCTACCTCCCGGAGAACCACCGCATCAGCCATCCACATGTTCAAAGCAGAAGCCTCAGGACCACCAAAGGAAAGTCGTGTGACCACCGAATTCAGCCTGAAGCCAACTGACTCACCAGCCTCCACAGACTGTATACCACCTTTATTTCTCTGGACTCTAATTTGACCAATCTATCCTTCCCCACTTTGTCACCTATTTGTGCATATGTGTGTGAAAGTTGGAGCATATTCTATTATTTTACTTGGATCGGTTTAAGTACAGTAAAGTTAACCTCTTTCTTTGTTCAACTTGAGAAAACCTGTCTGATTAACTCTCTTTATGATCATGGCGCGTGAACAATTAAACGCTCAATGAATTGGCAAGTATATCCACTTAAAAAAGAAATACACCTGTGATGGTCAAGCAAGGAGAGGGAAAAGAGGGGAGCCCTTCGACCCCTCCTCACCTGATCGTGACAGTACTCCCAGCAGTGTCAGAATAATGACCAAATGCATTCACATTGCTGAAGTCTTGGACCTGCCAGATTAGAATGGCAAAAGGAATGATATTTTCTTGATGGCTCCAACATGAGACATAAGTTCCCCTGGAATTTGAAAGTGGGGCAGTGGAGGGGGTCCTACAATGTAGTGGAGCAAAACCCTTGTCTGCCTGCAGTTGAAGATGGAGACTGCCTACAAAACCACAGGGACTGAGTCATTTAAATGACCATAAAGGGCTCATTGCACCTGCAAAAGCTGTTCAAATGCATGAGCACCCATTCACTGGCTGATGTTGGAGTGGTAGCCAACCGCTCCGATAAGGGAGGCCTTTCATGGTTGAATAAAAGAATGGAATAAGTTCACCTTTTGCTCCTGAGAGAATGATTGTCATTTAGTGGGGTTTCAGCTGCTCATTTTCCACCAAGGCTTTTTAAGGGTGAGATTTCCCCTCATATGCATGGTCTGTCGGAAGTAGCAGCAGTTCTGTCTCCTTCCCTGCATCACAAACATTTAAAGTAGCACTGCCAATGGAATTGAATCCAATGAAATTTGCAGCTCCTCCTGAGCATAAATATTGCTGTCTGCCCTCCTAGACATTTTAATAGTTAGCTCAGGGCCAAATCTCTCTTTGGGCAAGATTTTAATCCACTGAAAACCCAACTACTTGCACAGAGTTAAAATCTGACCCATTTTGTTTCTGTTAAAGCTACCTGCATCGCATCTCCTGTCTACCTAAAAAAGTATAAAAAATGCAATCCAAAAAAAATATTCCTTTTGTCGCCGTATGCTGCATTGCACGCAATTCGTTGAAACATTATTAATGGGATATTTTAAAAATTATTGTTACTTGCACATAATTATGTGATATTAACAAATCTGTAAAAGAGAAACAGTTTCATTCCTGCCAACTAACACTATCTAAACTGTATATTTTAATAATAAATGATAATGCTTTATTGACAAAAAACCTTCAGTGAAAATGAATGATGTTCATTTTTTTAAATGTGTCAGGAGAAAAATGCAAAGACAAGAAAGACTATATCTAAGATAAGTGCCCAAAGGTGGAAGGGGTTTTGAATCATTTGTTTTGACAGATCAATATACATCAGACTAAATAATGATCTACAAATTTATGTCTTTCTTCCTCAAATTTGACTTTTTTCTCTTCTAGATTTTTGGTGTTTCACAGTAATAAGTCATTTTAAGCTTTATAAGATGAAGCATGCCTTGTTAATATTTTATACAGCATCCAAAAACTTTCTCCAGCAGTTTTATTGTAATTAAAAATGGGGTCAAAAAAAGTTTACATTTTAAGATTACTTGCATGTGTTGTGTGGGTTACCATGCTGTCCTTAGCACCAGAAAGAATCTGGAAATAGTGTTGCCATGCTATGCAGTGTACTGGCGAGGGTAGCCTGACAAATTGCCTGCTTTCACATCTCCAGTTTACGCTCACATTCCAACCTTTTGTTGGCTGTCATCACGGATACCAAGAGCTCCAGGGAGCATCAAGATTTGCAAGTGTGCATCTGATTCTGGTGGTAATTTGTTATTGATGCAAACCCCAGCAAACTCTTTCTGATCCCTACTCAAGATCAATGGAATTGACTTTGTTTATGTGCAGCAGTATTACCTTAACAGATTTTACCTGGAATTTGACTAGTATTGAAAATAGTATTTAGTAAACTTTATTACAACACTGCTGCTATTCGTAGTATATTGCAAATAGATAGGATGAAGAATGAACTTCTCCAAAATACAAAATTGATATAACCCCGCAACCCCGTAAGTGGTAGATGCGAGGACCATGGTATCCTAGCGACAATAAAGTTAACCTCTTTCTTTGTTAACTCAAGAAAACCTGTCCAATTGCTTCTTGTTATGATCATAGCAAGTAAGTAATCAAAAACCTATTTAATTGGCCAGTACATCCACTTTAAGAAAGAATTAAGCTTGTTGTGGTCAAACAAGGAGGGAAAAGACGGAAGCCCTTTGACCCCTCCTCACTTGTCTGTAGCAGTCTGCTTATAGAAAAGCAGTTGACAACTTGTTTCATGCTGTTTAATTCCCATTTTAAATGCCTCTCTAGGTATAACAATATATCAATATTAGAGTTAACCACAGATTTCTCCATAAAACAGTAACTATCACCTACAGCAGGAAGACCATTCAGGACTGGATTGTTTTGCTGTACGTTAGAAGAGCACATTTTAACAGTTGGTCAACATAGGGATCAAGTCTATTGGGAATCTTATGAATTGTAAATATTTCACTTCGATGTTAAAGTAGCATTAGCACAACTTGCTAGCGAGGAATTTGTTCTTCTCAATGGAAGGAACTTTTCTGTGTAATTGGAAAGGCAGCTATCACTTCAGTTATAAAGATGTGTCCAGTGTTTCTTCCTTATGAGTGAAAACAAATTCATGAGTCTTAAAAAGATTTGGGACTATTATCTGAAAGTTAATAATTCCGAGTATAGGAAATGTGAACTTTACAATAAGCTGTTCTGTGGCTTCCAATATGACATTACAAGTGGAAAGTGTTACAGTAAGCTTGCATAGTGGAACCGAAATGTTCTCCAACAGAGCCAGAGAAAGCAGTACCTTCCTCTGTTTCAAGAAAGGAAATCTGTTCGCTCAGTTATTGGCTCCAAAATTTGACGATTGTGCCTGCCTGTATCCTCCTACGCTGATCCCACCTGGATCTGTGGGATCATTGGAAAGGCACCTTATTCATATGGGGCCAACAGGCCGAAGAGCCACTTGGCGTGTTTCTTTGGCAGCCTCCTGCTCCTGCCAGTTGAAATTTGGCCATCAGGCTGCTCCTGGGGAAAGGATTCTACAGGCCCTTATTCTCCACCCCTGACCCCAGCACTACTCTCCCAGTAAGTGGGCGATTCAGAGCATTTTAAAAGGTTTTTTGCTCTTTGGAGCTTCAAGCTACTTACGAGGCTTGACCCTCACCATTGAGACCCATTTGCTCCCTTGGGATACTGCTCAATGCTAATACACTGGGTCCACATCCGAGACCAGGAGCAAGAGCTCCCAGCTTAGGAAGGCCCCACACATAAATCCTATCACTGGCAAGGAGTTACACAGAAGTTCTACTCCTTCCAGGGGAACCAGGGAACTCAGAAATTTTGGAGACCCAACATAACCATGTCTTCCCCATTTTTACTTGGCAGTTTCGCTGGTCTCTGCTAAAGTTACAGCTGGAGATTGCTAGAAACCCTTGGAATTTCAGGGCCATTACCTCTAAGTTGTGCTCAAATATGAAAGTGATGAAACAGACCTTGACATAACATGAATAGGGTTTTTTCAATTTGGTTTCCTTGTACCACAATTTTAACCACAACAAAAAGCATCATGAGGTGGAAATTAAACTTCTTGAAATAATGTCATTCAGAGCAACGTCTTTTCAAAATAGCTATAATGTTTGTTGAAGGCACGGAAATGCCAATTGATATTCGAATATTTTGACATTGCAACATCATGCTGCGGTCAGTGATCTCAGTGTATATTATGGGAAATGTTGTACCTTTGTCCAAACAAAAATGAAAGAGTAAAAAGAAGATATTGGCCCATAATTTGCAATGAGAATAAGGGTGAGATTTATCAACATTTACCATTATAATGGAGGAAATCTGAAAGCAATCTCTGTAGTACGCACATACGCAGTTAAACGTGGAAATCCAGAAGTTGCTGTCAGGTATTCCTGCTCCTCCATAGGGTGCACTGTTACTGTCCTCACCGATAAACTCAGCATTGAAATGATTGCAAAGAATGTCTGGAAAGAGATGTGGTGGTTCTGTGTCGAGGTTCATCCTGAACAGCTCCATAATGCAGGACTCTGTGCTTTACAGGCTGTTCCCAGAGATGCACACTGAGACGAACATCAACTGCTGCTGGTGGACCATCAATTCTGTTAAAGACACTCTTTGGACTGCCTGAAACGTGATGGTTTTCCAGTGCAAAGAGGTGTTCACCATCGAGTATTGCAGACAGGCGCATTCCAAGGTCCAGGACTACGTGCTGAGGGATGCATTAATGCTCAGGGCTGCTGCCGCAAAGGCTCAATGGGGAAAGGCCACAGTCTAAGGCCACCCCCACCAGCATAGTACCCGCCTAAAACCCTTCGTGCTGTTTCCACAGAGAATGTTTGACATGAAATGTATATTGTAAATATAACTTGTAATTGTAAGTATATTGAGGCACCTCAGAGTGCCATGTACTGTATCGAAAGAAATTGAACTGTATTGCACTTTATGTAATGTCAAATTTGAACAGTTATATGTAATGTATTTTACAAATTTTATGAATAAAATGTATATTTGGGGAAAAAAATTGAAATGACTGTAATGGCATGAGCTTGCTGTACTTGCCTACTCAATTCTGCACTAAAAGCAGCTGCATTCAGGAGTGTGAGTTTTTAATAGTATGTTATGTGATAATTACTGCTGAACAACCTCTGTGGAGATTAGTATTGGAGATTTAAAAGAAAAGAAAATTATATTTTTCTTTACTTTTTCTGTCTCTCTTTTATTTCTCTCCCTTAATTCAATTGCAATTTCAACTTATTGTCCATACGAAAATTCATTTTGGATACATTGCTCATTCATTAATATATTGCATATGACTAATAACAATAAAAAGAAAAAGAATCCCATCTGTATTCCCCAATCTTAATTTTGCTTTCTGTACAGTATTTAAATCTAATTTCTATTTCCTGTTTTATACTTCCTGGTTTGGGCTCTGCGTGCCTCTGTGAGGATTCATCAATCTGATTGGTTGAAGAGCCTCAGGGGGTGCTTTACAGCCACAACAGACCCCCCCTATAGAGGGCACCGCGCTGGAAAAGACTCTTAATTAGAGGAGATCTCTTGCTGATAAGCCTGTGAAATATCTGTGAGTGGCTGTCAGCAAGGTGAATGATGAGAGATGTTCCTTCACTGCTGACTGCAAACTTCTGGCATTTTGTTGCATATTTTCTACTTATTATTTTATTCTGCTCCATTAATATTTTTGGCCCTATACCTGAAGAAATGTAGATCACTGCTATCCATTGAAATTATAAATCCTCACAAATGTAGCACAATTCAAATGTGAAATTGTGGAATCCTAATGTTTGAATGGCTCTAGACTTGTCAGATCAGGGCTGGAAATTTTCAGTCCCCCAATAGGGAGATGGTACATTCCAGCTTTGGTGCACTGAAAAACAAAATAATTTTCAAGCTTATGAGTAACCTCAGAGGACTGGTTTAATCAATCCAGCAGTGCTAGTTATATTTAATGGCGTGACATGTCGCAAAAAATCTAAAAAGCCATTTGTGTTCCTCGGGTAATTGTCAAGTAAGTTGCCTTGATATGTTAACTGGTGGCACCACTGCTGTTGTTAAATAGCCAAATTATTCTTAATCCTTTGTAACACTTTCTATGTGATGTAGACTTTCCTTTTTTTTCAATAGGTAATGAATTAGTATCCGCACAAAAGTATTCAAGTTTGATTAAAGCACAGCCAACTTTACGTAACCTCAAGTTATAAAAGTGCACTCATAAGACTAGGTTTGATTTATGCAGTTTTTTAGCAGTGTAAGCAAATGAAACGTCAGCTGTACTCTATGCAGATACTGATGTGAGCAGCTCTGTTTCCAGCTTTTTTCTCTTTGTGTTTGATTTCCAGCCTCTACAGCATTTTGCTTTCTATTCATATAAACATTTCAGGATTCTGAATTGAATGGTTAGGTGACAATTTATAGCGAACACCTGCAAAATGACACAAGACCTAACATTTACAGTTAACATAATTAGCTGATTGGTTTCCCAGTAACAAAGGCAACTCGTTCCTTTGAAATGATGATACCACCATCATGTGCATATCATCCTTGTTTGAGAGAATATTGCAGCTGTTTTTTTTATGTGGTTAAAATAATACAACACATATTTCACAATTTATTTCATTCTTATAGGGATTTAAGAACTTCAGCATTAATGTCATGTGATGCAATAGCTCCATGGTTCTAAACAGGCTGTTTAAGTTTCTTATGCCTGATCTCAATTCAGTTGACTCTGGTTACTGCAATCTGATAAAGCTTTTGATCTGATCTTGGATTTTAGTTTAGCTTCCATAGAGTTTTCAATAACTGCAGGTTTGGATTCCCTCAGTCACTCAGTTGATGAAGGAGGTGTGTAATTGAGCCATATAAATCAGAAAGCATGACATTTTGATTCACTATGTTAAGTTAGTTGATCCTAGCTAAGATAGCAATAGCTTCACAATAATTGACAGCAACCCTCCAAGACTAGGAGAAGGAACACTACATAAGATTCCATTTAGGATTATTATCCTTTCTCTTGCTGGAAAGTACACTTAATGGACATTAGCTGACGACAGGAATGGGAAAGTAATTGGCAAGTAATGTTAACCCCATGGTGGAAGAAGAAGCCAACAATCATTACCTGTGCAACCTGGTGAGGTACCAGAGCATGTCTGAAGTCAATGGGACTGCACCACACCTGGGCTGAATTTTACTTTGTAGAAGGCATGGCGCACGTGCGACGTGTGCGCCGCTGAGCCCTCGTGATATATCACGCCGGGGATCATTTAAATGGAGGAGGCGGAGCAGCCGCTCAGTCCCCGGAAATAGCATCTGGTACCGCCGCGCAGGCGCCGGTGCCATTTTTAAAGGGTTTCAAGCACCTTGGGTGCATTTGCATTTTTGAAGTGAAAGGATGTGGAAAAGTGCAGTTACACATGGAATTACATTTTCACTCCCCTCATCCATATCTCCAAGGAAGAATTGATTCATTAATTGGACATTCCCCCATTAAAAAAAACTTTTATGCAGATCCTGACCTTTCCCCCCCAACCTTTAACAACTTTAAACCTGAGCCCCTTCCCATCATCACCCCCCCCCAACCCCCACCACCAATCAAAAGAGTTTTCCCCGCTCCCCCCCTCCTGCCCTGAGAATTACGCTCCTTCTCCCTCCCCACCAGTGTCTCACCTCAGATCCCCAAACGGGAACGTGGGACGGCCGCCCAGTCCAGGTAAGTTAATTAACATTTATTTACATTAAGTTTATGACGCAAATGAAGGCTCCGCCGCCGTGCAGCAGGGAGGCCACATCGAGACCTCACCGCCGCTGGTAAAATGCGGCAGAGCATTCTCAGCGTCAAGGCCTCTGCCGGAAGAATTTTCCAGGCCCCCCCTGCCATGACCTGTGACTTCGGAGGGCTGGTAAAATTCATCCCTTTGAATCAGTGCTTTCAGGAGGGAGAGGGAATTGTTTCCGATTTCCAGAAAAATTAGGCAAATGATCTGATCTTTAAGAGAGGTGTGGGTTAAATGGTAGAAATAAATCTGGCTGATCTTCTTACCAATTCCTGTACCTATGTGGCAATTATGTATTTTGGAGATCATTTAAAAGTCGTACGTCTGGCAATCTGATAAAAGGGTCTTTTATATTTGCTCTTAGCAGGGAGATGGGCTTCCTTTGGTCTTTGATTATCTGGTCTTTCCCTGCTACTGTGGAGCATTAAAATTTCTCCCTGGGATGGATGGATTGTGGTGATTTGCAATACCATGTATCATAAGATCATTGGTGTCTATACCAGGAAACAGTTCCAATATAATTACAATGGGGAAAGCTTTGGAGGAAGACAGTGAGGTTAAAATGACAGGAAGAAATTTAATAGTAGGCTCTAAATTGCACAGTATTTTTCACAGCGACACTGGGGCCATGAGGGTTCCACAATGGTGTAGAAGTGCTAGGAAGAGTAAAGATTTGTAGTTTCACAAGGATATGCACATGGGTGTGTTTTTCAATGTTAAATTGTCAAGTTTGTTTCTTTTATTTTTGAGCTATATAAATATTGATTGTTCCCACCACTTTTCTGTGTTGCCCACTTTTGCCTGCTGTCTGGCAAGTAGCCATTTCGCTTGTGATGAATGATAAGGCAATAATTGGTGCTGAGCAATGGAGGGCTATGAAAGGAATATTTGGTTGTTTGCAGGATTGCTTTGTGTTGGGGGAAGGGGGGGTGGAAATTGGCTTTTGCAAGTGGCTATCAGATGGGTGGACTGGTGGAACCGAAGTGAACCTCGCAATAATGAGAGCATCCCTGGCAGCAATGTGCACCACTGCAATATGTTCCTGCTCCTCCTCTTCCTTGGAATGGTCTGAAGAGGTTACATGCTTTTCTTTGGAATGGTCTGAAGACGTTATATCCCTCCTGCAGGTCCAAATCTCTCTGCTGTGCAATGTTGTGCAGAGTACAGTGCACCAGCCCCATTCTGGAGACCCTGGCTGGTGCGTATTGAAGGGTGCCTCCAAATCTGTCGAGGGACAGGACGCGCATCTTCAGCATGCCAATGGCATGATCTGTGACACATCTGCCTGTCATACGGCTTACATCATGGAACTCCAGGCCTCATTTGTTGGGTTCTTCATGGGCGTAATCAGCCCAGTGGGCATCCTTGTCTCTGAGTAGCCAGCTAGAAAATCTGCTTCAAGGTGCAAAGAGATTGGGGGAGACTGGACTGTCGCAGAATAAAAACATCATGGCAACTGCCTGAAAGTCAAGCACATACCCGCATAAACATCTTTTTGTGGTTGCACATTGATGGAGCGGAAGCCCTTACAGTGGACGAATGCTCCTGGGTGATCTATGGGTGCTTTAGTTCCCACCTGCATATAGTCATTGGTGCCCTGCATCTGTGGGAAGGCAGCTAGAGCAGCAAACCCAGATGCATGCTCTCTCTGTGGGGCATCAATGGTGGCAAAGTTGACAAAGTTGCCTGCAATGGTAAACAAGCCATCAGTCACTTGTTTTGTGCATTTGTGGGCAACCGACTGCGAGATCCTGCAAATGTCTCTGGCAGAGCCCTGGAAGGATTCTGAGACAAAGACGTTGAGGGCGGCAGTGACTTTAGTAGCCACTGGTAAAGCATGGCAACCATGTCCATTTGGCAGCAGGTCTTGTTCCAGCAGGCAGTAATTGTCTGCCACAAACTGACGTGACACCCTGACCATTCTGAGACACTGGTGTTCTGACATATTAAGGAGGTTTATCCTATGTCTATACACCTTCTGTTGCAGGTATGGCCATTGTGAGCTGCAGCTCTCTGCTCATCCCTTCTCTCCTTTGGAGTGACAGGTGCGTGAGGAGCAGACTGCTGCTGCGTATGCTCCTCCTGGTGCTGCTCTGAGTTCTGCTGGTCATCTTAATCCTCATCTGAGGTTCAAAGTAAAACAATAGAAGTGGCACTAATGTTGATCTGATAGATCACAGCTCCAAAGTGGAGATCTTACGTACAAACCTCCATGGTTGTGAAAGTAATCTTAGCACAATTACTGTGAACAAAGCCTTTCATTTAATCAGGCAAGAAAGCAGCTGTGAGGTTTCAGTACCAATTGGTATATTTCCCTGTCATGTCTTTAGCCCCTTCAATTGGCGCTGTGTTCTCGCTTTGCTTTCACTGTCGAGTTTCAGGAAACAAGTGGACCCACAGTTCAGTTGCAAAAGTCATGTTATTATCATTGTCTTTCTTTTGGGCCTCCTTATCTCGAGAGACAATGGATACGCGCCTGGAGGTGGTCAGTGGTTTGTGAAGCAGCGCCTGGAGTGGCTATAAAGGCCAATTCTGGAGTAACAGGCTCTTCCACAGGTGCTGCAGAGAAATTTGTTTGTTGGGGCTGTTGCACAGTTGGCTCTCCCCTTGCGCCTCTGTCTTTTTTCCTGCCAACTACTAAGTCTCTTCGACTCGCCACAATTTAGCCCTGTCTTTATGGCTGCCCGCCAGCTCTGGCGAATGCTGGCAACTGACTCCCACGACTTGTGATCAATGTCACACGATTTCATGTCGCGTTTGCAGACGTCTTTATAACGGAGACATGGACGGCCGGTGGGTCTGATACCAGTGGCGAGCTCGCTGTACAATGTGTCTTTGGGGATCCTGCCATCTTCCATGCGGCTCACATGGCCAAGCCATCTCAAGCGCCGCTGACTCAGTAGTGTGTATAAGCTGGGGATGTTGGCCGCTTCAAGGACTTCTGTGTTGGAGATATAGTCCTGCCACCTGATGCCAAGTATTCTCCGAAGGCAGCGAAGATGGAATGAATTGAGACGTCGCTCTTGGCTGGCATACGTTGTCCAGGCCTCGCTGCCGTAGAGCAAGGTACTGAGGACACAGGCCTGATACACTCGGACTTTTGTGTTCCGTGTCAGTGCGCCATTTTCCCACACTCTCTTGGCCAGTCTGAACATAGCAGTGGAAGCCTTACCCATGCGCTTGTTGATTTCTGCATCTAGAGACAGGTTACTGGTGATAGTTGAGCCTAGGTAGGTGAACTCTTGAACCACTTCCAGAGCGTGGTCGCCAATATTGATGGATGGAGCATTTCTGACATCCTGCCCCATGATGTTCGTTTTCTTGAGGCTGATGGTTAGGCCAAATTCATTGCAGGCAGACGCAAGCCTGTCGATGAGACTCTGCAGGCATTCTTCAGTGTGAGATGTTAAAGCAGCATCGTCAGCAAAGAGGAGTTCTCTGATGAGGACTTTCCGTACTTTGGACTTCGCTCTTAGACGGGCAAGGTTGAACAACCTGCCCCCTGATCTTGTGTGGAGGAAAATTCCTTCTTCAGAGGATTTGAACGCATGTGAAAGCAGCAGGGAGAAGAAAATCCCAAAAAGTGTGGGTGCGAGAACACAGCCCTGTTTCACACCACTCAGGATAGGAAAGGGCTCTGATGAGGAGCCACCATGTTGAATTGTGCCTTTCATATTGTCATGGAATGTTTTTTCATTGTAATTGAGTGATTAACATATTGAATTTGACACCTGCCTCTCCCGAGGTGGTTGCACACATGCAGCTGAAGGTGCTGCAGTTAAATGTGGAAGTTGGCAGGTTGGAGCTGGCTTCCTGATATGCTGTATGTAATGAGTTCTTTGTGTTATATCAAGCAACACGATGAAGTATGTGGATTCCAGTTCATTGAAGATCTCTAAAAGGTTTGTTAACAGCTAAACTAGTATATAAAATACAGAGCAAACTATATGAAGAACCTTTGTCCACGGTGTTAGTTGCAGAGTGACTATGGCTTCTAGTCACACGACTACATCCTGGTACTTAGCCATTAGCATACTGAGTTCTTAAAGGGACATCACTCTTAAGACAATCATACAACACTGTCCATTTCTCCATTTATAACCCCCACCCCCTGCTGCATCCAAACCCACCTGTTCCTGCAAGTTAAAATTCAGCCCTTTGTTTCTGGTCTTTTTGCAATTTTAGGTTTCTCACTTCTTGCTTGATTACCCTCTAACAACAGAGATAATGATGGAATTTCTAAAATTGTTACATTTTCCCTCCAAAGCTGTGCCTTTTCTTCAATGTTTCCCTTTGCCCCAATGAACATCCTTACCATTAGTACGATATTCATCTATAAAGCACCTTTAACATAGAGAAACATCCCAATGTGCTGCACAAAATTTTCATATATTTCTACATGTTCCTATGTTTTCCCAGTGAACTCTTACCCCTTTCTCACTACAGTATTCGGAGAGGTAATTTTCCATCTTTATTTACTTTTAATTTGTTTATTGATCCATTTCAGGGCATGCTTGTTTAGTCTGAACTTGCTGATCCTGGGAATGTTCAGCATTAAGAATTATTCCCTTAAATGTTCCATATTTTTTCCAGTCAGGTATAAATGGTAACCAAGAATTAATGGTGAATTTATATTGCTACATTTAAAGGTGTCAGCCCTGCTTCAGTGGCAGCACATTTAACTGAATCTGATTGTAGATGCAAGCCCCACCCTAAGACTTGAACACGTAATCAAAATTGATACTTCAGTGCGTTAAGTCATCTGAGATAGCAGTCCACAGGGAAAATGAGGAAGCATATCTTTTATTCATTCATGGAATGTGGGCATCGCTGGCAGCATTTATCACCCATCCTAATATTCCATGAGAAGATGGTGGTGAGCTGCCTACTTGAACTGCTGCAGTTCAGGTGGTGTAGGTACACCCACATTGCTGCTAGGGAGGGAGTTCCAGGATTTTGGCCCAGCGATAGTGAAAGAACGCAGACATATTTCCAAGTCAAGTTGGTGTGTGACTTGGAGGGGAAATTGCAGGTGGTGGTGTGTTAAATTCCAAAAAGTTTTTTTCTGGAAAGACACTGCTGGAGCTTATATTTACTCAGTTTCACATTTATTGTGCACAGCAAAAAGATTACAAACATGTAGCTCCTCACTCAAAACCTCTCCCACTCCCAGTGAGTGGCTGCTTATAAGTGCTCAACTAAAACCCTAATGAACATCCTTCACCTGCATATAATCAAACCATTGACACACAATTAACAGATTCCCTTCTTTCTTTTACAATACAACTTAGATTAACACCCTCGAACAACATTTCAAAATAAATGGATGGCCAGAGTGAGGGTAGGGTCGATCAGGGATAGTGGAGGGAACTTGTGCCTGGAGTCGGAGGAGGTAGGGGAGGTCCTAAATGAATACTTTGTTTCAGTGTTCACTAGTGAGAGGGACCTGGTCGTTTGTGAGGACAGCGTGGAACAGGCTGATATGCTCGAACAGGTTGAGGTTAAGAGGGAGGATGTGCTGGAAATTTTGAATGATATGAGGACAGATAAGTCCCCGGGGCCAGATGGGATATACCCAAGGATATTACGGGAAGTGAGGGAAGAGATTGCTGCGCCTTTGACGATGATCTTTGCGTCTTCACTGTCCACTGGAGTAGTATCGGATGATTGGAGGGTGGCAAATGTTGTTCCCTTGTTCAAGAAAGGGAATAGGGATAACCCTGGGAATTATAGACCAGTCAGTCTTACGTCGGTAGTGGGCAAATTATTGGAGAGGATTCTGAGAGACAGGATTTATGATTATTTGGAAAAGCATGGTTTGATTAGAGACAGGCAGCATGGCTTTGTGAGGGGCAGGTCATGCCTCACAAGCCTTATTGAATTCTTTGAAGATGTGACAAAACACATTGATGAAGGAAGAGCAGTGGATGTGGTGTATATGGATTTTAGCAAGGCGTTTGATAAGGTTCCCCATGGTAGGCTCATTCAGAAAGTAAGGAGGCATGGGATTCAGGGAAAGTTGGCTGTCTGGATACAAAATTGGCTGGCCCATAGAAGTCAGAGGGTGGTAGTAGATGGAAAGTATTCAGCATGGAGCTCGGTGACCAGTGGTGTTCCACAAGGATCTGTTCTGGGACCTCTGCTCTGTGATTTTTATAAATGACTTGGATGAGGAAGTGGAAGGCTGGGTTAGCAAGTTTGCCGATGACATGAAGGTTGCTGGAGTTGTGGATAGTGTGGAAGGCTGTTGTAGGTTGCAACGGGACATTGACAGGATGCAGAGCTGGGCTGAGAAGTGGCAGATGGAGTTCAACCTGGAAAAGTGTGAAGTGATTCATTTTGGAAGGTCGAATTTGAATGCGGAATACAGGCTTAAAGACAGGATTCTTGGTAGTGTGGAGGAACAGAGGGATCTTGGGGTCCATGTCCATAGATCGCTTAAAGTTGCCACCCAAGTTGATAGGGATGTTAAGAAGGCATATGGTGTGTTGGCTTTCATTAACAGGGGGATTGAGTTTAAGAGCCGCGAGGTTATGCTGCAGCTCTATAAGGCCCTGGTTCGACCACACTTGGAATATTGTGTTTAGTTCTGGTCGCCTCATTATAGGAAGGATGTGGAAGCTTTAGAGAGGGTGCAGAGGAGATTTACCAGGATGCTGCCTGGACTGGAGGGCTTGTCCTATGAAGAAAGATTGAGGGAGCTAGGGCTTTTCTCATTGGAGCGAAGAAGGATGAGAGGTGACTTGATAGAGGGGTACAAGATGATGAGAGGCATAGATAGAGTGGATAGTCAGAGACTTTTTCCCAGGGTGGAAAGGGCTATCACCAGGGGGCATAATTTTAAGGTGATTGGAGGAAGGTTTCGGGGAGATGTCAGAGGTAGGTTTTTTACACAGAGAGTGGTGGGTGCGTGGAATGCGCTGCCAGCGGTGGTAGTAGAAGCAGATACGTTAGGGGCATTTAAGCAACTCTTGGATAAGTACATGGATGATAGTAGAATGAAGGGTAGGTAGTTAGTTTGATCTTAGAGTAGGTTAAAGGTTCGGCACAACATCGTGGGCCGAAGGGCCTGTACTGTGCTGTACTGTTCTATGTTTTATGTTCTATTTTCTAAATTCCAAATGATGCACAAAGTATTAACATGCTTAAAGAATATTTCAAAATAAATCAAAAATAAATTCCATGTTGGGTACAAAGTTTTTTTTACATTGCCCTTCCTTCAGCACCTCTAATACTTTCTTTGTACTCACATTCCTTTGTGAAACAATCGGATAGCTGGTGACTTGTATCTACCCATTTAAGTTTAGAGATTTCCTTTCTCTCCAGCATTTGTTTCAATCCAGCAGGGCCAATATGTAGTCTTTTCTCACTCACACTTTTTGTAGAGTATACATTGTCCCACAAAGAATGATTATCCACATAACATTCAATGGGTATCCTATCCTCAGGATATCCCTTGTTCAGAATTTCACCCCAAATATCTGACAAATAGAACCCCATGTCCACGGCCTCTACAAGACCCAATGCTTCTGCAGCTAACGTGCTTTTAACAACCCGTTTTATTTTCTTAGCCTCCTAAGCTAAAGGACAACATTTCCCATTTTCACCCTTCAGAAATATCATGAAGCCAGCTGCACTCGAATACCCATCAGCAATATTAGCATGTGAAGCATCACTAAAAATTATAAGCTTCGTGTTCTTTGGGTCACCTAAGGATAGGAGCTTCAGTACACATTTCTCTAGATTTAGTTTTTTCAATGTTTTATTTGCCCATAAAACATTCTCAACTTTTGGATGTTTCATCTTCGTGCTTAACACCAGCACATCAAAACTAACATCAAGCCTAGTCTGAGAGCCCAACCAGTTTAATTGACCCACCAGGCTTTGCAATTGCTCAATCTCTGCTTTTGACAGATCATCATCTTTCTGTGATGACCTAACACTATTAACTGGGATGCGAGTAACACTCTCTAAATAGGATTGTTGATTCAAACTTATTCCAGAATTAGTCTGCTTAATATCTAAACCAATATATTTAAAGGCCCCACAAGCCTGATTCCCAATCTTAAATTCTGCCCTAATCTTATGCATAATATTTCTCAAAATCCGCAGTACCTCCCCATAAGAAATCATCAATGTGCATCATGGTTATGCCTGATAGTTTCCCTTTATGATACCAATAAAATATTCCAGGATCTGCTTTTAGTTGAGCACAACTAATTTTCAACAAAACAGATCACCCTGGAAGCATCAGAAAGCCCATAAATGCATTTGTTCAGTTTCCATAATTTTCCTTCCGTATCTACTGCCTCTTTAGTTAGTTTCAGATACACTTCTCTCTGAAAAGTATCATCTTGCAGAAATGCAGCTTTTATGTCAATGGATCTACATTCCAATGAATATGTGGTCAAAAGAGCCAAAAAGATTTTCAAGATTACTTATCCAGCTGTGGGAGAGTCCACTCGAACATCGGTATCCCCCAGTCGCTCTTTGAAACCCCTCACAACTAATCTCGCTTTAGCCTTATACGTTCCAGCAGGAAGGACCTTTTCAGTACAAATCCATCTATGTTACAAGGCTGGCTGTCCCCTATCTGATTCCTCAGAATAGACTCCAAACTCTCTCCAACTCTCTAATTCCTTTGGTCTGGCAGCATCTGTGGAGAGAGAAGCAGAGTTAACGTTTCAGGTCAGTGACCCTTCATCAGAACTGGCAAATTTTAGAAATGTAACAGGTTTTAAGCAAATAAACTGGGTGTGGGGGAAGAGATAACAAAAGACAAGGTCACAGAGAATAACTGACCAGAAGGTCGTGGAACAAAGGCAAATGACATGTTAATGGTGTGTTGAAAGACAAAGCGTTAGTGCAGAGAGGGTGTTAATTGATAGAAAAATGAACAGCCTTGGCCCAAAGATTTTAGGAACATTGACCTCATCTCCTCTAGAGATCTTCCCTCTACAGTACTGTCCACAGGACAGTCACTGACCTCATCTCCTCTGGAGATCTTCCCTCTCCAGCTTCCAACCCCATAGTCCCGCTTCTACCTCCTTCCTAAAATCCACAAACAGGACTGTCCCGGAAGATCCATTGTTTCAGCCTGTTCTTGCCCCACTGAACTTATTTCTTCCAATCTTGACTCTATCTTTTCTCCCCTGGTCCAGTCTCTTCCCACCTACGTCCTTGACTCTTCCAATGCCCTACGTCTTTTTGACAATTTCCAGTTTCCTGGCCCCAACGCCTCCTCTTCACTATGGACGTCCAATCTCTCTACATCTCCATCCCCCACCAGGATGGTTTAAGGGCTCTCCGCTTCTTCCTTGAACAGAGGCCCAACCAGTCCCCATCCACCACCACCCTCCTCCGCCTGGCTGAGCTTGTTCTTACATTGAACAACTTCTCCTTCAACTCCACACACTTCCTTCAAATAAAAGGTGTTGCTGTGGATACCCACATGGGTCCTTGTCATGCCTGTCTTTTTGTGGGATATGTCGAACATTCCTTGTTCCAGTCCGAGTCAGGCCCCCTCCCCCAACTCTTTTCTGGTACATTGATGACTGTATCGGTGCTGTTTCCTGCTCTTACCCCGAACTGGAAAACTTTATCAACTTTATTTCCAATTTCCATCCTTCTCTCTCCTTTACATGGTCCATCTCCGACACTTCCCTCCCCTTCCTCGACTTCTCTGTCTCCATCTCTGGGGATAGGCTGTCTGCTAATATTCATTATAAGCCCACTGACTCCCACAGCTACCTCAACTACACATCTTCACACCCTGCCTCCTGTAAGGACTCCATTCCATTCTCCCAGTTTCTCCGTCTCTGACGTGTCTGCTCAGATGATGCAACCTTCCACAACAGGTCTTCTGATATGTCTTCCTTTTTCCTCAACCAAGGATTTCACCCCCTCCACCCACCACCAACCCCCCCCCCCCCCCCCCCACACTGTGGTTGACAGGGCTGTCGACCGTGTCCGGCCCATTTCCCGCACCTCTACCTCTACCCTCAACCCTTCCCCTCCATCCCAGAACAGTGACAGGGTTCCCCTTGTCCTCACTTTCCACCCCACCAGCTTCCACATCCAAAGGATCATCCTCCGCCATTTCTGCCACGTCCAGCGTGATGCCACTACCAATTGCATCTTCCCCTCCCCTCCCCTGTCAGCATTCCGAAGGGATCGTTCCCTCCGCGACACCCTGGTCCACTTCTCCAATACCTCCAACACTTGGCCCCCCTTCCCACAGCACCTTCCCATGCAATCGCAGGAGGTGTAACACCTTCACTTTTACCTCCTCTCTCTTCACTATCCAAGGCCCCAAACACTCCTTTCTGCGATTTATTTGTATTCTTTCAATTTAGTATACTGTATTCGCTGCTCACAATGTGGTCTCCTCTACATCAGTGGGGGAGACCAAACGCAGATTGGGTGACCACTTCGCGGAACACCTCTGCTCAGTCTGAAAGCATGACTCCGAGCTTCCGGTTGCTTGACATTTCAACACAGCCCCCTGCTCTCATGCCAACATATCTGTCCTGGGCTTGCTGCAGTGTTCCAGTGAACATCAATGCAAGTTCGAGGAGCAGCATCTCATTTACCGATTAGGCACGCTACAGCATGCCGGACTGAACATTTAGTTCAATAATTTCAGAGCATGACGGGCCCCCGTTTTTTTTTTTAGATTAGACATACAGCACTGAAACAGGCCCTTCGGCCCACCGAGTCTGTGCCGAACATCAACCACCCATTTATACTAATCCTACACTAATCCCATCTTCCCAACAAACATCACCACCTGTCCCTATATTTCCCTACCACCTACCTATACTGGTGACAATTTATAATGGCCAATTTACCTATCAACCTGCAAGTCTTTTGGCTTGTGGGAGGAAACCGGAGCACCCGGAGAAAACCCACGCAGACACAGGGAGAACTTGCAAACTCCACACAGGCAGTACCCGGAATCGAACCCGGGTCCCTGGAGCTGTGAGGCTGCGGTGCTAACCACTGCGCCACTGTGCCGCCCTAATTTATTTTTAGTTATTTTTTTTTCTTCTTATTTCTTATTTTTATTTGTTTATTTTATTTTAGTTTGTTTCATCATGCATTTTTTTACCATGTGCCTACCCATAGTTTTTTTTCATGTTTGTGCTTTGGGCCAGGGCTGTTCATTTTTCTTTCAATTAACACCCTCTCTGCATTAATGCTTTCAACACACCATTAACATATCGTTTGCTTTTGCTCCATGACCTTCTGGTCGGTTATTCTCGGTGACCCTCTGTCCTATCAACACCTTGCCCTTTGTTATCTCTTGCTCCACCCCCCAGTTTATTTGCTTAAAACCTATTACATTTCTAACATTTGCCAGTTCTGATGAAGGGTCACTGACCTGAAAAGTTAACTCTACTTCTCCCTCCACAAATGCTGCGAGACTTGCTGAGTATTTCTAGTATATCTTGTTTTTATTTCAGATTTCCAGCATCTGCAGTGTTTTGCTGATATTTTACTCTAATTCCTTATGTTTTGCTTCTCTTATTAGTTTATCCTCAAGTTTATTGGCAGCCACTAAACCTCACAATCATGAGGGCTTCTGCTTCTCGTTCTATTCCGAGACTACCCCCCAGCCTTCGTTTCATTGTGGAATATGTTTATACTACAGCTTCTATTGGCACTTTGATGTCTTTTGGAACTACTGCTGGAGGATCTCCCCCGCACTTTATCGGAGACTCTTTTTTCAGTATGTGACTGCTTCCTTATGCAAGAGTCACTTGCAGACCCACTATTAGAACCTGCACTGTGCTTTCTTACTCACCACTCTTTCACCCCACTCTGCCAGTCCATGGCTCTGGATTCTTGGCCATCATCCTGAACATTTAACCAATATTTAAACTTGCTTGTAGATTTTCCTGCACGCCCAACAATTGTCGCATCCCCCCATTTATCAGACGCTTCTGGAATATATGTCACCCGAGTACCTACTCGAGGCCTTTGGATGTGATAGCTCTTTCCTGAACATCATGATGGGTTACATTACTATCCAACTCTTGATCTACCAGTGCCTCAAGACCTTCATCACAAA
The DNA here is from genome assembly GCF_036365525.1 of Heterodontus francisci. NCBI lineage: Eukaryota > Metazoa > Chordata > Chondrichthyes > Heterodontiformes > Heterodontidae > Heterodontus > Heterodontus francisci. The sequence goes on along the minus strand of NC_090388.1, from coordinate 27,410,495 downwards.
ACACCTGAGTATTTGAGGTACAAGGTGCCTCTTTTCCCTCTATCAGCTGCTCAGATTCTGAGATTTTGTAATCAACCCCCATTAATCGTGAAGAATGAACCTGAACAGTTTGATTTCCATGCTTGATAACAACTGTCTTACCATCCCAACTGATTATCTTACCAGGGCCCTTCCATTCACAATGGCCCTCTCTTTTATAATAGACCAAATCTCCGAAACTAAATTCCACTTCAGATGGCCTTATATGATGCCTCAGAGCTCTACAAATTTTCTGAGACCTCAACCTTGATGAAAGCCCGTCTGCCTGGATGTAAAGCATTCAAATGTGTAGAAAAGATGGAACTAATTGTAGTACCTTTTAGAGCAGTAGGAGTGTCGCACAGTACAGAAGGCAATTTGGGATTCTTCTCACAAACCAATTGATAGGGGCTATATCATCCAACCATCTGAAGTGAATTATTTGCATGAACCGCCCATGCCAGGACAGTTGTCAACTTGCAGTTTGGCTGGTCAGCTAAGATTTTATGTAACATTTCATCAACCACTGTTTGATTCATTTCACAAAGCCCATTGCTGAAAGGACTTTCAGCTGCAGTATTCATAATCGTAATGTTCATGTTTTCACACATATCCCTGAACTCGTCATTGGCAAATTCCCCTCCATTATCAGTCAGAAACTTAGCTGGTGCCTCAAGCCCAGTCCCTATCCATTTCTCCATAAAATCACCCTTTTGTCCTTACTATTTATTATTGTAGAAAGACTGAATCTCGTTGCCAGGTCTATAAAATGTAGAATGAAAGTATTCTTGTCTTTGTCCCATACCTTTAAATCGATGGCAACTACCTCATTAAAGTCACATGACCTGCCAATGGAACGCTGACAATAGGGCGTGATGGTGTCCTCCGATACTTTTTACAAATCTTACAATTTTCACTAAACTCTTCTATTATCCTCATATACGCTTCATCTATCACACCTGCATCTTTTAGTAGGGTTTGTAATCTGACAGGAAGGATGAGCAAATTGTCTGTGTAACTTTAAGACAATTTGCCTTTTATCTCTGATTCATAACACCTAATGCCATCAATACTTCTGTAACACTGACTAGAAATATCAGTTTTTGTTAAGGGTATACAATAATGCCCTGACTGGGTAAATTGCAAATTCACTGGTTTCCCAAAAACAATTGCCTTATCATGCTCCACATCAAGCTTCATTTGTGCCTCTTTCATTGAAGGCTTACTCAAGAATAGAGGTATCTCACTGGAGATTACATTAGTACTGGTAAAGTGGCTTACTCGAGCTATTTTACATGGGATTACTACTCTCTTCAGTGACTTCAATGTGTCGTCATCACCAAACCGAAAGCTGGTAGTACTTTTATACTTCTTAACCTTGCATCTTTCCTCACTACTGGGTGAATCCAGATAACACTGTAACCAATCAGTTCCACATACTGTCGACGTACAAGCACTATCCAGTACCGCACAGTTGAACAAATCCACAACCAACACATTCATCACAGGACAAAAACTGCTTGTGACTAGTACAGTTCATTCAGATCCAACAGTATCTTCCTCTTCTACCTCAGAATTCTCTGCATCATATGTAATTTCTGTCCGTCCGCTTAGGGCAGTTCATTGCATAATGATACTTTGAGTCACATCTAAAGCACCTATTAACTGTTCCTTGGACATTCCTGGGCTTCATTCGCCTTTGATTACTGTTCCAACCCTGTCTTCCACTATAATATTCAGACTTGCTAAAGGTGCTTTCATCCTCATTCTTCCTGCCTTTAACTCTTCCATTGTACTTAGGCTTGCTCCAGTACCTGGATTATTTCTAAATCTTCTAAACATTGAGTCCTCCATTCTTTGTGTCACCACAGAATGCCCTGCTTGTTCTACCAGGACTGCAGCAAATGACTTTCCCCAGGAATTTTTTTAAGGTCGTGGACATTTGGTCCAACAGGGAGCCTTTGTCCAAGAACCAAACCCCAATTAGAACCAGGAGCCTGTCCATATGTGACACCCGAGCATAATCTAGCAATTTATAAGCTAGCACTGAATCAGGGATCTCCAAATTGAATTTCCTCAATATTTTATATAGTCTGTTAAAGTCCATGATATATTCCTCCAATGAATAACCATCTGTTTTCCGAAATCTATCCAAAGACTGACTATGCCTCGTACGCATTCAACAGGTCATCTTTCTTGTAAATTTCATTCAAGAATTCTAACAGAAGATCCAACCCTTCATCAGTATCCAACCGATCAGCATCCAGTTCAGAAAACACAAGGCCAAACCTTGTTTCTTTTTTGGTAGAACTGTAACTTGTGTCCACATATCCACTTCATTCTTCCACTGGTCATATGGTTCAGACTCTGAGAATACCGGAGGGTAATCATACCCTATCAATTTGTACTTACTTTCTGCCATATTTTTTCACAATAGCCATTGAGATTTTAGTTTTCTATCCAAAAATAAATTCCTATTTTCCAACCTTCAGCTTTAGGCATGTTACCATGTTAAATTCCAGAAAGCTTGTTATGGAAAGACAATGCTGGAGCTTATATTTACTCAGTTTCACATTTATTGTGCAGAATAAAAGGATTACAAACATGTAGCTCCTCACTCAAAACCTCCTCCATTCCCAGTGAGTGTCTGCTTATAAGTGCTCAACTAAAACCCCAATTAACATCCTTCACCTGCATATAATCAAACCATTGACACACAAATAACATGGTGTTCCCATGCTTCTGCTGCCCTTGTTCTTCTAGATGGTAGAGGTTGCAGTTTTGTAAGGTGCTGTTGAAGGAGGCGTGGTGAGTTGCTGCAGTGCATCTTGTAGATGGTATGCACTGCTGCCATTGTGCATCAGTGGTGAAGGGAGTGAATGTTTAAGATGGTAGATGGTGATAATCAAGCGGGCTGCTTTATCCTGGATGGCATTGAGCTTTTTGAGTGTTGTTGGAGCTTCAATTGTCCAGACAAATGAAGATTATTTCATCACACTCCTGACTTGTGCCATTAACATGGTGGATAGGCATTGGGGAGTCACAGAATTCCCAGCCTCTCTGACCTGCTCTTGTAGTCACTGTATTTATATGGCTAGTCCAATCAAGGTTCTGGTCAACGGTAACACGAGGATGTTGATAGTGGGGGATTCAGCAATGGTAATACCATTGAATGGAGATGGTTAGATTCTTTCTTGTTGGAATGTTCACGTGGCATGGTGTAGCGTGGATGTACCTCGTCACTTATCAGCCCAAGTCTGTATGTTATCCATGTCTTGCTGCATGTGGGTATGGACTGCTTCAGTTTCTGAGGAGTTGCATGATACTGAACAGTGTGCAATCATCAGTGAATATCCTCACTTCCGCCCGTATGTTGGAGGGAAGGTCATTGATGAAGCAGCTGAAGATGTTTGGGCCTAGGACACTACCCTGAAGAACTCCTGCAGCAATGTAAAATAAAAACAGAAAGTGCTGGAAAAACTCAGTAGGTCTGGCAGCATCTGTGGAGAGAGAAACAGAGTTAACGTTTCAGGTCTGTGGCCATCGTGTCTGTGCTGGCTATCAAGCACCTAACTATTCTAATCCCATTTTCCAGCACTTGGCCCATAGCCTTGTATGCTATGGCATTTCAAGTGCTTGTCTAAATACTTCTTAAACATTGTGAGGGTTCCTGCCTCTACCACTTCTTCAGGCAGTGCGTTCAGATTCCAGGTATGATTCCAAATAGTGAAGAGTTTTCCCCCGATTCCTAATGACTTCAGTTTTGCTCGGGTTCTTTGATGCCATACTGGGTCAAATGCTGCCGTGATGTCAAGGGCAGTCACTCTCATCTCCTCTCTGAAATTCAGCTCTTTTGTCCATGTTTGGACCAAGTAATGAGGCCCTGGCAGAACCCAAACTAAGCATCGGTGAGTAGGTTATTGCTGAGTAAGTGCTGCTTGATACCACTGTCAATGACACCTTGCATCACGTTGCTGATGATCGAGAGTAGACTAATGGAGTGGTAATTGGCCGGATTGGATTTGTCCTGCTTTTTGTGGACAGGACGTACCTTGGGAATTTTCCACATTCTTGGGTAGATGCCAGTGTTGTAGCTGTACTGGAACAGTTTGGCTAAGGGCACAGCTACTTCTGGATAAGTCTTCAGTAATAAAGCCGGGATGTTGTCAGGGCCCAAAGCCTTTGCTGTATCCAGTGCCGTCAGCCATTTTCTTGATGTCATGTGTAGTGAAACGAATTGGCTGAAGACTGACATCTGGCTAGGGATCTCAGGAGGATGTATCATCCACTCAGCATTTCTGCCTGAAGTTGATTGCTATTGCATCAGCCTTGTCTTCTGCGCTGATGTAATGTGTTCTGTCATCTTTTAAGATGGGGATCTTTGTGGAGCCTCCTTCTCCGATTAGTTATTTAATTGACCATCACCATACATGACTGGATGTGGCAGGACTGCAGAACGTTAATCTGATCTGTTGGTTGTAGAATCGCTTAGCTGTGTCTATCGCATACTGGTTCCACTATTTAGCTTACATGTAGTCCAGTGTGGTAGCTTCATCAGATTGGCATCTCATTATTAGGTATGCATGGTGCTCCATGCTCTCCTGAATTCCTCATTGAACCAGGTTTCCTGGCTTGATGGTATTGGTAGAGTAAGGGATGCCCGGGGCCATGAGGTTGCAAATTACGGTTGAATACAATTCTGCTACTGCTAATGGCCCACAGAGCCTCATGAATGCCCAGCTTTGAGTTGCTAAATCTGTTCTGAATGTATCCCATTTAGCACGGTGGTAGTGCCACACAACACGAGGGAGGCTGCCCTCAGGGTGAAGCCAGGGCTTCCTCTCCACAAGGATTGTGCATTGGTCACTCCTAACACTACTGTCATGGACAGATGTGTCTTCTACAGGTAGGTTGGTGAGGACAACATCAAGTAGGTTTTTCCCTCTTGTTGGTTTTCTCACCACCTGTCACAGGCCCAGTCTGACAGATATGTCCTTTAGAACTTGGCCAGCTCGATCAGTAGTGGTGCTAATGAGCCACTCTTGATGATGGACATTGAAGTCTCCCATGCAGAGTACATTCTGTGCCCTTGCTACCCTCAGCACTTCTTCCAAGTGGTGTTCAACATGGAGGAGTACTGATTCATCAATTTCAGGAGGGCAATAGGTGATAATCAGCAGGAATTTTCCTTCCTTGTGCTTGACATGATGCCATGAGACTTAATGGGGTCCAAAGTCAATGTTGAGGACCCTCAGGACCATTCCTTCCTGACTGTATACCACTGTTGTGCCACCTCTGGTGGGTCAGTCGGCTGGTGGGACAGGACATAGCCAGGGATGGTGATGGAGGAGTCTGGGACATTGCGTGATTTAGTGAGTATGACTATGTCAGGCTGTTGCTTGACTAGTCTGTGGGACCGCTCTCCCAATTTCGACACAAGTTTCCAAATGTTAGTGAGGAGGACTTTGCAGGGTTGACTAAGCAGAATGCGCCTTTGTCGTTTCCTGTGCCTAGGTCGATGCCGAGTGTCCTGTCTGGTTTTATTCTTATTCAACTTTTCTGAATAAGAATGGCTGCTAGGCCATTTCAGATGTTGGTTATGAGTCAATTTACCATTAGTATGTATGTTTTTAACAGTACCGACTATGCCATATCCTCCTGAAGTTTCCAAATGACAAATGACTGTGACAGGGTAAATATAGGGTGAAAAAATATGGATCAAATTTATTAAGTATAACTCATAGAAGCAAGAATAAAGTCAACAGCATATTAGCTAGTTTACAAAATTTCACCTAACTTGCAGTGTCTCTTTCAAAACTGAACATCTCAAAGCTCTCACATGTTTCACAACTTGTGTCTTGATGAAACTATTTTAAATAGGAAAGGCAACTCTGAGTCCTTCATAACGTCTGTCTATTTAGTTCTGCAACCTGAAGCAAAACAGCAAAGGTATGCCATGACCAGTTTGTCAGCTTTTGGTTACAGAATTGTTAGTCATAATAGACTTTAACTATAAATCTGAAGGAAGAATCTAAAGCTGGAAATAGACAACAGGTCAGTCAGCATCTATGGAGAGAACAGACAAATTGAGATGGAGGGTTGCAGCAAAGAGTTGAATCGATTTTTCAGTCCTTGTTACCTGTAAGAAAGAAAGAATAGTTTTTTGTGTTGGATGAGGTGAAGGATGATACCAGGACGGTTGTGATACTGCAGAAAGGAAAGAGATTGAGAGCAAGCAGGTACCTGGGTGCCTCCCAGAAGCCTTTTCCAGCTATTCGTGCACTTCCAGGAGGAAATGGAGCAGACAGCCTGGTAAACAAGACCCAGTGGAGAAGGATATCACAGCTCCAATATCTTTGAAGATCTGGTATAGTAACAGATGAAATATACTGTAAGTGTAAGATTACTGCCCCCTATCACACCTGCATATAGTGACCCCACATGTTTCGGCCAGATTGGAGATGATTGGGTAATGTTCCCTCAATCAGGCCTGCAGTCCACACACTGTAAGTGACTGGGAGTGATGTTATGCACATAATTTGTATTATGTAACTATCCTCCACTCACTGCAATTTCCTGCTAAAATAGGAACAGGAACTGCTGCAGTTTTGCACGTACAAAAGGAATCAAAAGTCACACTATCTAAAAAGCTATGAACTATTGATGGTGGACTACTGGTCCAGACAATATATGTATTCTATTTGGACAAGCTGCTTTCAACTGTGGAATAATCAAAATGAAGTACTAGCAAACCTACAATACTAACACCCACAAAAAATATAAAAATGGGACAGACCTCCTTGTTATACTGGATAATGTAGTCCAATGTTTTTCCATTCTAAACACTGAACCTGTATGTTTCCACCTGCTTAGGGAAGTTCCGTTTTTGTATTCTCTGACACTTTATAGGGGTGCCTTCTTTGGAAGTAATACTTAGAATTAAGGCTTTAAAATCTATTGGGAAACAATTAGCCATATTAAATCCTGAACTAAACATTTAATTAAAGTCCTTTGAAGAAATTCATTGATGTTCCTCAGAGCCTGCACCAATCATAATGCCTGTCTAACTAAAATCTTCTGCACTTCCAGGGCCCGTATCCCTCTATTCCCACCCTATTCATGTATTTGTCAAGATGCTTCTTAAACGTCGGTATCGTACCTGCTTCCACCACCTCCCCTGGCTCCGAATGGCCTGTTCCTGTGCTGTACTGTTCTTTGTTCTTTGTTATACAGTTAAGTTTGGGTTAAATATTCATAGCTCGTAAATCGATACAGCAATAAACTTACTTTTTAATAAACCACTAAGATTATCCTATGGCAATATTTTGAAGTAGATCAGGAGAGTTCTCCCCAGTGTCCTGGCCAATATTTAGCCCCAACCAACAGCTAAAACAGATTATATGTCATTATCACATTACTGTTTGGAGGACCTTGCTGTGCACAAATCGGCTACCACATTTTCTACATTACAATAGTGACAACACTTCAAAAATACTTCATTGGGACCTCCTGAAAGCACACAACTACAAGTCTTTCTTTCACTATCAATTATTCCAACCTTCCTTCCCCTCCACCTTAAGGTGCAAAATAAACTGATAAAATAAATGGTAACTAACTCCATTTTAATGGAGCATCCACTTCACTCAAACTTTGATCAAGTTTATAAAGTATGATTAATAGAATCAAGAATAAAGATAATAGCATATTGGCTAGTTTACAAAATTTCACCTAACTTGCAGTGTCTCTTTCAAAACTGAACATCTCAAAGCTCTCACATGTTTCAGAACTTGTGCCTTGATGAAACTATTTTAAAAGGGAAAGGCAACTCTGAGTCCTTCATAACGTCCATCTACCTAGTGCTGCAGCCCAAGAGCAAACTAGCAAAGATATGCCGTAACCAGTTTGTTTGCTTTTGGTTACAGAATTGTTAGTCATAACAGACTTTAACTATAAATATTTGATATTCTCACTTCTTGAACCTGCACAGAACTATTGATACTGGCAATCAGGAATTTAATAACTATTTCCAAGCCCAGAATCTGTTCTCTATTTGTATGGTCTTGCAAAATACCAACCTATTACTTTAGTAAAATGAACAGTACACTTCTGTGTGAATTTTTAACTGTAATTTAACAGAAAAAAATTGCAGGATTATGGGGAAAGAGTTGGCGAGTGGGACTAATTGGATTGCTCTTCAACAGAGCCAGTGCGGACTCAATGGGCTGAATGGCCTCCTTCTGTGCTGTAGATTCTATGATTTCTTCAATTCTAATTAAAGCCTAAGATATAAGATGGTGTTGATCATCCTCTATAACCTGTAATATTATCGGAGCATCCATGCAATACAGTTGCTTTCTTTAGATCTTAGTGCATCCCCTAGAATGCACTCCTTAGCTAACAAGGACGAGCAGTACAGCACACTGTGCCTTGCCCAAATGCTTCTGAATATTTTACAGCAGAAACTCAGCATGACACTAAAGTTCAAATCTATTATTTCAACCTTTCATAGAATTTTCAGGAAATTAGAAAAAAAATACAAGGAGTACTTTAGTTACATTTCCCCAGCCCAGTTTTTGGACATTTCTGAAATAAAAATTGGCAGTTGTTGGAAATTAATGTAACATAATTCATACCTGCTCATTTATTCTATTTTGACTGGCTTAAAAACACTTCCAACAATGGAATCTTATAGGGAGTATGTTATGCAATTCCATATAAGACAACTCTGATCATATTATTCGGATTTAATCCTCTGCTCTGACCCCACTTGAATTTACATATATGGATATTGTAATAAGAGGCATTAAATATCTAATTTACTGGGATTTCAATCTTAAATCTAACCCTGGCTTCCCCTTGTTATCTGAGACAGAACAGCTTATGTCTCCTTTAACTGGAATGTTAGAGAGATTCCTGGAAATAGAGGAGAGTTCAGGTCTATGCCTGTGTAATTCAGTTTAAATATTACATTAGTAACTCTAGATCCCAGTCCACCTGCAAAGGACTAGCTTATTCAAAAGTACACATTGTGGACTTACTTCAGTCTCATCAACTTCCAGAACAAAATCAGAGTTTTATATCGTTAAGTAATGAGCATTACTGAAAGCCAGATTGACTAGCCATATTACGAGACATTGGGGTAGAAATTCGTCTTGGATGGTGTTGTAAAACGGGCAGTATCGGAACTGCTGTCCCATTGCAGTCAATAGCACTGAATGTCAGGTGCTGTATATAAAGGGCAGCCAATCCAAATACCACCTGTTCTACGACACTACCCGGGATGAATTCTAGGCCTAATAGGCGATGCAAAAACAGAGAAAATTATAGATTTTCTTACAGGGAACGAGGAGTTATATATGTGTTGATGTGGAGGAAGAATTTCACTAAAAGTGATTACAGGTAAATGTACGTGTGCAAACATATAATTATAAAATCATAGAATGATACTGTACGGAAGCAAGTCATTCAGCTCATCATGTATATGCCGGATCTTTAAGAGTTATTCAATTAGCCCCATTCCCCTGCCCTTGCCCCATAACTCTGCAAATTTTTCCATTTCAAATCTTTATTCAGTTCCCTTCTGAAAGTTAATATTGAATCTGCTTCCACCACCCTTTCAGCCAAAGCATTTCAGATCATATGTAAGAAGAAATTCTCTTCATCTCACCTTCGGTTCTTTTGTCAATTATCTTAAATCCGAGTTCTTAGGTCACTGACACTTCTACCACTGGAAACTGTTCCTCCTTACTTACTCTATCAAAATCCTTCATGATTTTGAACACTTCTATTAAATCTCCCCTTAACCTTCTCTGCTGCGTGGAGAACAACTCCAGCTTCTCTAGTCTCTCCACATAACTGAAGTCCCACATCCCTGATACCATGCTAGTATATATGCTCTGCACTCTTTCTAAGGCCTCGACATCCTTCCTAAAGTGTGGTGTCCAGAATTGGCCACAATACTTCAACTGGGGCCTAACTAGTGTTTTATAAAAGTTTAGCATAACTTCCTTACTTTTTTACTCTACGGGCGGAATTTCCATGCCCTGCCAGGGGCTGGAATGGAGGTGGATGGGGCCTGAAAATACCGGTGCCAGCCAGTATGCCAGTTTCCCGATGCTGTTCCCGATGCTAGCCCTTTTAGTGGAGGCGGGTTTGGGACAAGCAGACTACCCCCTCCCATTGCAACGGGTAGCTGATTAGGCTTGTTAAGCCCACCTAAAGGATACCAGTCTGCCTCCAGTTTCCCATACCTGGCTACAAGAACCATTTTTTAAATGAAGTTTTAAAAATTTGGTGAGAGGGCATTTCTTACCTGCCCTCACAGCCTACTGCTCCTCTCAAACTGGAAGGCCTCTTATTGGCCCTCCCGCATCAAGAATCCACCCGCCACTCTTAATTAGACAGGGCAATTGTCTCCATGCCAGTTAAGGGGACGCCTCCATGAAAATCCCAATAAGTGACTGTTTTCCCTGAGAGTGGGATCAGTATCCAGAAAAACTCCTGACTTCTGTTTTCTGCCCCCTTAGGGAAAATCCAGCCCAATGTTTCTGTTTATAAAGCCAAGGATACCGTATGTTTATTTTTAACAGCCTTCTCAACTTGTCCTGCTACCTTCAAAGACTTCTGTATGTGCACTTCCATGTCCTTCTTTCCTGCAGACTTTTAATAGTGTACCATTTAGTTTATATTGCCTTTAATCATTCTTCCTATCAAAATGCATCAATTCACATTTCTCTGCATTAAATTGCATCTGCCATGTGTTTGCCCATTTCACCAGTTGTTAATGTCCTTCTGAAGTCTATTGCTATCCTCATCACTGTATACTACATTTCGGAGATTCGTGCCATCTTTGAAATCTATACCCAAGTCCAGGTCATTAATATATATCAAATAGAGCAGAGATACAAATACCAACCCCTTTGGAACACCCCAGTATACTTCCCTCCTGTCCGAAAAGTAACCATTCACTACAATTCCTCTGTTTTCAGTCTTAGCCAATTTCATATCGATAAAGCCACTGTCCCTTTTAATCCCATGGGCTTCTTATCTAAATGTATTTTCTTGTAAGTTTTACATGGGGTTGCCTCTTTTTATATATATTTATATGGATCATCTCTTTATGTATAGAGCACTTGATATTTCTTTATGTTTGGAGATTTTGCATTTATGTTTGGTGAAGTCTCATATTTGTTCATAGGGATTTGATTTTTGTGTGTGGAGAGATATTGTATTTGTATGAATGTGGGCTTTACCTTTTTTTGTCTATGAGCCATTTTGTTTTTATTTTGTGCAGTATTTTGCAATTTTTGTGCCGGGATGCTGGTATTTTGTCGGGTACTGGGAGGAAGGTGGTGGGAGGGCTCAGATTTCTGCACAATCATGCTGTTCATTCATTGGGTTTGATACATGTATCTGGCCTATCAACTCCTCAATTCTGGACCTCCCTGATCTAGACTATCTCCATTTGAATTTAAATCAAGCCACACGAATATACTTGTGAAGGCAAGGGATATTTTTCAATTTCTACAGATGCTATTTTTCAAATATGAAAATTCACAATATTTCATGTATGTAGTTGTATTTGTTTTGCATAAAATGTTTAGTCATAACTGAAAGTGGCAGGAATTCAGCATTGCTTCAATATATTGACTCCCATGATATTCAGGTGCTGTTGACTTTAGGTCTTTTTTCAGCCCTGTCTGAATTTCCCAAGGACTTGCCAACATTAAGTGACAGTACCTGTTTTATGTTTCAGTAGATAGCTGCTTGTCTAGTTTTACTGCTAATATAGGTTCCATAAACATTCCATTATGTACTTTGTTGAAAAAATAGGTGGCACAGTGGCGCAGTGGTTAGCACCGCAGCCTCACAGCTCCAGGGACCTGGGTTCGATTCTGGGTACTGCCTGTGTGGAGTTTGCAAGTTCTCCCTGTGTCTGCGTGGGTTTCCTCCGGGTGCTCCGGTTTCCTCCCACAGCCAAAAGACTTGCAGGTGATAGGTAGATTGGCCGTTGTAAATTGCCCCTAGTGTAGGTAGGTGATAGGGAATATGGGATTACTGTAGGGTTAGTATAAATGGGTGGTTGTTGGTCGGCACAGACTCAGTGGGCTGAAGGGCCTGTTTCAGTGCTGTATCTCTAAACTAAACTTATGGCCTTTTCCATAACAAATGAAAATACTCAATTGCAGAACAGAAATAATTCTGTCTTTAATTTTTATTTGCATAAATCAGCACTGGCTGCTGACCAGCTAGGTGTTGCTCTTTTGCCTTCCTAATTTTCACAAAAAAACATGCACAATTTTATGTTAAATGAATGAGCTTGTATTTATATAGCACCTTTCACATCATCCTGAAGACCCAAACCACTTCAAATTTACTTCATTGCCTGTGAAATATAGTCACTGTTGTAATGTAGAGAAATGTGAGGATTAGGGTTAAGGTTTGGCACTCAAGAGAGGAAGCACTGTTAGAAACATAGGTAGAGGTATGGTCATTCAGCCCCTCAAGCTTATTCTGCTATTTAGTTAGATTTTAATTAATCTGTATCTTAACTCCATTTACCTTGACATGCTTACCGAATGGGCGGCACAGTGGTGCAGTGGTTAGCACCGCAGCCTCACAGCTCCAGTGACCCGGGTTCAATTCTGGGTACTGACTGTGTGGAGTTTGCAAGTTCTCCCTGTGTCTGCGTGGGTTTTTTCCGGGTGCTCCAGTTTCGTCCCACAAGCCAAAAGACTTGCAGGTTGGTAGGTAAATTGGCCATTATAAATTGCCCCTAGTGTAGGTAGGTGGTAGGGAAATATAGGGACAGGTGGGGATGTGGTAGGAATATGGGATTAGTGTAGGATTAGTATAAAATGGGTGGTTGATGGTCGGCACAGACTCGGTGGGCCGAAGGGCCTGTTTCAGTGCTGTATCTCTAAACTAAAACTAACAAAAGTATTGATATAATTCTTGAAAATATGAATTAACCCAGCATGCACAACCTGTTGGGGATAGAATTCTAGGTTCCTACTACACTTTGTGCGGTAAGAAATGCTTCCTGATTTCAATCCTAGCTTTAATTTTAAAATTATGCACTTTTATTCTGAATTCCCCCACCAAAGGAAATAAATTCTCTGCATCAACCATATTGAATGCCTTAATCATTTAAGCACCTCAATTAGATCTCCACTCAACCTTCTAAATGCAAAGTTTACATAACCTAGCCTCATAATTTAACCCTTTAAGCCCAAGTGAATCTGACTATACCACATGCAAGGCTGATATTATCCTTCCAGGTGGGGCCTGATCAAGTCTCATTACAACTGAAGCATCACTTTCTCATTTCTGATTTCCAATCCCTTTGAGGTAAAGGTCAGCATTCCATTAGTTATTTTTTAAATTACTTTTTGTACCTATCCACAACATTTTATTGAATTGTGCACCTATTTTTCTTTTGCTCCTCCATAGTTTCTGACCATTAAGAAAATATTGCCATTCTTGGATCCAAAGTGGATGACTTCACACCCCACACCATGTGCCATAGTTTTGCCCACTTGCTTAGTCTGTTTATGTGCCTTTTAAAAATTCCTCCTGCCATCCACATGACTTACTGTCATCTGCAAACTTGGATACACAACTGTCTATTCCTTTATCCAAGTCATTGATATATCTGGTGAAAAGCTGAGTCCCTGGTACAGATTCCTGGGAACATCACTTCTAACATCCGAGATAGAATGCATAGGAAGGATCTAATTCCCTTAGCAGAGGGGTCAATAACCAGGGGACATAGATTTAAAGCAATTGCCGGAAGGGTTAGTTTGGAGTTGAGTCAAATTTTTTGAGTCACACTCAAAGTGTGGTGGAGGTCTGGACCCCATTGGCTGAAAGGGTGGTAGAGGCGGAAATTCTCATCACATTTCAAAAATACTTGGATAAGCACTTGAAGTGCTGTAACCTACAGGGCTCCAATCCAAGTGATGGATGGTGGAATTAGGCCGGATAGCTCTTTTTCGGCCAGCACAGACACGATGAGGGTAATGGTCTCTTTCTGTGCCAAAAGTTTTCTCTTTCTATCTTGCCAATCAGTGAAAAAACACATTATCTCTGTCTCCTACTTCCTAACCAATTATCAACTCCAGTGGGCTAGTCTGAGTAATCTAGTCCTAGAACTGGAGCAGAGAAGAAAAGTAAGCATGGAAGAATACCTATGGAGTAGTGATCACGGCATAATAAGGTTTAAGATAATGATTGTGAGATATATTATTAGTAAAGGACTGTGTAATATATTGGAAAAACCCAACAATGAAGGATTGAGCATGGAGCTAAGGAAGAAAGTAAACTGGAGAGAAGTATTACATACGAACATACAAATTAAGAGCAGGAGTAGGCCACTCAGCCCCACGAGCCTGCTCCGCCATTCAACAAGACCATGACTGATCTGATTGTAACCTCAACTCCACATTCTCACCTACCTCCAATAACCTTTCACCCCCTTGCTTATCAAGAATCTATCAACCTCTGCCTTAAAAATATTTAAAGACTCTGCTTCCACCGCCTTTTGAGGAAGAGAATTCCAAAGACTCATGACCTTCCGAGAGAAAAAATTCTTCTAATCTCTGTCCTAAATGGGTGACCCCTTATTTTTAAACAGTGACCCCTAGTTCTAGATTCTCCCACAACGGGAAACATTCTTTCCACACCCACCCTGTCAAGACCCCTCAGGATCTTACATATTTCAATCAAGTCACCTTTTACTGTTCTAAATTCCAGTGGATACAAGCCTAGCCTGTCCAACCTATCCTCATAAGACAACGTGCCCATTCAAGGAATTAGTCTAGTAAACCTTCTCTGAACTGCTTTCAACGCACTTACATCCTTCCTTAAATAGAGACCAATAGTGTACACAGTACTCCAGATGTGGTCTCACCAGTGCCCTGTATAAGTGAAGCATGACTTCCCTCCTTTAGTATTCAGTTCCCCTCATGATAAACGATAACATCCTATTAGCTTTCCTAATTACTTCCTGTACCTGCATACTAACCTTTTGCAATTCATGCACTAGGACACCCTGATCCCTCTGCATCTCAGAACTCTGCAATTTCTCACCATTTAGATAATATGCTTCTTTTTTATTCTTCCTGACAAAGTGAACAATTTCACATTTTCCAACATTATACTCCATTTGCCAGATCTTTGCCCACTCACTTAACCTATCTATATCCCTTTGTAGCCTCCTTATGTCCTCT
The DNA here is from genome assembly GCF_036365525.1 of Heterodontus francisci. Taxonomy (NCBI): domain Eukaryota; kingdom Metazoa; phylum Chordata; class Chondrichthyes; order Heterodontiformes; family Heterodontidae; genus Heterodontus; species Heterodontus francisci. The sequence goes on along the minus strand of NC_090388.1, from coordinate 27,395,247 downwards.
TCACAACTAATTGACAGACAAAATGGTAGAACAACAGTGGGCAATATTTGAAGGATAGTTCAATGGAGTTCTTTTCTTTCTTTCTTTTGGGCCTCCTTATCTCGAGAGACAATGGATACGCGCCTGGAGGTGGTCAGTGGTTTGTGAAGCAGCGCCTGGAGTGGCTATAAAGGCCAATTCTGGAGTAACAGGCTCTTCCACAGGTGCTGCAGAGAAATTTGTTTGTTGGGGCTGTTGCACAGTTGGCTCTCCCCTTGCGCCTCTGTCTTTTTTCCTGCCAACTACTAAGTCTCTTCGACTCGCCACAATTTAGCCCTGTCTTTATGGCTGCCCGCCAGCTCTGGCGAATGCTGGCAACTGACTCCCACGACTTGTGATCAATGTCACACGATTTCATGTCGCGTTTGCAGACGTCTTTATAACGGAGACATGGACGGCCGGTGGGTCTGATACCAGTGGCGAGCTCGCTGTACAATGTGTCTTTGGGGATCCTGCCATCTTCCATGCGGCTCACATGGCCAAGCCATCTCAAGCGCCGCTGACTCAGTAGTGTGTATAAGCTGGGGATGTTGGCCGCTTCAAGGACTTCTGTGTTGGAGATATAGTCCTGCCACCTGATGCCAAGTATTCTCCGAAGGCAGCGAAGATGGAATGAATTGAGACGTCGCTCTTGGCTGGCATACGTTGTCCAGGCCTCGCTGCCGTAGAGCAAGGTACTGAGGACACAGGCCTGATACACTCGGACTTTTGTGTTCCGTGTCAGTGCGCCATTTTCCCACACTCTCTTGGCCAGTCTGAACATAGCAGTGGAAGCCTTACCCATGCGCTTGTTGATTTCTGCATCTAGAGACAGGTTACTGGTGATAGTTGAGCCTAGGTAGGTGAACTCTTGAACCACTTCCAGAGCGTGGTCGCCAATATTGATGGATGGAGCATTTCTGACATCCTGCCCCATGATGTTCGTTTTCTTGAGGCTGATGGTTAGGCCAAATTCATTGCAGGCAGACGCAAACCTGTCGATGAGACTCTGCAGGCATTCTTCAGTGTGAGATGTTAAAGCAGCATCGTCAGCAAAGAGGAGTTCTCTGATGAGGACTTTCCGTACTTTGGACTTCGCTCTTAGACGGGCAAGGTTGAACAACCTGCCCCCTGATCTTGTGTGGAGGAAAATTCCTTCTTCAGAGGATTTGAACGCATGTGAAAGCAGCAGGGAGAAGAAAATCCCAAAAAGTGTGGGTGCGAGAACACAGCCCTGTTTCACACCACTCAGGATAGGAAAGGGCTCTGATGAGGAGCCACCATGTTGAATTGTGCCTTTCATATTGTCATGGAATGAGGTGATGATACTTAGTAGCTTTGGTGGACATCCGATCTTTTCTAGTAGTCTGAAGAGACCACGTCTGCTGACGAGGTCAAAGGCTTTGGTGAGATCAATGAAAGCAATGTAGAGGGGCATCTGCTGTTCACGGCATTTCTCCTGTATCTGACGAAGGGAGAACAGCATGTCAATAGTCGATCTCTCTGCACGAAAGCCACACTGTGCCTCAGGGTAGACGCGCTCGGCCAGCTTCTGGAGCCTGTTCAGAGCGACTCGAGCAAAGACTTTCCCCACTATGCTGAGCAGGGAGATTCCACGGTAGTTGTTGCAGTCACCGCGGTCACCACCTCTGGTCCAGTACACCTACTCAGCATCTATGCTCCAACACTCTGTTCCGCACCTGAAGCTAAAGACCAGTTCTATGAACAACTCCATAACATCATTAGCAGCATCCCCAACACCGAACACCTATTCCTGCTGGGGGACTTCAGGAGTTCAGGATAAATATATTTCACTAAGAATAATAAACTGGCTAAGAATGTAATGCCTGGATAAATAAAGAGGTGCAGATAAAATTGAACCTAAAGAAAAAGGCACACATAAAGTACATAAACAATAAAAGAGAGGATAACAAAAGAGTACAAGACAAGCTTAGGTAAGTGGGAAATAATTTGCACACAGCAAAGTCCCACAAAAAGCAATTAGATAAATAATCAGCAAATCTACTTTTTAATGTGATGTTAATTGAGGGATTACTGCTGGCTAGGACAAGTCCACTACTCTTCTTTGAATCTTTTATGTCTGCCTGAGAGGATGGATAGGGCCTCAGTTAACTTCTCATCCAAAGACAACACATCCAACAATGCAGCAGTTCCTCACTTATATGTTCAAGTATCTGGATTGAAAGGGGTTGAAAGCCTGAAATTTCCTGCTCCGAGGCCAGACTGCTGTCACTGAGCCAAAGCTGTTAAATATGCATGTCTTCAGACATCTTCCTAATTGTTAAATAGTATTTATCCCTTTGAAAAACTCAAATTGCACTTCAGCTTTGGTTCCTATTTGCTTTGCCTTTTGTGTTTATTTGTTGACTTGTGGAAGTGGATTCTGTACTGCCGATTAAATTGGGTATGAAGTCAGTGGAACATCTGTGCCGCCTTCCATAGATGTATTAGGAGGCTCGAACCATTTTCATCTATGGCGCTCATTTGAATGCAGCAGACCTCTGCAGGCTCCTCTTCAGCTCAATGGTGTTGGGAGGGAGGAAACTGGCCATTTTCTATGGTAAAGTGGCTGCACTAGGGCCTGGGTTGCTGAAGCCGATCACAGAGAGAATGGGGTGGGGGTGGTAAGCAGGGGCTCGTAGAGGCCACTGTATTTTTGGAGAGCCAGGAGAAGCATTACTATAATAATAAAAATAAATTTAAAAAAGGCTTCGGGTGTTTTTTATGGAACAGTGCCCCTTTAAGGACTGCTGTTGAGGCTACTACCATCTCGTACACATCGGCAGAACATACATGGCACAGGCTCTGGTCATTTGAACTTAAAAATTGCAATTGTAGTTCTACAATGGCATAGAACTGTGATTTACGTATTTAAGCAAAACAGGTAGGTATGCTATTCTCCTATTACAGGACTGCCTGAAACTGGATGTCCAAAGGGTGGTAGAGGTGCCTCCCTCAATTTTAATAGCTGGCCCTATATTTCTCAGGTGAGAAACACACGGGAGACAGTTGAAAATCACCAATGTGTTCTCTTGCGATAGTCAGCATTTCCTAATCCTGCCAAATAGTCAAATAATAACAATTTATATCTATATAGTGCCTTTAATGTAATAAAATGTCCCAAAGCTCTTCACAGGAGCATTATAAAGATAAATTAGACTGAGCCACGCAAGACAATATTAGGGCAGGTGGCCAAAATCTTGGTCAAAGAGGGAGGTTTTACGGAGTGTCTTAAAGGAAGAAAGAGAGGTTTGGGGAGGTTTATGGAGGAAATTCCAGAGCTTAGGGCCGAGCAGCTGAAGGCATGGCCAATAGTGAGTGGAGCAATTAAAATTGGGGATGCTCAAAAGGCCAGAATTAATGAGCGCAGATGTCTTGGAGGGTTGTGGGGCTGGAGGAGATTGCAGAGAAAGAGAAGGAAGGGGCCATGGAGGGTTTTAAAAACAAGGATAAAAATTATAAAATCAAGGTGTTTCTTGACTGGAAGCCAATGCAAGTCACAAGCACAGAGCTATGGGTGAGCGGGACTTGGTGCGAGTAAGAGTTTTGGGCAGCAGAACTTTGGATGACCTCATATGTATGGAGGTTCGAATATAGGAGGCAGGCCAGGACTGCATTGGAATAGTCAAGTCTAGAGGTAACAAAGGCATGGATGAGTGACAGATCAGCTGAGACAGGGGCAGAGTCAGGCGATGTTACTGAGGTGGAAATAGGCAGTCTTAGTGGTAGCGTGGATATGTGTTCGGAGCGAATCTCAGGGTCAAATATGACACTGAAGTTACAAACAGTCTGGTTTAGTCTCAGATAGTTGCCAGGAAAACAAATGGAGTCAGTAGATAGGGAACAGAGTTTGAAGTGGAGACTGAAAATAATGGCTTCAGTCTTTCCAGTATTTAATTGGAGGAAATTCCTGCTCATCCAGTACTGGATGTCGGATAATCAGCCGATAATTTAGTAACAGTAGAGGAGTAAAGAGAGGTGGTGGTGAGGTAAAGCTGGGTGTTATTAGCTTACATGTTGGCGAAGGGCAAGTAGATGAGAAATGAGGGGTGGGAGTGGGTCGGGTGGCCACCAGAAGAAAGAGAAGCCAAAGCAAGTGATAATCTGGCCCTGATTAGATTAATAAGAATGCAACCAGGCGAGTGTAGTCTGGTGGAGATGCATTAGAGGAGAATGGTATAGTTCAGCATATCAAAGGTTGCAAACAGATCGAGAAGGATAAGGAGGGATAGTTTACCTTTGTCACAGTCACATAGGATGTCATTTGTGACTTTGATAAGATCCATTTCAGTAGTGTTGCAGGGAAGGCAACCTTATTGGAGGGATTCAACCATGGACCTCTGGGAAAGATGGGCACAGATTTTGGAGGTGACAACGCATTCAAGGGCTTTCATGAGGAATGGGAAGTTGGAGATGGGGGTGGTAGGTTATAAGTTTGATGGGGTCAAGGGTTAGTTTTTTAACGAGGGGTAATGATGGGAGATTTAAAAGAGAGAAGGACAACACCTGAAGAGAAAAAACCATTAATGATATCAGCTAACATGGGGTCCAGGAGGGGAAGTTGGATGGTTAACAATTTAGTGGGAAGAGGGTCAAAGGAGCAGGAGGTTGTCTCATAGATAAAATGAGCTTGGAGAGGGTATGAGGGGAGATAGGAGAGAAACTAGAGAAAGATGCAAGTTTAGGACTGGGACAGGGGGGAGCTTTAGAGGAAGTTCTGTCCGGTGTTCTAGTGGAAGGGAGGGAAGCATCAGAGGCAGCTGATTGGATGGTCTCGATCTGAGTGACAAAGAAGTCCATGAGCCCTTCGCACTATGAAAGGTGAGGGTGGAGGAGTCGGGGAGAGGGGCGGAGGGTTGCATTAACCAAAATTTTAAAAAGCTGCGTGATTGAAATATTAACAAAATTTTATAAAAATGGCAGGTTATGCAGATAAATATCAGAATACTTGCCATTCTAAATGTGTTCATTTAGAACTACATAATATGGAGAACATTGTCATATTTGACAATCTTCTGAATTTTAATAAAGCCAAGACTGAACTTCAGTCAGTCTATGTAATGATTTCCCTCCCAACAGTCTATAACCCATTAACATTTTGGGGTAATTTCCACTTTGATCAATGGAAAGGCAGATCGGGTGAGGTGTATGACGGTTGACTGATCTGCAATCACTAGTTTTCCGTCAGCAGTCAGTGAAAATTACTCCCTGAAAATCATTACCAATTGCTTTTTACTCCTTCAAATTCCTTCCTCTGGTGGATGTGACAGAACAGTCTAATAATCTCAATGATCATTTTAAAAGCGAGCAGAACAGACGGCAATGAAAACAATCCAGAGAATTGTAACAAATGACCTTTTTCACCCGTATCTTGACTCACATAAGACTCCAATTAAGTATAGACATTCCCATAGACCTGGGAATGTTGGGCTCAGGTAAAATCATGATGCTTCTTTAATTAATTTCAAACTATTAAGATATGTATATAAAGAAATCTATTTGGTCACCTTCACATAATAAGTATGGGGTGAATGTTTACAAACCAGCTCAGTGTATCCCAACACAAATAGTTTCTGAAATCTACAGTAATCTTATGGTACAGTGGTGATGGAGAGGTTGCAAGTATTTTCAGCTGTGGAAATGGGAAATGAAAAATGGGTATCCGGCAGATGAAGATCTGGTGGGCATCTTGGACACCCATTTTTCTGTCTGATTCAATTATCAGGCAAGAGACTGTTTAAATGAGAGTTTAAAGACCCTGATTGATGTTTTATGATACAATTGCATGGAGCATACGCCATGCATTCTATTCCCTGTTAACCAGGCAATGAGTGGCCTTACCTTAAAGAGCCTACAGCCCTTTAGGAAAAAGGTAAGGTCTCACTATTTTATAAAAGAAAGATTTTTATAGAAAGAAAGGAATATTTGCACTTATAATAGCACCTTTCACAACCTCAGGATGTCACAAAGCGCTTTACAGACAATTAAGTACTTCTGAAGTGTCGTCACTATTGTACTGTAGGAAATGCGACAGCCAATTTGTGCCCAACCAGCTCCCCCCAACAACAATGTAATAATGACCAGATAGATGTTTTAGAAAAGTTGGCTGAGGGATAAATATTGGCCAGGATACCGGGGATAACTTCCCTGCCCTTTTACATCCACCTGAGAGAGCAGACGCGGCCTCAGTTTAACATCACATCCAAAAGATAGCGCCTCCGACAGTGCAGCTTTCCCTTAGTACTGCACTGGAGTGCCAACCTAGATTTTTATGCCTCAGTCTCTGGAATGGAACCTGGTGAAGCTGCCACACACAAACCTCCTGGTGCACTACTGACATGTTTGCATCCTCCCCCATAAGCAAGTTTCACTCACCAGTCAGCTCAGTGGACATAAAAGCAGAAAGTGCTGGAAATGCTGTCAAGGACCTGAAATGTTAACTCTGTTTCTCTCTCCACAGTTGCTGCCAGACCTGCTGAGTTATTCCAGCACTTGCTGTTTTTATTTCAGATTTTAAGCACCCGCAGTATTTTGCTTTTATTTTATAGTTCAATGGAGACACTGGCGGATTATCGACCATTTGAAATTGGTGAGCTTGTTTGGTGCCAGCAGCTCGCTGATGGTATTCAAATGAGGCCCACATCTGGACATGGCCTTGGGAGGGACCCTGTCTAAGTTAAATTTGCTTGCAGCTACATTATTTATGTTTCTTAGCATTTTAGAGACCTAGATTTTGTCCTCCCTCAAATTTTTTCTGTCTAATGAAAATAAATTTAGTTCTATGAACCAGCTTTCAAAAACCCAGAATCATTTATGTTATTCCTCTCTGAATTTCTTCAATATGTTCTGTATCTATTTGAAGATAAAACATAGGCACCCAATGAATGGATATCCATTAGTGAAGGCACACAATATTTCAAATGTGATCTTACTAATGAGTTTGAAGAGCTGAAAATAAATAATTGATTCCTCTTTTAGTACAGGATTATCTTTATTTGTAATCATTTTACGTTGATTACTCTCAGTGAAACATTAATAACTTTTCATTTTATTTTCCACCTTTGTTAATGGACATTGATTCATTGCGTACTTGTGTGTTATAGTTCCTATTCCATTATCTTACATTATCCACATTAAAATCCATTTACCATTCACTACTGCATCGCCTTAATTTGTCCATGTCCTGATACATGCTAACAATTTCTCTTACACTAGTCATTTGCTACACAGCTTATATCATCAGAAAAATTGATTTTTGGCAGGAAGTACTTTGCTTCATATTGTTTACGAGCAATGTAAGCCACAATGGATCTGCAAAAACCCTTTTAAATTGCACTAATTAGTAATGCACTGGTGTAGATTTACAGTGAAATATTGTTGGCGCAGCCCGGCCTGTAGTGACTTGATATCAGTGTAACTGAGATTTCTGGAGTTTTATAGAGGATTTTCTTCAATTTAACAAAAAATCTTATTGAGTCCTGCAATATACTTAATAAAAGTACTGGCAATCTCGGCCCGATGGGAATCAGATGCCTGCTCCCATATGCATTCTGAAGGATTAAGCTTAAAAATGAGCGTGCACCTGTTCTGTATAATAATAGGAGGGAGAAAAAACAGCAAGATGCTGTAAGAGTGAAGCACTATGTCAGATCAACTCTCTATTACCTCTTTTGGTAGTGTTGCATTTACACTCACAGTACACAGGTTTTTATGTTCCAGTCTTGGAAATGAGGCCACAGGAAATTTCAGTGTAACTTCCTGTCAGCTAGATTGGCATTGAAAATAGCACAGATTTTGATCTAATTTCTGGGTAAGTTCTATCCAGAAAATTCCAGACCTATGTCCTATGATACAGTAACAAGCTACCTTTGCAATTGCCAATACATTTGCAGTCTTTTTGTTGTCACTTACATAATCCCATGTACCTCTGGTGAAATCGCTGGTGATGTTTAAAATTAACGCTCAGCTTATCAGTCAACTTTATCTAGGTGAAATTTGCAGGCCATCGAAGGGAAGGATATTGAATGAATATTTTTAATTTTTTGCTTGGATGATCAGCAATAAACATTCTACGTTAGTGATTTTTCATGGATAAGCAGTAGGTTAAGCTTCCCTTACACCACACCAATGATGTGCTTCACTGCTCATCAGAACAGCATTCGTTGCTGCATTAGCATGGAATTTCAGTTTACCACATCAACCAGTGACCTCTGATACTGTTAATGTAATGTTAATTGGAGACAAATTATGTGCATTTTTTGCTACAGCCTCAACCACCAGGAACCTGATTGTGATTGGCCAAACTCATTAATTGGAATTGTTAGAAAGAGTAGAGAGAGGACACATTCATCCAATCAATCCAGGCTAAATTCAGACCTGGGTCCCTGAGGGAAAGATTCAGGTTTAATGCAGTGTGTTTTCAATTTTAATTAAGTAAAATGTAGGATAGAAACAAACATTGTGAACCATTTGTGTGTTAGAAAAACTGAATATTATAATTTTACATAATTCTGACAATTTGTTCAAAATATTGTTATGGTTAATATTTCGAAGCATAGTATAGTCAGTATAGTCAGTCTGATATTTTTATCAGTGATTTTGTAGCATATCAACAATGCAAACTTTAAACTGACAAATGGCTTGGAGTGTGCATCTTGCTATTGAATTATTTTTGACACAGGCGGTCAGCAGCCATGGTATTGCTATTCTTTCTCACTGGACAATCAGTAGGGGTAATGAGCCAATATTACTATCTCTGAAAACAACAGACGAGGTTGAGAAAGTGGTTGGCTTCCTTCATGATGGGGCCTCTGTTATTTTTCTTCCAACTACACTGTGATCTCTAGAACTGGCTTGGTATGAAAATCACCAGCTAGGAGCTGGTATTATTGCAGCATAAGTCCCAAAATAAACATGAGCCTCCGCAGACTCCTGTCACCAAAGTGACAGGAGCACAGTAATATGCCACTTATGTTTTTAAAAAAAATAATTTTACTATTAACTAAACTATTTCACTTGACATCTTACTTTTCTTTGCAGTCAAGTTCAAAATGCCCAATGGATAGTGTATGCCAGTGTGATTATGTTATTAATGGATAGAAAACCTGGTTGTTTCTCATAGGGGGTAAATTACTAACAGGCATGATGTTGCATTTAAGTTTGATATACCATTGATGGCAAAATCAAAACATTTTTTCTTTAATTATACCTTCCCATTCTATTCAGAAATAAAATTGTTGTGGCTATCTTTAGAGCAATGGCAGAAATTTTACATGATGATTGCTGCTTTGATTACAATTTAGACTGCAGTTTTATTATGTGACTGACTTAGTACATAATTGCAATGACCTTATGAAACTATGCAACTATAGTTAGCATTGCTACAAATTTGAGACTAAAAGGATTCAGGCCAAGAGATGAAATATATTTTTCAGCTGTTTTATTCTCGCAGCAACAATATCTTGCATTTATCTAGCACCTCTAATGTTGGAAACATCCCAAGGTACTTCATGACAGAGAAGAAAAAAATGACAAGCCAAAAAGATATTAGGAGGGGTGTTCAAAAGAGGGGAGTTTGAAGGAGGGTGTTAAAGGAGGTGAAGGGCGATCGAGAAATCCCAGAGAGTGGTACCTAGGTGGCTGGAGACATGGCCACCATTGATGGGGCAAAGAGTGGGGGAGATGCACATGAGATAAAGGAGCAGAGAGTTTTTGGGATGTCGGGAGGTTTGTGTAAGACTGGATAAGATTACTGAGATTAGATGTAGTATTTTAAACACGGTATTTAAAATTTGTTGGGGGACTGGGAGCCAATGTAGTTCAGCGAAGATGAGTTTTAGGGGTTTGTGGGTTAAGATACAGGCAGAAGAGTTTTGGATGAGCCTAAGTTTATGTACGATGGAAGATCGGAGGCTGATCAGGCAAGCATTAGCACAGTCAAATCTGAGGGTGACAAAGGTGTGTTAAGGGTTTCATTGATAAATGAGCTGAGTTATAGCTGCAGGTTGGTGAAGTTATGGAGATGAAAATAGGTGGTCTTTATGATGGAGAGAAAATGGGCCAGAAGCTCAGCTCAAAGTTGAAGATAATGCCAAGGATGCAAAATGTCTGAGACAATGGTTGGGGATGCAGAATGGAGGTAGTGGCGAGCGTATGTAGTTTATTGTCCATGATTATTGTAATCCCAATGTTTAACTGAAGGAAATTAAGTTTCATCTAAGATCAGATGTTGGACAACCAGGGATAATGCTCCATAGTCAAAGTCAATCTTTTCTCTAAGCCGAGCGGCCATGCAGCAGTGCGTAAGTTCCTGCACAGGCTGAGCACAAGAACACAAGAAATAGGAGTTGAATTAGACCATATGGCTCATCGAGCCTGCTCCACCATTCAATACGATCATGTCTGATCTTAGGATTCAATTTCACTTTCCCTGAGAGACCAAAAGTCTATCTATCCCAGCCTTAAATGTATTCAACAATGGAGCATCCACAACCCTCTGGGGTAGAGAATTCCAAAAATTCACAAACCTTTGAGTGAAGTAGTTTCTCCTCATCTCAGTCCTAAAGGATCAATCCCTTATCCTGAGACTGTGCCCATGTGTTTTAGACGCCCTGACCAGCGGAGACAATCTCTCAGTGTCTACACTATCCAGCAGAATCTTGTATGTTTCAGTGAGATCGCCTCTCATTCTTCTAAACTCCAGAGCATATAGGCCAATTTACTCAGCCTCTCATCATAGGACAACCCCCTCATCCCAGGTACCAGTTTAGTGAACCTTCCCTGTACCGCCTCCAAGGCAAATATATTCTTTCTTAAATGTGGAGACCAAAACAGTATTCCAGATGTTGTCTCACCAAAACCCTGTACAATTGTAGCAAGACTTCTCCATTCATATGCTCCAATCCCCTTACAATAAAGACCAACATGCCTTTTGCCTTCCTAATTGCTTTCTGTAACTGCATGTTAATTTTCTGTGTTCCTTGTACAAGCACACCCAAGTCTCTTCAAACATCAACACAAGTTTCGCACTTTAAAAAAATATTCTGCTTTTCTATTCTTACGACCAAAGTGAATAATTCACACTTCCCTAAATTATACTCCATCTGCCATTTGTTGCCCATTCACGTACCTGTCTCTATCTCTTTGCCGTTTTCCCTGCTCCCCCCCACCCTGAAAACTTCACTCCTCCCCCCTCCCCACAGTGTTCCACCTTGGATCTCTGAATGGAGATCCGAAGGCACTGGAGGTCCGGCAACCAGCCAGAATATCGGCCTGGGACAGCCATTGGGATGAGGTAAGTGATTATGCAGTAATTAACATTTATTTACATATTTAAATTAAGGTTCCATCGCCGAGGGGCACTGGAGGCCGCCACAAGGCCTTGGCACCACCGGTAATATGGGGTGGGGCCTTCCTGGCGTCGCAGCCCCTGATAGGCCACTCCCGGAGATAATTTTCAGGCCTCCCGCCATGACCACTGATACCAGGGGTTGGTAAAATCCAGCCCCATGTCCCTGTGATCGAGATTAGATCAAGATCATTGACCTCTATTTGTTCCACTAGTACAAATATCTTATTGCAGATGTGTCGAGCATTCAGATAAAGAACGTTTAATATCATTTTTTTACTTCTATTCCCTGCAATGGCGTAACCCTAAGGTGTTAGCTTTGGCGTGTTTCTGGCAGTTCCTGCAGCCATACCGGTGCCAAACGTTGTGCTCTTCACTCCCTTGGACCCTACTAGGAAGGCCAAGAGGGGGGTTTTGACGCTTGGGCAACTCACAACTTCCATACATCCGCCCAGGCATGCGCCATGGAGAGGTCACTCCATAGTTGCCTCACAGCGCCTAAAACAACACGGAAGGCAGCAGTTACGGGTTATAAGTCCAGCTCAATTGGCGTAGAGATTGGGCGCTACGGGTTGCCTTTGTCGGTGGGAGACGTCATCGCATCACACTGGACAGCTACCGCCCGCCTCATACCGGGCAGCCCCTGGTCAGATAGGTTCTGCCCGCCACAGTCCACCTGCTTCAATGGATGCTTGGAGCTCAGGGTCATTGCCCGATAAATGGACTGCAACACTGCACCAAACAGCAAGACAAAAAAAGGAAAGAAGGTACCAGCCCTTCGTTTTGCAAGCTGGAACGTCAGAACTATGTGTCCTGGCCTGTTGGAAGACCTTACACAAGTCAACGACTCTCGGAAGACTGCCATCATTACAACGAGCTCAGTAGACTCAATGTGGACAAGGCAGCGCTTCAGGAGACACACCTCCCTGCGAGTGGATCTCTAATAGAGCAAGACTACGCCTTCTACTAGCAGATTAGGGATCCTGAAGAACCAAGATAGCATGGAGTGGTCTTCACCATCAGAAACTCTTTGCTCAGCATGACAGAGCCACATTCAAATGGTTCGGAACGCATACTGTCCATCCGACTGCTCACCGCCTCTGGTCCAGTACGTCTATTCAGCATCTATGCTCCAACACTCTGCTCCCCACCTGAAGTGAAAGACCAGTTCTATGAGGAACTCCATAATATCATGAGTAGCATCCCCAACACCGAACACCTGTTCCTGCTGGGGGACTTTAACGCCAGGGTTGGGGCCGATCATGACTCATGGCCCTCCTTCCTTGGGCACTTTGGCATTGGAAGGATGAATGAGAATGGGACAGAAACTGCTGGAGTTGTGTACCTATCATAACCTCTGCATCACCAACTCGTTCTTTCATATTAAACCCTGTCATCAGGTTTCATGGAGACACCCAAGATCATGTCGTTGGCACCAGCTGGACCTCATCGTCACAAGGCGAGCCTCTATAAACAGTGTTCAAATCACACGCAGCTTCCACAGTGCGGACTGCGCCACCGACCAGTCCCGGTGTGCAGCAAGGTTAGACTCAAACCAACGAAGCTACATCACTCCAAGCAGAAGGGCCACCCGCGCATTAACACTAACAGAATTTCTTATCCACAACTGTCACATAAGTTTCTAAATTCACTTGTAAAAGCCCTTCAAAACACTCCTGCAGGGGACGCAGAGCCAAAGTGGACCCTCATCAGAAATGCCATCTATGACTCAGCAATGACCACCTTTGGCAAACGTGAGAAGCAGAATGCAGACTGGTTTCAATCTCACTTTGAAGAGCTGGAACCTGTCACAGCCACTAAGCGCACTGCACTGTTGAACTACAAGAAAGCCCCCAGTGAATTAACATCCGTAGCACTTAAAGTAACCAGAAGCGCTGCACAAAGAACAGCCAGGCGCTGTGCAAATGACTACTGGTAACACCTATGCAGTCGTATTCAGCTGGCTTCCGACACCGGAAACATCAGAGGAATGTATGATGGCATTAAGAGAGCTTTTGGGCCAGCCATCAAGAAGATCGCCCCCCTCAAGTCTAAATCCGGGGACACGATCACTGACCAACGCAAGCAAATGGACCACTGGGTGGAGCACTACCTAGAACTTTTTTTTAAAAATTCATTCACGGGATGTGGGCATCGCTGGCCAGGCCAGCATTTATTGCCCATCCCTAATTGCCCTTGAGAAGGTGGTGGTGAGCTGCCTTCTTGAACCGCTGCAGTCCGTGTGCGGTAGGTACACCCACAGTGCTGTTAGGAAGGGAGTTCCAGGATTTTGACCCAGCGACAGTGAAGGAACGGCGATATAGTTCCAAGTCAGGATGGTGTGTGAGTTGGAGGGGAACTTGCAGATGGTGGTGTTTCCATGTATTTGCTGCCCTTGTCCTTCTAGTTGGTAGAGGTCGCGGGTTTAGAAGGTGTTGTCTAAGGAGCCTTGGTGCATTGCTGCAGTGCATCTTGTAGATGGTACACACTGCTGCCACTGTGCGTCGGTGGTGGAGGGAGTGAATGTTTGTAGATGGGGTGCCAATCAAGCGGGCTGCTTTGTCCTGGATGGTGTCGAGCTTCTTGAGTGTTGTTGGAGCTGCACCCATCCAGGCAAGTGGAGAGTATTCCATCACACTTCTGACTTGTGCCTTGTAGATTGTGGACAGGCTTTGGGGAGTCAGGAGGTGAGTTACTCGCCTCAGGATTCCTAGCCTCTGACCTGCTCTTGTAGCCACGGTATTTATATGGCTACTCCAGTTCAGTTTTCGGTCAATGGTAGCCCCTAGGATGTTGATAGTGGGGGATTCAGTGATGGTAATGCCGTTGAATGTCAAGGGGAGATGGTTACATTCTCTTTTGTTGGAGATGGTCATTGCCTGGCACTTGTGTGGCGCGAATGTTACTTGCCACTTATCAGCCCAAGCCTGGCTATTGTCCAGGTCTTGCTGCATTTCTACACAGACTGCTTCAGTATCTGAGGAGTCGCGAATGGTGCTGAACATTGTACAATCATCAGTGAACATCCCCACTTCTGACCTTATGATTGAAGGAAGGTCATTGATGAAGGAGCTGAAGATGGGCCTAGGACACTACCCTGAGGAACTCCTGCAGCGATGTCCTGGAGCTCAGATGATTGACCTCCAACAACCACAACCATCTTCCTTTGGGCGGCGCAGTGGTTAGCACCGCAGCCTCACAGCTCCAGCGACCCGGGTTCAATTCTGGGTACGGCCTGTGTGGAGTTTGCAAGTTCTCCCTGTGTCTGCATGGGTTTTCTCCGGGTGCTCCGGTTTCCTCCCACAAGCCAAAAGACTTGCAGGTTGGTAGGTAAATTGGCCATTATAAATTGTCCCTAGTATAAGTAGGTGGTAGGGAAATATAGGGTCAGGTGGGGATGTGGTAGGAATATGGGATTAGTGTAGGATTAGTATAAAATGGGTGGTTGATGGTCGGCACAGACTCGGTGGGCCGAAGGGCCTGTTTCAGTGCTGTATCACTAAACTAAACTAAACTCCAGCCAGCGGAGGGTTTTCCCCCTGATTCCCATTGACCTCAGTTTTGCTAGGGCTCCTTGATGCCATACTCGGTCAAATGCTGCCTTGATGTCAAGGGCAGTTACTCTCACCTCACCTCTTGAGTTCAGCTCTTTTGTCCATGTTTGAACCAAGGCTGTACTCCAAGGAAAATGTTGTCACTGATACCGCCCTCAATGCAACCCAATCTCTGCCAGTCATGGATGAGCTTGACGAACAGCCAACAAAATAGGAACTCAGTGATGCCATTGATTCTCTAGCCAGTGGAAAAGTCCCTGGAAAGGACAGCATAACCCATGAAATAAGCAAGAGTGCAAAGCCTGCTATATTCTCAGCACTCCATGAACTACTTTACCTGTGCTGGGATGAGGGAGCAGTACCACAGGACATGCACGATGCCAATATCATCACACTCTATAAGAACAAGGTGACTGCAACAACTACAGTGGAATCTCCCTGCTCAGCATAGTGGGGAAAGTCTTCATTCGAGTCGTTTCAAACAGACTCCAGAAGCTGGCTGAGCGTGTCTACCCTGTGGCTTTCGAGCAGAGAGATTCACCATTGACATGCTGTTCTCCCTTCGCCAGCTACAGGAGAAATGCCGTGAACAACAGATACCCCTCTACGTTGCTTTCATAGATTTCACCAAAGCCTTTGACCTCATCAGCAGACGTGGTCTCTTCAGACTACTTGCAAAGATCAGATGTCCACCAAAGCTACTAAGTATCATCACCTCATTCCATGACAATATGAAAGGCACAATTCAGCATAGCGGTGCCTCATCAGACCCCTTTCCTATCCTGGGTGGCGTGAAACAGGGCTGTGTTCTCGCACCTACACTGTTTGGGATTTTCTTCTCCCTGCTGCTCTCATATGTGTTTAGGTCTTCAGAAGAAGGAATTTTCCTCCACAAAAGATCAGATGGCAGGTTGTTCAACCCTGATTCCCTGACAAAGTACGGAAGGTCCATATCAGGGAATTCCTTTTTGCTGACGATGCTGCATTAACATCCCACACTGAAGAGTGTCTGCAGAGACTCATTGACAGGATTGCGGCTGCCTGCAACGAATTTGGCCTAACCATCAGCCTCAGGAAATCGAACATCATGGGACAGAACGTCAGAAATGCTCCATCCATCAATATCAGCGACCTAGCTCTGGAAGTAGTTCAAGAGTTCACCTACCTCGGCTCAACTATCACCAGTAACCTGTTTCTCGATGCAGAAATCAACAAGCGCATGTGAAAGTCGTCCACTGCTATGTCCAGACTGGCCAAGAGGGTGTGAACACAAAGGTCTGAGTGTTTCAAGCCTGTGTCCTCAGTACCTTGCTCTACGGCAGCGAGGCCTGGACAACGTATGTCAGCCAAGAGCGACGCCTCAACTCATTCCATCTTCGCTGCCTCTGGAGAATCCTTGGCATCAGGTGGCAGGACCATATCTCCAATGCAGAAGTCCTCGAGGCGGCCAACATCCCCAGCATATACACCCTACTGAGCCAGCGGCGCCTGAGATGGCTTGGCCATGTGCGCCACATGGAAGATGGCAGGATCCCCAAGGACGCATTGTGCAGCAAGCTCGTCACTGGTATCAGATCCACTGGCCGTCCATGTCTCCACTTTAAAGACGTCTGCAAACTTGACATGAAGTCCTGTGACATTGACCACAAGTCGTGGGAGTCAGTTGCCAGTGATTGCCAGAGCTGGCAGACAGCCATAAAGGCAGGGCTAAAGAGTAGCGCGTCGAAGAGACTTAGCAGTTGGCAGGAAAAAAGACAAAAGCGCAAGGAGAGAGCCAACTGTGTAACAGCCCCGACAACCAATTTTATTTGCAGCGCTTGTGGAAGAGTCTGTCACTCTAGAATTGGCCTTTATAGCCACTCCAGGCGCTGCTCCACAAATCACTGACCACCTCTAGGCGCTTACCCATTGTCTCTCAAGACAAGGAGGCCAAAGAAGAAATTCCCTGCAATGGCATTATTTGCTGATGTACAATTTTTGTTCAACTCTCTGTCCCTTCCTGTCCCATCCTGCTTGTCTTTACCCACACCGCTATACTGTTTCGATGCCTCAACTTTTCTCGTTGGATTTCTAAATCTCACTTCACCCGAGCCCTTCCTCACCTCTGTTAGTTCATCATCTCTAGTCTTATCTGCTAGCGCACTCTTAAGCTTGTACATTATGTCCGTTCCTGTCATACTCTTATTATCATTACCCTTATTGCTATCTTGCTCTCTTGCCTTCTCCGCTCTCTTTAAATTATCTCATTTTCCCTCACTTTATCCCTTGCCCCCACTATTGAGTTTAAAGCTCTCTCTACCGCCCTAATTATACGACCTGCCAGAACACTGGTTCTAGCATGGTTCAGATGAAAACCGTCCAAAAGATACAGCTCCCACTTTCTCCAGTAGTGGTGTCAGTGCTTCATGAATCAAAATGTTGGCTCCTTTAAAGTTATGACATGGCCATGCAAAAAAGAGGCATACAAATTTGCCAGAAAAAACAACAGACAAAGAAATGGCTGACCAACTAAATGCATACTTTGGTTCTGTCTTCACAAAGGAGGACTCAAATATCATACCAGAACTGTTGGAGAACACAGAGTTTAGTGAGAGGGAGGAACTGAAGGAAATCAGTATTAGTAGAGAAATGGTGTTGGAGAAATTGATGGGATTAAAGGCCGATAAATCCCCGGGGTCTGATAATCTACATCCCAGAGTACTGTAGGAAGTGGCCCTAGAAATAATGAATGCATTGGTGGTCATCTTCCAAGATTCTATAGATTCTGGAACAGTTCCTACAGGTTGAAGGATAGCTAATGTAACCCCACTATTTAAAAAAGGAGGTAGAGAGAAAAGAGGAAATTATCGACCAGTCAGCCTGACGTCGATAGTGGGGAAAATTCTGGAGTCCATTATCAAAGATCTTACAGCAGAGCACTTGGAGAAGAGCGGTAGAATCGGACAGAGTCAGCATGGATTTACGAAAGGGAAATCATGCTTGACAACTCTAATAGAATTCTTCGAGGATGTACCTGGTAGAGTTGATGAGGGGGAGTCGGTGGATGTGGTTTATTTGGACTTTCAGAAGGCTTTCGACAAAGTCACACATAAGAGATTAGCATGTAAAATTAAAGCGCATGGGATTGGGGGTAGTGTATTGCGATGGATAGAAAATTGTTTGGCAGACAAAAAACAAAGAGTAGGAATAAACGGGTCTTTTTCTGACTAGCAGGAAGTGACTAGTTGGATACCGCAGGGATTGGTGATAGGACCCCAGCTATTCACAATATACATTAATGATTTAGATGAGGGAACTAAATGTAATATATCCAAATTTGCAGATGACCCTAAACTGTGTGGGAGGGTGAGTTGTGAGGAGAATGCAGAGAGGTTTCAGGGTGATTTGATCAAGTTGAGTGAGAGGGCAAATGCATGGCAAATGCAATATAATGTGGATAAATGTGAGGTTATTCACTTTGGTAGCAAAAACAGGAAGGCAGATTATTATCTGAAGGGCTATAAACTGAGAGGGGAATATGCAACGAGACCTGGGTGTTCTCCTACACAAGTCACTGAAGGTAAGCATGCAGGTGCAATAGGCGGTAAAAAGGGCAAATGGTATGTTGGCCTTCATAGCGAGAGGATTCGAGTACAGGAGCAGGGATGTCTTGCTGCAATTATACCGGGCCTTGGTGAGGCCACATCTGGAATATTGTGTGCAGTTTTGGTCTCCTTATCTGAGGAAGGATGTTCTTGCTATAGAGGGAGTGCAGTGAAGGTTTACCAGACTGATTCCTGGGATGGCGGGACTGACATATGAGGAGAGATTGAGTCGGTTAGGATTATATTCGCTGGAGTTCAGATGAATGAGGGGGGATCTCATGGAAACCTATAAAATTGTAACAGGACTTGACAGGGTAGATGCAGGAAGGATGTTCCTGATGGTGGGGGAGTCCAGAACCAGTGGTCATAGTCTAAGGATATGAGGTAAACCTTTCAGGACTGAGATGAGGAGAAATTACTTCACCCAGAGAGTGGTGAATCTGTGGAATTTGCTACCACAGAAAGCAGTTGAGGCCAAAATATTGTATGTTTTCAAGAAGGAGTTATATTTAGCTCTTGGGGCGAAAGGGATCAAAGGGTTTGGGGTGAAAGCGGGAACAGGTTACTGAGTTGGATGATCAGCTATGATCGTAATAAATGGTGGAGCAGGCTCGAAGGGCTGAATGGCCTACTCCTGCTCCTATTTTCTATGTTTCTAAAAATATTAAAGTGTCCACGCACTTAAATGAACAGGCCAGGCACAGCAAAAAAATGAGAGGGAACGTTGGTCACAGTCAAGATGATGTTATTTGTAACTTTGGTTGGATCGTTTCAGTGCTGTGGGAGGAGCAGAAATCTGATTGAAGGAATTCATACATAGAAATGCATGGAACTTGCACGATGGAAACAGGCTATCTGGCCCAGCCAGTCAATGTTGGACTTTATCCTCCATGCAAGCAAGTTCCTTCATCCAGCTTTCCAATCTAACCTTTAATGTTGACATAGTTTCTGGCTCAACCACTAACTCTGCAAGTGAGTTGCACTGGCCTCACAACTCTCTGTGTACAAGAAAGTGTCTCTTGCCCTCATCTAAATTTCTTGCTTTTAATCTTGCAATAGCCATTTGCTCCTGACTCCTACTAGGAACGGGCTGCTTCTAACCCAATTTTTCAGACTTTTAATAACTTCTATCACATCGCCCCATAATCAGCATTGTTCTAATGAACAAGGACACAGTTTTTCAAGTCTATCGGTGCATGTGTATTTTCTCCTATTTTTTGTTATTAGCCTTATGATCCTGAGGTGCCACCTTTAATGTCCTGTGAACCAGCACATAACAGCAGAAAACAAGCTTGTAACAAAGCTGTTTCTTTCTGCTATTGTTATTTATATCAGTAATTTACAGACAGAAGGGTTGCCTTTGGGTGATAACACAATTTTATGGGAATTTATGAAAAAAATAGATTTCCTCTCCAGTTTATGTAATGCATCTTTTTTTATTGCAGCTTATACCATGTGGAAATATAGGCCATTAGATTTAAGTCACATTGTTGAAGATGGGGAGAGTACAATATTTAAACAGCACTTAAGTACAGGGATGAATATTGTAAATCAGAAACCTGTTATGTTTCATCCCTATTCACCACCCCACCAACCGCTCAGAAAAATTCTTGTGCTTTTCAGGACAACATTTTTTCCTCCAATAAAACATATATAATTTGTGACAAGTTTTGCTTAGAATTTGTGGTTGATGTGAGAAACGAGGGTCTTGGGGTGTTGTTAATGTTTTTTATGTTGATGGTTGTAGTGTTTTTCCTATGGAGTATGACAGATAGTGCTATAACTGTGATCTTTACATAGAAAATCTGTTAACCAGAACTAAATTATGGCACGTATATGTTTTCCAGGCAAACTTCCAAATGCCTAACTTTGCAAAAATACAATTAATCATTGTGAAAAATACTGGAATAAGAAAAACATGGGGTTGAATTATATTAAAAAAATTGAAGTGTCATAAATTCATAGCCTCTAAAGTACCTCACCTCTCCCTTCTGTACCCCCTTCCCTCCTGTGCTGCTTTCAACTTTAGGTTACAAATCATGATCCGTTGATTGGGAGAGTAAGTCATGACAAAGAAGAATGATCTATCCTTGCAAACACACTTTTAAGCAAGTTTACAGCTGTGACCTGCTGTATGAAGCTTTTTTTTGTTAGAGTACAATTTTTATTCAATGTCTTGTCCACAAGCAGCATCCTTCAGTTACAGTTTTAGCAGAGGATTTGAGGAAAATAAATGGAGAGAGGACAGAAAACATAAAATTATTAATGCACGAATGAAACATTTTTCTCAAATATATTAACAACTTTCATCACAATTTATTGGTGTTTGCTGAATTGTATGAAATTCTCTTTTTATTCAGTGGACTGTGAAAGCATGATGGGTATTTCAGGAAAACCACAATTAATATTTTAACTTAATTTTATGATCAATAATAGAAGTTAGAAAGTGATGGTTAAAATGTTCATGTCTTTTTTGTACCTTATGAAACTCTAGCAGTAGTAACAGCAAATGGGTGACACTCACATAATTCTGATTGGATTTAATGGCCATTGTGGAAAATCATGTGATTTTTGCCTTTTGGACCATAGAATCAAACTCTGTTATCTTCAAATCATCCACCTAAAACGATAATGTCCCATTTTTGAGTGGATTTCTTGTGGATTTCAGAAAACTCTAGATCATCCAACAAATCTGTCGATTACACAAGGTCAGAACGTATTTAGTGTTCACATAATGACAACAACAACAACTTGTAGTTGTGTAGCACCTTTAACGTAATAAAACATCCCAAGGCACTCGGATGGCATTATAAAACAGAATTTGACACCGAGCCACATAAAGGGATATTGGAGCAGTTGACCAAATGCTTGGCCATAGAGGTAGGTTTTAAGGAACGTCTTAACGGAGGAAAGAGAGGTAGAGAAATGGAGAGGAGTAGGAAGGGGTTTCCAGAGTTTCGGGCTGAGGTAACTGAAGGTAAAGCCACCAATGATGGAGTAATTAAAATTGGGAATGCTCAAGAGGCCAGAATTAGATGAGCACAGATATGTCAGAGGGTTGGGGCCTGGAGGAAAGTGCAGAGATAGGGAGGAACGAGACCATGGGGAGATTTGAAAACAAGGATGAGAATTTTAAAATCAAAGTGTTGCTTTACTGGGATCCAATGCACGTCAATGAGCACAGGGGTCACAACGTCCCAGACACCCCCATCAGCATCCCTGGGTATGCCCTGTCCCACTGGCAGGACAGACCCACCAGAGATGGCGACACAGTGGTATACAGTCAGGAGGGAGTTGCCCTCGGAGTCCTCAACATTGACTCTGGACCCCATGAAGTCTCTTTGGCATCAGGTCAAACATGGACAAAGAAACTTCCTGCTGATTACCACCTACCGCGCTCCCCCCCCGCCACCGACCCCCACCCTTCGGCTGATGAATCAGTGCTTCTCCATGTTGAACACCAATTGGAAGAAGCACTGAGGGTGGCAAGGGCACAAAATGTACTCTGGGTGGGGACCTCAATATCCCTCACCAAGGGTGGCTCGGTAGCACCACTATTAACCAAGCTGGCTGAGTCTTAAAGGACATAGCTGCTAGACTGGGTCTGCTGCAGGTGGTGAGGGAACTCTTCTTTGGCTTCCATATCTCGAGAGACAATGGGTAAGCGCCTGGAGGTGGTCAGTGGTGTGTGGAGCAGCGCCTGGAGTGGCTATAAAGGCCAATTCTAGAGTGACAGGCTCTTCCACAGGTGCTGCAGAAAAATTTGTTTGTCGGGGCTGTTACACAGTTGGCTCTCCCCTTGCGCCTCTGTCTTTTTTCCTGCCAACTGCTAAGTCTCTTCGACTCGCCACACTTTAGCCCCGCCTTTATGGCTGCCCGCCAGCTCTGGCGAATGCTGGCAACTGACTCCCACGACTTGTGATCAATGTCGCGGGACGTCATGTCGCGTTTGCAGACGTCTTTAAAGCGGAGACATGGACGGCCGGTGGGTCTGATACCAGTGGCGAGCTGGCTGTACAATGTGTCTTTGGGGATCCTGCCATCTTCCATGCGGCTCACATGGCCAACCCATCTCAAGCGCCGCTGACTCAGTAGTGTGTATAAGCTGGGGATGTTGGCCGCCTTGAGAACTTCTGTGTTGGAGATACGGTCCTGCCACCTGATGCCAAGTATTCTCCGGAGGCAGCGAAGATGGATTGAATTGAGACGTTGCTCTTGGCTGACATATGTTGTCCAGGCAACTAGCAAGAGGGAAAAACCTACTTGACCTCATCCTTGCCAATCTATATGCTGCAGATGCATCTGTCCATAACAGTATCATTAAGAGTGACCACCGCACAGTCCTTGTAGAGATGAAGTCCCGTCTTCACATTGAGGATACCCACCATCGTGTTGTGTGGCACTACCACTGTGCTAAATGGGATAGATTTCAAACAGATCTAGCAACTCGAAACTGGGCATCCATGAGGCCCTGTGGGCCATCATCAGCAGCAGAATTATATTCAGCCACAATCGGTAGCCTCGTGGCCTGGCATACCCTCCACTCTACCATTACTATCAAGCTGGGGGATCAACCCTGGTTCAATGAAGAGTGCAGGAGGGTATGCCAGGAGCAGCACCTGGCATACCTAAAAATGAGGTGTCAGCCTGGTGAAACTACAACACAGGACTACTTGCATGCCAAGCAGCGGGAAGCAACATGCAATAGACTGGGCTAAGTGATCCCAAAACCAACAGATCAGATCTAAGCTCTGCAGTCCTGCTGCATCCAGTCATGAATGGCGGTGGATAATTAAACAACTGACAGGAGGAGGAGGCTCCACAAACATCCCCATCCTCAACAATGGAGGAGCCCAGCACATCAGTGCAAAAGACAAGGCTGAAGCAGTTGCATCCATTATCAGCCAGAAGTGCTGAGTGGATGATCTATCTCAGCCTCCTCCTTAAGTTCCAAGCATCACAGATGCCAGTCTTCAGCCAAACCGATTCACTCCACGTGATATCAAGAAATGGCTGAAGGCACTGGATACTGCAAAGGCATAGCACTGAAGACTTGTGCTCCAGAATTAGCTGCTCCCCTAGCCAAGCTGTTCCAGTACAGCTACAACACTGGCATCTACCCGACAATGTGGAAAATTGCCCAGTTATGTCCTGTACACAAAAAGCAGGATGAATCCAGCCTGGCCAATTACTGCCCTATCAGTCTACTCTCGATCATCAGTAAAGTGATGGAAGGTGTTTCATCACTTCAGGCATTGGGGAGACAGGAGGTGAGTTACTCACCCCAGAATTCCCAGCCTCTGACCTGCTCAGTGCAACCAAGCCACACTTGCTCAGCAATAACCTGCTCAGTGATGCTCAGTTTGGGTTCCACCAGGGCCACTCAGCTCCTGGCCTCATTACAGCCTTGGCCCAAACATGGACAAAAGAGTTGAACTATAGAGGTGAGGTGAGAGTGACTGCCCTTGACATCAAGGCAGCATTTGACTGAATATGACATCAAGCAGCCCTTGCAAAACTGGAGTCAATGGGAATCGGGGGGAAACTCTCCACTGGTTGGAGTCATACCTTGCAGAAAGGATGATGGTTGTGTTTGTTGGAGGTCAATCATCTCAGTTGCAGGACATCACTGCAGGAGTTCCTCAGGGTAGTGTCCTAGGCCCAACCATCTTCAGCTGCTTCATCAATGACCTTCCCTCCATCATAAGGTCAGAAGTGGGAATGTTCGCTCATGATTTCACAATGTTCAATACCATTTGCAACTCCTCAGATACTGAAGCAGCCCATGTCCAAATGCAGCATGACCTGGACAATATCCAGGCTAGGGCTGATAACTGGCAAGTAACATTTGTGCCACATAAGTACCAGGCAATGACCATCTCAAACAAGAGAGAATCTAACCATCTCCCCTTGATGTTCAATGGCATTATGATCGCTGAATCCCCCACTATCAACATTGACCAGAAACTGAACTGGAGTAGCCATATAAATACTGTGGCTGCAAGGTCAGAGGCTGCAAATTCTGCAGTGAGTAAATCACCTCCTGTCTCCCCAATGCCTGTCCACCATCCACAAGGCACAAGTCAGGAGTGTGATGGAATGCTCTCCACTTGCCTGGATGGGTGCAGTTCCAACAACACTCAAGGAGCTCGCCATCATCCAGGACAAAGCAGCCTGCTTGATTGGCACCCCCTCCACCACCGTCAACATTCACTCCCTTCACCACCGATGTGCAGTGGCAGCAGTGTGTACAATCTACAAGATACACTGAGGCAACTCACCAAGGCTCCTTAGGCAGCACTTTCCACACCCACGACCTCGACCACCGAGAAGTACAAGGGCAGCAGATGCATGGTTACACCACCAACTGCAAGTTCCCCTTCCTGCCACATACCATCCTGGCTTTGAATTTTATCGCTGTTCCTTCATTGTTGCTGGGTAGAAATCCTGGAACTCCCTTGCTAACATCACAAAGACTGCAGCGGTTCAAGAAGGCAGCTTAGGGATGGGCAATAAATGTTGGCCTAGATAACGATGCCCACAACCACTGAATAAATTTTTAAAAATTGGATTTGGTATGAGTCAGGACAGGGGCAGTAGAGCTTCAGATGACCTCAAGTTTACAGAGGGCAGAATGTAGGAGGCCTGCCAGTAGTGTCTTGGGATAATCTAGTCTGGAGGTGACAAAGACATGGATGAGGATTTCAACATCAGATGAGCAGGGGTGGAGTCAGACGATGCTACAGAGATGGAAATAGGCAGTCTTAGTAATGTCATAGATATGTGGTCAGAAGCTCATTTAGGGATCAAATATGACACAAAGTTTGCAAATAGTCTGGTTCAGCCTCAAATAGTCGCCATGGAGAAGATGGAGTCAGTAGCTGGGGAATAGTTTGTCACGGGGACTGAAGGCAATGGCCGGAATTTTACGTTGGGCGGGACTGGCCAAAAGGTCGGGGGTGAACCTGCCTCTGCCCGGCCGGGGAGCCAAGCTATGATTTTACATGGCCCAGGTCCTGAATTGTCTTCAGGCGGAATTTCCACCCCTCTGAGGCAGGAACTCCTGCCTCTAAGAGCTGCCGGCCAATCAGCAGGCTGGCAGCTCTCAGTCCCAGCGATGGCAGCGGGAGTGGTGGCCACTGCTGGGACTGCAGCCAGGGAGTGGAGCAAGAGGGACGCCGACCCCAGAAAAAAGGTCAGTTTGTGGGACCTCGTCAGGGACAATCGGCCGAGCCCCAGCAAGGCAAGGAGGTGTCTGTTCCGGGGGTGGGAATGTATTTCAGTGGCGGTGGTTTGGCCATGGGAGGGCCTTCCGTGGAGCACAGGATGCCTGGTCAGGAAGACCCCCCACCCAGCCCACAAGGAGGCCACCACCTTTTACTGGGCAGCCTTCTGGGGGGCCTGAACAGCCTGCCCGCTGCTGGTATATACCAGTGGCGGCGGGAGGAGGCCCTTAAGTGGCAGTTAATTGACCACTTAAGGGCCTTAATTGGCCTGGGGTAGGTGGGCCATTTCTTGCCGCTGTTGCTCCTCGTAAAATTGCAGGAAGGCAATGGATACAGCACTCCCTCCCCCCCAACCCAACGGCCTACCACTCAATTTGACGACTCCCCACCGGCCCTGCCTCCAGCTTGCTTCTGCGGGGTGCGTAACATTCCGATCAATGGCTTCAGTCTTTCTAGCATTCAATTGGAGCAAATTTCTGTTCATCCAGTACTGGACTTCAGATAAACAATCGGATAATTTAGCAATGGTGGAGTAGTCACAGAAGTAAAATCGCCTCCTTGTGGGCCTAACTGTTTTGCATTTGAGAAATTGATAATTCTGTTATGTTCCAACTTTAGAAAATAGAAGTCCTGTTTCTTAAATTAGGAATATTTTTGCATTGAAATCAGCTGTTTATAGGTTTAGAAAAACATACATGGAAGCAGTATGTGAAGTATTTGGGCATTTGTGAAAATTAATCCAAATCCCTTTCAATGCGAAAGAGAAAAGAGTCAACTTGGACTGGACTGTGTCGTGTTGTAGTGTTTTGAAATTTCAATTGCATTATGC
This sequence comes from Heterodontus francisci, assembly GCF_036365525.1. Taxonomy (NCBI): domain Eukaryota; kingdom Metazoa; phylum Chordata; class Chondrichthyes; order Heterodontiformes; family Heterodontidae; genus Heterodontus; species Heterodontus francisci. The sequence continues at coordinate 27,368,668 of NC_090388.1, read as the reverse complement.
ATTTTGTACTCTAGAGGCTGCTGTAGAACACACATGCTAGCAAAGGGAAAGTGAAACCAAAACAGAATAAAAAAGAAGCCTTTGTGTTCAGCAGCCTGCAGTTTCTGTCTCCCATCTTGTACCAAATCCGGCTAAACTACACTCCAGTCCTGAGGATATCTGACTCCATCAGAACAAGCAAGAGACATTCCGAAGTTAGATCAAGCACAGCTGATGCCAATCTTGCACAACAGAATCTATCGTGCTCTGACTTCTTTAATTAGGAGCTTTTTGTTAAGCCTCCCCTGCATTTACAGTCTTGTCTCCATATGGGCCATCAATATTACTTTTTAATTCAAATACCTGTTTGAGTGATGTGTGGAAAAAAACTCTCCTCTCTCTCACCCAGAGAACCCTGCTGAGACTGGCAAACTCACGCTCCAGCAGATACTTGATAAAGGTCAATTCAGCCTAGAGTTTGAAATTGTGTGTTCAAGTTAACAGCCATTGCAATAAAGACACTGAAAGCCCATGCTTATTTATCTTTGCTTTTATTTTCTGAACTATCAGAGGCTTGAACTTCTAAATGGTAATTTTTTTGTCAACGCTCACATTATGCGTTGTGCATGTTGACTTGTTTAATTTGAAATCTGCATTGTGCTGCGCTGTTGGCTTTCTGTGCTATGGATCAGTATATTTGTGTTCGGCACATTTAACAATCTTGCATGATAAAAATAGAGATTTAAATATATTAAAATTAGTTGAATCCTATTGAGCCACACAGACGTAGAATCATAGAATCATAGAACGGTTACAGCACAGAAGGAAGCCATTCGGCCCGTCGTGTCTGTGCCAGCTCTCTGCAACAACAACTCAGCTAGTCCCATGCCCCTCCTGCCTTTTCCCTAGAAGGACTCTAGTTTTGTCTCAATGGGGCAGATTTTTGTCTATGTATTTTGGGCAAGAAGGGGCAGTAGTGAGCTGAAAGTCGCAGTGCAATATTTAGTATCCCATTCTTATCGGCATCTGGCCTGCTTTTAAAGTAATTTTAAAGTGGGCTTGGAAAGCAGACGGGAGTATACCGAAATACACAAATTGGGGTCCTACGCCATATGTAGGACTCCAAAGCAATTTTGATGTTCCACTGGATGGAGCATGTGCACTGCCCACTGGAACTGAGCATTGAATGGCTGAACCAGTGGTCCTTAAAGAGACTGTCGTGGACTGTTCTGAAAATGAGAATAAAAGCTCTGTGGCACTGATTTTTGTGGGGCCAGCAGGAGGATGAAAGCTCATCAGTCCCACAAAAGTCTTTCTACTTGCTGTTAGTCCCTCTATATTCATCTCCAAGGATTTCCTACTCCGCTTTTAAGGTCCAATTTCCAGCACAGCTCCGCAGCGGAACCACCAACTTTTACACCTAACCCCTGTATTGTACTGGTCAGCTGCCCATCAGCGCACCTTTATTGCTAGTAGCTCATCAAAACTAGTCCAATGAGGCCCACCATGAAAATTGAACAGGCGTGCAACACCCACTTAAATTGGTTGTGAAATTAACAAGCGCATGGGAAAGGCGTCCGCTGCTATGTCTAGACTGGCCAAGAGGGTGTGGGAAAATGGCGCACTGACACGGAAGACAAAAGTCCGAGTGTTTCAAGCCTGTGTCCTCAGTACCTTGCTCCACGGCAGCGAGGCCTGGACAATGTAAGTCAGCCAAGAGCGACGTCTCAACTCATTCCATCTTCGCTGCCTCCGGAGAATCCTTGGCATCAGGTGGCAGGACCGTATCTTCAATGCAGAAGTCCTCAAGGCGGCCAACATCCCCAGCATATGCACCCTACTGAGCCAGCGGCGCTTGAGATAGTTTGGCCATGTGAGCCGCATGGAAGATGGCAGGATCCCCAAGGACGCATTGTACAGCGAGCTCGTCACTGGTATCAGATCCACTGGCCGTCCATGTCTCCGCTTTAAAGATGTCTGCAAACGCGACATGAAGACCTGTGACATTGACCACAAGTCGTGGGAGTCAGTTGCCAGTGATCGCCAGAGCTGGAGGACAGCCATAAAGGCGAGGCTAAAGAGTGGCGAGTCGAAAAGACTTAGAAGTTGGCAGGAACAAAGACAGAAGCGCAAGGAGAGAGCCAACTGTGTAACAGCCCTGACAATCAATTTTCTCTGCAGCGTCTGTGGAAGAGTCTGTCATTCTAGAATTGGCCTTTATAGCCACTCCAGGCGCTGCTCCACAAACCACTGATCACCTCTAGGCCCTTACCCATTGTCTCTCGAGACAAGGAGGCCAAAGAAAGAAAGAAAAGAAACAGTTCTCTTTGAGACAGGGCATGTAAACCTATTTGAAAAAGAGAAGTGGGAGGAGAGGGTTCTGTGAAGTCATTGAGATGCTGTTAGTGAGGTTTCGGTATTTCTGTTATCATAGCTGGGGATAAATACAAATGAATGTTAGGTGGGATGACAGATAACACCTCCCAATGGAATGGAATGGAACTAGGAGGAAAATATTTTCCTGGTTGTTGCTGAAAGGACAAAAAAAAATGCCTTTGGAATTTAATGGTGACACCTTGAGACCTTCCAGGACCAGCACCCTGTTCTAGTAAATGATAATTAATCTTGCATTTCAGCCTGTGTAGGCTGAGTATAGCTGAAGGCAATGACAGCCTGGGACAGAGTTCCACAGGGAACAGTGCATAAAGTTTTCCCACCGTCATTCTGCTGCCAACTTTCTGGATTAATGCAGGTTTTTTTTTTGAGAAACCAATTTGAAGAACAAGGTCCCTAGTGCAGAATGGTAGAATGCCGCCAAGGTTGAAAAGATAAACAGAGGAAACAACTTCAATTAGGAAGTAGTGATTTGTCCATGCCAAGCTTCAACTTTGATGGTTGTAGCAGGATGGAAAGACTGAGGGAAGTGATGAATTCCACATTACTAAAGTCCTGAAAAATAAGAGTTACAGTAAAAGGCTGTGACAGTAAACCTCAATTTCAATCAGAGTAAGCATTCAGGGAGGCAGGAAAGCATGCGGGACTATGTATTTGGTCTTAAGAGAAATGTGAAAGATAAATTCAGCGGAGTTCTGGCCATGGTAATATCGATGAAATAAAAAGTGGCAAAATAGGTTGTAATGTAGAGAAAGGGACAGGTAGGAGTCCAGCAGTGATGAGGGATTATCTTTCAGCTGCAAGCTTTGTCTCATATCCTAAATGAGAGTGCAAGCACGGGTTTTAAAGACTCTTCCTACGTATCATCGTTGCATTAAAGTCTCGGACAGAATTGGGCTTGATAGACAGTGAAGTGTTGAGATGCAGCTGTTGCAGCTCATATTGCTGACATAAACATGGCGACTTGCCTTAAGTACTAATGCCTCTTGTAATGTGTTTTGGAGATGGTGATGTTGTCGACTAAAAAGCTGGCCATGTCTACAATCTTCCAGATGGGGAATAGACAGCTGAGCGAAGACATTGTTCACACTGGAGTATAGATACAGCATGAAATGGCTAAACTACTTGGACATAAAATATACAGATGCACAAAAATTGGAAACAAATATAGAATTACCACATGTTTGGGCTAACCAGTGCTCCTATATTCCAGGCACTTGAAATTGTGCTGGAATTTTGTGTCACTGTGGAATTACTAATTTTTTTCTGTAGACAGTTTATCTTATAGGGGCTGGGTTTTTAGCCTGTGCTCGGGTGGGAATGGAGGTGGGCAGCAGCCCAGGCTCCATCCTGTCCCCAGGCCACTTTCCCAGAGGTGGGTAGCCAATTGAGCTTGTTAAGGCCACTTAAGACCTGCTATCAGTGGCCAACAGGGATTTTTCAGACAGCTTCCAGGTTCAGGCAGGCAGCAGGGGACAGTTTAACTTCCTTAGAGGCCCTCCATGCCTGCTTGGGTGCAGCAACAGCTGCAGGTTGCCCTTTGGAGGGGGTCCCAGCATGCCATGCACAGTGTTGACTCAGCTGCAAAGGCCATTTTTTACTTCAAATTTGAAAAAGTTGGAGAAAGGATATCTCCGTTCGGGTGCACTCTCCCTCACTTATCTGCTATGGCATCTAGCTGCTGCTTTCAAGCTGAAAGGCCTCCTATTGGCCCTCCAGCTTTGCGAGCCCATCCATCAATTGAACAACGAGCCTGATCTCTGGCCACTAATTGGCCAATTCCGGGAAAGTCACAATGAGTGACTGTTTCCCACACAGTGCGAGCTTCTAATCCCCATTTGAGCATCTCGGCAGGATTCAGAATTTCGTGGTGAAAATCCTGCCCTATGTATTGGTTTAAATATAGAGGTACAGCTGGTTCATATGACCGAGCCTTCCACCCCCTGTTATGGTTGAACCACAACAAGCTTCACTGGATCTCAATCTACTCTCTGTCTAGCACCAACTACTCCAGAATCATCCTGGATAAAGGTAACATGTGTGGGTGGCGCAATGGTTAGCATCGCAGCCTCACAGCTCCAGCGACCTGGGTTTGGTTCTGGGTACCCCCTGTGCGGAGTTTGCAAGTTCTCCCTGTGACCATGTGGGTTTCCTCCCACAGCCAATGACTTGCAGGGTGATAGGTAAATTGGCCATTGTAAATTTCTCCTAGTGTGGGTAGGTGGTAGGAGAATTGAGGAAAGGTGGGGGTGTGGTAGGGAATATGGGATTAATGTAGGATTAGTATAAATGGGTGATTGATGGTTGGCACAGATTCGGTGGGCTGAAGGGCCTGTTTCAGCGCTGTATGACTCTATCCCAACTTCTTGTCTCCTTATACCCTGCACCTTCCATCGTCAAATCTGACAATAAGTCCAAGGAACTCATGGGCATTTTTGTCACCAAAATGAAGACCATCCATTCAGCTGCTATTCTTCCCTTCCCCTTGCCCATCAAGGCAAATCCCTCCTCTCACATCAAAGTCCTAAACTCCCACCTGACTCTACTTTCTCTCCTATCTCTTATAATGCCCTCTTTGAGCTCATCTCATCCATAAGATTCACTTCCTGCTCTTCTGAAACCATTCCTACTAAACTGTTGATCAACTACCTTCGATTCCTAGCCTCCATGCTCATTGATGTTGTAAATGGTTTTCTCTTCTTAGGTACTGCTCTCTCACTTTCAAAACCATTGACATCACACCTCCTTTTCATTTGTCAGCCTCTCTATCCTTTAAAGTTACTGTCCCATTTGCAACCTGCCTTTGCTCATCAGAATCCTTGAATCTGTTGTGGTCTTCCAAATCCTTGCCCATCTCTCCTGCTTGCAGCTCTTTATTCAGGTTTCCACATCTTTCGTAGCACCAGAATGATCCAAAACAAAATACGAAATAAAATTCTTTGACTGTAACTTGGAATAACTGCCGCTTTTTGATATATTTGACCACACCATTGTCTTCCAATGCCTTTCTGCTGTTGTACTTAAGTGGCCTAATGAAACAGCTCTTCCTTGGTTCCACTCCTACCTATGCACTTTTAGCCACTACACATCTAGCAATGGCTTCTGTTCCAGTCCTTGAACCTCTAGACTCTCCTGAGGATCAGCTTCTACATGTAAAATGATGACAACAAGCTCTACCTCTTGATCTTTCCATTGCTTCAGTGTCTGGATTGTGCGTCTGAAATTCAGTCTTGGATGAGCTGCAATTTCCTCCAACTAAACGTTGGGAAGGCCAAAGCAATCAGCTTCGGCCCCCGGCACAAAGTCTATATTCTTTAAAAAGCCTCCATTCCCATCTTCAACCACCATCTCTGGTTGATGCAAACTACTTACAAACTAATCATTGAATCACAGAAATTTAAAGCACGAGAGGAGACTATTCAGCCCATTGTGCCCATGCCAGTCAGCAAGGAGCCATCCAGCCTAATCCCACTTTCCGGCTCTTCACCCATAGCCTTGAAGGTAATGGCACGTCAAGTGCATATCCAAGTACTTTTTAAATGTTACGTGGGTTTCTGCTTCTACCTCCCTTTCAGGCAGTGAGTTTCAGATCCCATATGGGTGAAAAAATCTCCCTTTGAATCCCCTCTAAACCTACCACCTCTTACCTTTAAATCTATGCCCCCTGGTTATGGACCCCTCAACCAAGGGGAATAGGGCCTTCCTATCCACTCTGTCTCGACCCCTCATAATTTTATACACTTCAGTTCGGTGTCCCCTCAGCCTCCTCAGTTCCAAAGAAAACAACCCTACCTACCCAATCTTTCCTCATAACTAAAATTCTCCAGTCCTGGCAACATACGCATAGATACGCCTCTCTAGTGCAATCACATCTTTGCTATAGTGTAGTGAGCAGAGCTGCACGCAGTACTGCAGGTATGGCCTAACTAGTGTTTTATTCAGTGCCATCATAAACTCCCAGCTCTTGTATTCTATGCCTCGGCTAATAAAGGCAAGTATCCTGAATGCCTTCTGACCACCTTATCTACCTGTCCAGCCACCTTCAGGGATCCGTGGACATACACTCTAAGTTCCCTCTGTTCCTCTACATTTGTCAGCAAAGTTAGAGCCCATGGGATTAAAGGGACAGTCGCAGCCTGGATACAAAATTGGCTGAGGTACAGGAAACAGAGAGTAGTGGTGAACGGTTGTTTATCGGACTGGAGAAAGGTATAAGTGGGGGTTCCCCAGAGGCCAGTGTTAGGAACATTGCTTTTCTTGATATATAGTAATGACCAAGATTTGGGCATATAGGGCACAATTTCAAAATTTGCAGATGACACAAAACTTGGAAGTATTGAGAACTGTGAGGTGGATAATGATAAACTTCAAGAGGACATAAATAGGCTGGTGGAATAGGTGGACAAGTGGCAAATGAAATTTATTGTAGAAAAGTGTGAACTGATTCATTTTGGCAGGAAGAATGAAGAGAGGCAATATAAAATCATTGGTGCAGAGGGATCTGGGCTATATGTGCACAAATCATTGAAGGTTGAAGGGCAGGTTGAGAAAGTGGTGAATAAAGCATACAGGATCCTGGGATTTATAAATAGGGGCATAGAGTACAAGAACAAGGAAGTTATGATAAACTTGTATAAAACACTGAAACTTCAGTTACGTGGTTAGATTGGAGAAGCTGGGGCTGATCTCCTTAGAGAATAGAAGAGTAAGAGGAGATTTGATTGAGTTGAACCAAATCATGAGTGGTCTGAACAGAGTAGATCAGGAGAAACTGCTCCTATTGGCAGAAGGATCGAGAACCAGAGGACACCAATTTAAGGTCAATGGCAAAAGAAGCATCGGCGACATGAGGAAGAGCTTTTTTACAAATGAGTGGTTAGGATCTGGAATGCCTGAGAGTCTGGTGCAGGCCGATTCAATCATGGCTTTCCAAAGAGAATTGGATAATTATCTGAAAAGAAAAACGTTGCAGGGCTATAGGGAGAAGGCGGGGGGAGTGGGACTAGGTGGGTTGCTCTTGCAGAGAGCTGGCATAAACATGATGGCCTGAGTGGTCTCTTTCTGTGCTTTCACCATTCTATGATTCTATGATTTTGCAGGGTTCCTTTTGTTGTTGGTAATTTTGCTGGAGGCTCTCTCCCCCACTTTAACTCATCGGTCACTGCGCTCAATCTCCACCCAGGTCCGCCACCACCCCTGTTACCAGTGAGTTTCTGGGCTGCCTCTCCCTCCCCCACTGTAGTATAAGGGTCTGAAAGGGTTAATCTTGAGAGAGTGTAAAGAATACCTCCTACCATGATGGTGTAAGAGATCACATGTGAGGGAGACTCAAGTATAGATACAGTGTGGCTTTTGGAGAAGTCACACAGACTAGTGTGGAGTGTAAATAGTTATAATGTAATAAAGATTAATGTTTAACTACTACAGACCAAGAATCTCTCTGTCTAGATTAAATAAGATGGCAGCATTCCAAACAAACATATAACACCCATTTTAACTCCTCGGTCGCTGTGCTGAGTTTAGTGTCCTATTCGACCTGGAGACGACCTTAGATTCTTAGAAGCATGATGTCAGCTGACACTATTCTGTTTCAGTACACAAGGTTCTGGTGTTCAGAACATTCAGTGCTGGAAGCACAAGCTAATATCTAGCTGCTACTCAATGCTTAGCTGTGTCATTTGGCTCTGTGAAATGTCAGGTGAGATAATTAGGTGTTAAGTGGCAATCATTATTGTAAATGGCTAGACTGCACAGGACACTAAGAAGTTAGGCACAATAAACTGTTTAATGTGCACATTTTGGAACAAAATCTCTGATACTGAGATGCACATGAGCCTTGGATAGCCTTGCTGCAAAAGCTATATGCTCGTGCTACAGAATTAGGATTCCAAGGGCCGATACATGCTACTCAATAGTGAACAATAAAGTGTCAAACAATAGTGCAGAATAGATATGCACATTTAATAAAGAACTTACCTCTAGTGTTTATAAACCATTCCACAATTTGTAATTGACAATACACATTGAGAAAACTATATAAAATTGTTAGATGCATTTCTTGTTAATTTGCATTAACAAAAGGCATAATTGTGACAAAATGCTGATTTCTGGGGCAAAAATTCAGAAATTTGGGCATACATGACTTTTGCCCATTTTCATGCTCCACCAAAATTTCCTCCATCTTCTATGTTGCAAAATCTCTGCTGAAACCCTCTGCTGCTCACTACCGTAGCTCTGCCCCCATGTAAAGGTGCAGTTTAAGCAAATTTTCTGAATTTACGTCAGTTTGAACCAATATAATTCATATCTAAAATTTTATGCGCCACATGACTCTATCATTTCTGATGTTTTAAAGCAAATTTTTTTCAAAGATTTTTTAGCTTCTCCTAACAGAGATCAAGAATGATTTGTCGTAAAAATAGAAAAACTTCCACAATTGCATTTTCTTAAACACTCAGTGCTGAATTTTATTATTTGATCTTGGTGGCCTTCCGACACGGAAGTGCAGCCGCACAGACTCCTAATATTACGCGCGGGGCTCATTTAAATAGAGGGGCAGAGCAGCCGCCCCCGATGACGTAGAGGGGGCATCCACCACATCCCTGGCAATGGCGTCCGGCACCACCGCACAGGCGCCGCTCCATTTTTAAAGGACTTCAAGCCCTTCAGTGACATTTTAATATTTATAAGTCTCAGTCTCTGGGAAATAAAATTAAAATTTTAATTAAACTCTAAGTCCCATCTCCCACCCCCACAGGGTAATTTATATATAAATTGCCCTCTCCCCCCATAATAAACGTTCATTGATATCCCGAGCTTTCCCCACCAAAATTTGTTCCCTTTGACCCTCAACCCCTTCCCACCATCCCCTCGGCCAATAAAAATTGTTTTTCTCGCTCGCCCACCCCTCCTGCCCTGAAAATTTTATTCCTTCCCCCGCCACCAGGTTCTCGCCTCTGAACTCCGTATAGCCGTAAATTCGGCATGGGACGGTCGCCGCCAGCAGATAAGTTCATTTACATGTAACTTACGATCATTTAAATATCTAGATGAAGGCCCTGGGGCCACGCCGAGGGCCCCCCGCTGACGGTAATATGCAGCGGGCCCTACTCGACGTCGGGGGTCGAGGCAGGCCTCTCCCTGCAGATTTTTACGGGCCCTCCCCGCCATGACCCATGGTGTTGATGGGCTGGCAAAATTCAGTCCTCAATGTCTAATATGCATAAATTGTGGTTTGATGCTATGTGTTTTCCCATTTCATCTGTTTATGTTCTCCTGAAGTCTGCTACTATCCTCCTCACTGTTTACTACATTTCTAAGTTTTTCTTTATCATCTGCAAACTTTGAAATTATGCCCCATACTCAAGTCCAGGTCATTTATATCCTGAGGTAGATGACTGTATACTTCCCTCCAAAATGAAAAACAGCCTGCTTAGATCAGTGAAACAGAATCCAGTTTGAACTGCCTGAGAGAGATAGAGATAAAGAAGGAGGCATACATGCAGTTTTTTTTTCCTGATTGTAAGGTTTTTTTAAAAGTTGGTACAGAAGTTGAATATGCAACTCAAAAGGAAGAGATATGTGTAACAATGGAGTTGGTAGGAAGGCAAGGTGTTGATTAGAAACCAAGCTTTTGGTCATCTGTACTGATATTTCCCTATGTGGCTCAGTGTCGAACTTTGTTTAATAAAGCTCCTGTCAAGCGCCTTGGGACCTATTGGGTTGAATGGCCTAGTTCTGTGCTCGAAATACTTTGTGATTGGGCGAGGGGATGGGAAGGGAGCTGCTGAGGGTCATATTTTCTTTCTGACACCATTCAAATGCATTCTGTAGCCACTGAATGACAGAATCACAGAATCAATACAGTGCAGAAGGAGGTCATTCAGCCCATTGTGTCCACACCGGCTGTCTGAAAGAGCAATTCCCTCAGTTCCATTCCCCTACCTTCTTCCTATAACCCTACACATTCTTCCTTTTCACTGGTGACTCCTTTCTTCACCACACTTTGCCACACAATCCATTACTTTCCATGTAAAGAAGAAAAAAAAAGAAGCAGAAGACCATGGAGAGAAGCAAAAATAATGAGGGAGAAAGAAGTCGAAGATTTGAGAGAGAGAGACCGAAGCAGAAGAAGCAAGACAGGCAGAGACAGGAACACAAATACAGCAGGCAGGTAAAAGAGGAACCATGTTCTTCCACTTACTGTGGGAGATTAACTATGGTATATCAAAAATATTATGGCTGCAAAAACTTTCAGTCAACTTTTTCCATTATAAATTCCCTATGTGGATGCTTATTAACAAAACTGCCTATATTAATATGTCATGCAGTAATTACATCCTCCTGCCAATGGTGATTCTGCAGCATGACAAGCTTACTTAGGAAGGTTCCATTATAAATGTGGACATGAGAATGTATAATAGAAATCTAAAAACAAGGTCAAAATTTGTGACTGTATAAAAAAGAGACTGACTCAAAGTAGTGGTCTAATTACCTCACCCTGCTTCATCTAAAGACAAGACTTGATCTTGACTCCCCATCCGTAATCTCAAATGGAATCGACTGCTATATGCTTACACATTTCTGTGATGTTGAGATTTAAATGTACAAGTTTTCAAATGGTTAATAAAGAAATTCTATTAAGTGGATTTGTATCACCGAGAGAAAGCCAAATTACCAAGAGTCTCTATGCAAAGAAAAAAAATTAAACTTGAAACCAGTTTGAGACACGGAGAAGGTTATTTTACATTGGGAAGCAGAGATTTTCCACAGGAAATGAATGTCAACACTTAGAACATAAGAAGTGACAGACCGTAACAAAAAGTACTTTATATGCAGCTGGCCAGAGCAGTCTTTTAGAGATAATAGCTTCTGACACCATACAATGGCCTTCTGGAATGAGTTGACAAGTTATGAGGAGATTAAGTATGAACCATTGTTACTGTACAATCTTTAACGTGAATGAAGAAAAAAATTAAATTACACTGCAGAATTTCTACTGATTATGACTGAAGCTAAAAGTTAAATAACTGAACCTTTCTCCACTTTATCTTATCTTTGATTTAATGGGCTGAATTTTCCCAGCCCTTTGGGGTCGGGCTGGGAGGTGGGAGGGGTTGGAATATCAGGATGGAAGCCCGAAATCTTCACGTTGCGACCAGATACTCTGCAGGATAGCTGGCATGACAGGAGGACCTCACGCTCACAGGCGGCAGGAAGGTAATTAAACCTGTTAAACAGGTAATTAACTTCAATTGTACCGGGGTTTTCAGATTCAAAGTGACTCCTGACATCGCCGAGCATGCGCAGAGTGATGGCAGACGTCATCAATGTGTGTGAACATTTGCCAGCCTGCCAGTATGAATGCGCGCATGACGTCCTCACCCCTCAATAGCCATCTCCATTCACCCGAACAGTACCTGCTCGATCCCTGCCACGCTGCTGCCTTCCCTCAGCCACTCACTTCCCCTCCCGCTTCGCCCTCAGTCACTCGCTCCGCTCCCGCTCCCCCCAGTTAGCTACTCGCTTCCGCCCTACTGGCCACTCTCCCCCCTCGGCCACTCACTCCAGGCCTCGTCATGTTCTCCCCCTCCCCCCTCCTCCCCACCGGCCATTTCCCCCCTCAGCTGCTTGTTCCGGACCCCCCCCACTGCTCCCCCCTCCCCTCGGCCAATTGTTCCCCGTTTCCTCGCTTCCCACCCCCCCCCCCACCCCTCCACCCTGCTCTCTGGCTGCTCGCTCTCTGCTTCCCCACTCCAGCCGCCAGCTTCAGGCCGCACCGCTTCCCTCCTCTTGGCCACTTGCTCTTACATCGCCCCGTCACCTCTCGCGGCCTGGCTTGTTTCTTCAGGTGGCACGGAGAACGATCGAAGGTGGAGCAAGTGGCCAAGAGGAAGAAAACAGCATGGCCTGGAGCTGGCTGCTGGAGAGGGGAAATGGATACCGAGCAGCCAGAGGGGGAGGGTGAAACTGAGGAGGGGGGTATGATCGGCCGAGGGGAAGGGGGGGAGCAGTGGCAAGGTATGGAGTGAGCGGTTGGGGGGCGGGGAGTGGCGAGGCTGGAGCGAGTGGCTGAGGGAAGGCAGCGGGGAGCGAGCGGCAAGAAGACGGGCACAGGAGGCAGCGGCAAAGAGAAACGCAATGGCAGGAGGGAATGGGGGCCTATTGGGGTGGGATGGAGGCGGCGATGGCAGCCATTAAGGGGATTGTTGGGTTGAATTGTTTTTTGTGATAAATTGAGCAGCGCCGTCTTTAATCCTGGCAGCAGCCTGAGACATCACAGACAGTGACGTTTCAGTGCATGAGGCTGCATATGTGCATGTGCTAGTACTTCGCCAGTTAGTGGTTGCGTTGTCAGCAAACACAGCCTTTCAGATTTTCCAGGAGTGCACAGGAACCACAGGGCTTCAGAGCCTCACTAGGTATGAGGAGGCAATGAGCTCGTGAGAGGTCACTGCTGGCTCCAGATGGAAGCCATCTTGAATCCTAGCATGGCTTGGCAGAGAGGGTGGAATAGTGCTGGCATTGGCAGTGTCAGGAGTAGGGGAAAAATTGTCTGCAGAATAGGGGCATACTGCCAGAGTGCCATCTTGGAGCTGGCACTTGTGTGTCTAAAGCAAAGGAGAGGTTGGTAAGAGGCCCTGGTGACTGAGTGCAACTATCTGCCATGGGCCTCAGGCTTCAGTACTTCCAGTGATGAGGAGCATCAGAGAGGAAGAGAGCTGTACCAACAGGCAGCAGGGCAGCACCAACCAGAGGGGCAGCCTGGGGGTTGGGGGGAAAATTAGGAGAAGGGCACAAAGGAGCATGCAACCAGACTCCTGTGCGAAGAAGATGTTACCCCCCACAGATGGTGTAGCAATCAGGGCTCAGCTTCCTGCAAACGTCATAGCAGCAGTGTCACCAAAGACTCCGCCTCTCCAGGAACTGTGTGCCATGATTGAGGACAAGCTCAGTCCTATGGGAAGTGATGGCCAACCAATGCCATCTGAAAGTCGCCATGGCGTTGAATTTCTATGCCTCAGGATCATTACAGGATAACAATGGAGATATATATGGGATCTCCCAGTCTGTGGCTCATCACTGCATCAAGATGGTCGCCATTGCCACCTTCAAGAGGGCCAGCCAATATGTATTGCTTTTGTATCGATCTGGACAGTCAGGCTGAGAGGGTCATAGGGTTTGTGGCCATCATATTCCCCCAAGTGTAGGGTGTAATCAACTGCACGCTTATGGCCATCAAGGCTCCCACTGACCAGGCTACAGCCTTCATCAACAGGAAGGGCTTCCACTCACTCAAGGTACACCTGGCCTGCTACCACAGCAAGCAGTTCCTGCAGATGTGTACATAGTTCCCGGGAAGCAGCCACAATGCCTACATACAAAGGCAGTCCCAGGTGCTCGAGATTTTCAGGCTCCCCAGGCGTCCTCAAGGATAGATATTGGGTGATAAGGGCTACCCACTGAAGACATGGCTACTGATGCCTGTGAGGAACCCAAGCTCTGATGCAGAGGAGAGCTACAACACCTGCCACAGGACAACTCGAGCGAACATTAAGCAGGCCATAGAGCTTCTGAAGATGCAGTTCAGATGCCTGGAGAGGTCTGGTGGAGCTTTTCAATATACCCCAGCATGGGTATTGCGTATCGTAGTAGTGTGCTCTGCTCTGCACAACATAGCGTTACAGAGGACAGAGCATTTGAACAATGAGGATATCGTGGAGTGCAATGTTCCCACCGATGATGAGGAAATGGGGGAAGATGATGATCAGGCACAGGATGCTGGAGAGCCCCAGGGATAACAGGCAAGGTGCCATGAGATACCTTCCAGAGAGGCTTGCGACATGTTAATACAGGCATGGTCCACATGATCCTGAGTGACAGAACCATGCGATTCAATAAAGCTTCAGCACTCTGCGGCCCTGTTGCCACTTTGTTCATTGACCTTGTCAATGAGGCATGGGGAATGCATCAACCTCACCTGGTGTGGTCCCACCTATCACACCCTTTGATGGGGCCAGGGTGCTCCTGAGTCCCAGGGATATGAGACTTGGAAGCAATGTGAACTATGAGGAGCATAGTGTTAAACTTCAAAAGGACACAGACAGGTTAGTGGAATGGGCGGACAATTGGCAGATGAAATTTAATGCAGGGAAGTGTGAAGTTATTCATTTTGGTAGGAAGAATGTGGAGAGACAATATAAACTAAAGGGTGAAATTCAAAAGGGAGTGCAGGAGCAGAGGGACCTGGGTGTATATGTGCATAAAACATTGAAAATGGAAGGACAGGTTGAGAGAGCTATTAACAAAGCATACAGTATCCTGGGCTTATTAATTCAGGCACAGAGTTCAAAAACAAGGAAGTTATGTTAAACTTGTATAAGAGACTGGTACGGCCTTCCCGGAGCATCGTGTCCCGTTCTGGGTGTCACACTTAAGGAAAGATGTGAAAGCATTGGAGAAAGTGCCGGAAAGATTCACGAGAATGGTTCCAGGGATGAGGAACTTCAGTTACGTGGATAGATTGGAGAAGTTGGGACTGCTTTCTTTGGAGAAGAGAAGGTTGAGAGGAGATTTGTTAGAGGTGTTCAAAATCATGGGGGGTCTGGACAGAGTAGATAGGGAAAAACTGTTGCCATTGATGGAAGGATCGAGAACAAGAGGGCACAGATTTAAAGTAATTGGCAAAAGAAGCAATGGCGACATGAGGAAAAACTTTTTCACACAGCAAGTGGTTAGGATTTGGAATGTACTGCCTGAGAATGTGGTGAAGGCAGGTTCAATTGAGGCATTCAAGAGTGAATTGGATTGTTATCTGAAAAGGAAGAATGTGCAGGGTTATGGGGAGAAGGTGGGGGAGTGGCTCTAGGTGAATTGCTCCTTCAGAGAGCCAGTGCAGACACGACAGGCCGAATGGCCTCCTTCTGTGCTGTAACAATTCTGTGAACCTATGATTCAGTGGTCGACAAGAAAGAATACCTCTTGCCTTGTCACATCACACATTTATTGGAGAATAAAAAAATTGCAAGGCACCATGTTTTAATAAAATATTAAACTGCGAACCCAAGTGCAGCTAGCTGCTCTTCGTAAATCTCTTATGTGTGCTTCTACATTGTGTTCCCTCTGCGCTGTCAGCTGAGGTGGAGGCAGGCCAATGACCTTGCTGCCCTGTGGCTTTGGATGACTTTGGCTGCCATCCTCTGGCTGCCTGAGGCCTGGAGGGTACTGGCATATTGAGGGTCTCCTGCACATGTGTATAAGCCTCCTCTGTCATCGCGGAACCTTGAGGCACTGGTGTCATTGACGGAGGAGCTAAGAAGCCACTATCCACTCCTAGAGCACTCTGATAGGAGCACCAGATGCATCAGGCAGCCATTCCTCTGCCCTTTCAAGGCACATCCGTACCTCCCTGCTCACCTGCGGAGTGCGAGGGCCTGGCGGTGAGTCCAGATGCCTCGCCTCGCTCTCGGCTAACCATTACTGCACAAAGCTCATGGAGTTGGCAATGGCATGCTGTTTGCATGCATCTTCAGATCTACTGGGTGGTTTGCTAGATATGGTTCTATGTGAGAGTCGCCAATCTCTCGATGGAGGAAGGTTCATGCGCACGTACCAGAGACATGGCGGCACTCATCTCCATCGCCCCTGCCAGGGTGCACATAGCCTCTGGAAGCTCCGCCAGCTGTTCTCTCACCTCACCCTGTAACTCCAGCATCTTCCACCTTGCTGACAATTCCAGAGGCATGTCATCAGTCTGAGGCTCAGCATCGACCTGGCCTCCCACAGTCTTCCGCGGATCTGTGGCTTCGACTGTCACAACCTCTGCCAGCTGCTCAGGCACTTCTGTGCTGTGCTCATCAGATTGTAATCCAAGATATACTTGCAAGCAGATACCCACCGACATGAGAGTATGTGTCCTCGTGGAGAGCGCAGGGAAATGATGTGACGATGCATCCTCTGAGGCTCCCTCCTCCTCAGGGGTGGACAGCTGTCCCCAGTCTCTGGAGCTGTTTGCTTTTGTTTTTGACCTGCATGAGAGAAGAGATTAATTAATGCGCATTCCATCACATCCTTCAGTCCTAGTGGTGGACACATGAGGAATAAGCCTCCTGTTTGCCAGAGGTTTTCATTGCCCATCCATTCAGCCACTCACTCTCTCATGTCTCCAATCTTGTCTCACCATCTGCAATAGAACAGCCCGTGTTGGCCTCCAAGTTTGAGAGCCTCCACCTCCATGAGGTCAGGATTATGAGGAAAGGGATGCCACCATCAGTCTTGGCCCTTTCCTTTACATTGTAACTGTCTTCTCCTGCAAGCACATTGATGTGCAGTGTAAGTCACTCGACAAAGACACACAAATCACCTACGCTGGTGGCAGCCTACTTCCATGATGGAGCCACTAGAATCCTCCCGAGTGCAGCCACTCAGAAGTGGCTATACAGGAGTCTACTCTGACGGTCTGGGGCCATTCACCGAGAGGCTGCCATGCCTACGATAGGCAATGCTGCTGCCTCGCCGCATTGCCACTGACCGAGTTGGCATTCCCTTTCTACCAATCTCACCCTCGTGCATAGTCACATGTAAGCCCCGAAGGAAAGCAATATGTGGTGCACTCACCTTGGTGGATGGCATGATATCACTAACCCGCTGTGGCAGTGCTGCCAGGTTCAAGAGACGACCCCACAGCTGCTGACCTCCTCTGTGATCTCTGCCCAGGCTTGCTTTGTCTGTCGGGCAAGTCATCTCCTCCTGTCCCGGAGGACAATAACCTCCCACCTTCCCGTGCAGCCTGGAGGAGAACCTGCAGGGAGGCATCACTGAACTGTGGGGCCACCCAGAATCTTCCTTCTGCCAAAACGTGATAGGCCTTCTTTCTCAGGTCTTCCACTTCTGCTTCTTTGTAGATGGATCAATTTCACCTTTAAATATGATGCCAACACTTCCAGTGAGCCTGACTGGACACCTCCTACACCTACTGGCAATTAATTAGCTGGTCAACACAGAATACAAATTCCCCCACAAGCCCCCAAGTGGCAGAGGCTCCCACTTCCTGTCCGGGCGCCAGGATCTTGGGCCTTGCCACAGAATTCAGCTCAAAGTTCTAATGAATTATTAAGGCCCAATAATTTCTCTTTGGCCATTAAAATACAGACAAGAAAGCATAGTGCATGTGCCAGACCAAATTGTGAAATCCCAAACAGTTCAAAATGATATATTGAAGTTAGAGTTTTGTTTGTCTCTGATGCCATGCACTTCAGATGAAATTTTTCTTAATTCATTCAACTGACATGCAAGCATTAAAGGAATTGCCTGATTTGTGGCAATATGAAATTTAAAGTAGGATTTTAGAACAAGGTTTCATCTTTTATGTTTAAAGGAAATCGCTAGGGGGAAATTTTCAGTATGTTTTATGTTTGACAAAATCCTTAACCTGTTTATAATGGGTTGTTGGTTTCATTGCATTGGGCCGAATTTAATGTGGGTGTTAAAAGCGGGAATAGTGGCGTGTGGGGACGGAGAATCGCTTCGAAAATGTCAGCCCGACAATTTGGCATCGGTTCCGGATTAAGTCAGAGGTGGGAAAACTCTGCTGCTCCGACATGATGGGAAGCTCATTTAAATTGCTGAGCAGGTGATTGTAATGCATTTGCATCTAATCCACCTCTCAATTTAATTGTGGGCTTGTAATTCAGTGGATGGTGGATGGCATTCATGTGCCTTCGGTTTATGGCCATTAAGAGCTGGCGGCACCGAGGCGAGAGGCTTCTGTGCTGCGACAGGGAGGCAGCCATGAACAGTGTTGCATAGGGGAAGTAGGGGCTGAGGAGTGGTTTGGCAGTCATTGCTGGATAGTGTTTCTGTGTGTGCTGCATGTGGTGGGGGTGGGATTCCAGGTCTCGGGTCTCCGACAGGGAGATCGGGGTCTCAGGGTCTCTGACGGGGGGCGGGGGTGGTGTGGTTCTGGGTTTCAGGGACTTTGGCAGGGAGTTCTGGATATCAGGGTCTCTGACAGGGGGGTTCTGGGTCTCGGGGTCTCTGACAGGGGGATCAGGATCTCAGGGTCTCTGATGGAAGGTTCCGGGTCTCGATTGCTTTGCAAGGTGGGGTTGTTTGGCTGGCTGCATCAGTTGACCAAACTGTTGTATGAGATGTTTGGTTGACCAAACTGCTGGATGAGAGTGTCGGCTATCAGCAAGGGTGGGCACTGAGAGCCACCAGGGAGTCCACTCGGAGAAGCGTCAAAAGCTCAGTTGGCAGAACAGGGCCCTCGGTGCATTGACAGCAATCTGAAGGCCCACTGGTCACCTGGCATGGGCCTATATACCCTGGCTTTTTGGATCCCTGTGGCGATATGGGGCATCTCCGATGGAGGGAGGACCTAGAGGCATCTGCGCCTGCCCATGAAGCTCCATGATGATAGCAGCAGCCAGTCATGCCAAGAAGGGCCCATCAGTGCCAGAGAGTGTACCAGACTCGTTTCAGCTACCTTCAAATGCCTGAGCAGCCTTGTCAGCGATGATTACGGCTCTCCAGGAGGTTGTCACTGTCTTATGCGCCTTGCTGCAGGATGAATTTCAACCTATGGGATTTAGGGGTCACCCTATGCCCGTGGTCCTGAGAATCACAGTGGCACTGAACTTCTACACGTCTGGACCTTTTCAAGAATCCACCAGGCACAAGTGTGGTGTCTCCCAGATTGTAGCCCACCTCTGCATCAAGGAGATGACCAATGCCCTGTTCAAGAGGACCGGCAACTATGTGCACTACCTGACCGACCCTGACAGTCAGGCCAAGAAGGCCATCAGCTTCAGGGCCATTGCTGGATTTCCCTAGGTGCAAAGTGTGATAGACAGCACACATGTGGCCATCAAGGCTCCCATGGACCAGCCAGCCGCCTTAATCAACATGAAGGGCTTCCATTCATTCAACGCTCAACTGGTTGCAACCATCGCAAACGTTTCCTGCAGATGTGTACCCACTTCCTGGTAAGCAGCCATGATGCCTCTATACTTCAACATTCCCAGATATCACTGCTTTTCAGACCTCCCCTTGCCTTCAGGGAGGGATTCTCAGGGACAAAGGTTACCCATTGAAGCTATTGATGCATGTGAGGAACCCTTGCAATGCAGGGGAGGAGAGGTACAACACCTGCCACGGCTGCACCCGAGCGATCATTGAGCAGGCAATTGGGCTGCTGAAGATGCGATTCAGTTGCCTCGATAGATCTGGTGGAGCCCTGCAGTATGCCCCAGTGAGGGTCTCGTGCATCGTGGTGGTCTGCTGTGCTCTGCACAATCTAACACTGCAGAGGGAGGAGGCCTGACATGACAATGAGATGCTTGAGTGTCACTCCTCCACTGACAAGGCGGACACAGAGGAGGGAGAGAAATGAAATGCCCCTGGATGTTGAAGCCCTTGCACCAGAGGCCAGGCAGATCGACATGCCAAGGGGGCAAGAGACAATCTCATGATCACCTGCTTCCTGCCTCCCTGATGCCCACTCATGGAGAAACCAATAAAGTCTCACCTCAATGTGTGTAGACCGTCACCTCCTTTCCATTTGTGTTCCCTGACCCGTGCCTAGCTGCAAACCATGCTTGTGCCCATGGAAGATCAAATGGTTACATTGGCATTCCACTAAGGGAGAAGGTTGATGTCAGCAGCTCGCAATTAAGGCATAATGGAATAATGACTGTTATGCAATGATCATCAAATATGTGAACAAAAGAAGTTTATATTAATCAATACATGTAAGATGTCCGACACCTGTGGCTCCCCAAATGCCCCCCCCCCCCCATGTCCCGCTTCCTATGTGCAATCCCTAAAACTGAGAGAGGTATGGAGCAATCACCTTGGCAGAATGAAGGTGGTTGTTGACCCTCTTACAGCACTAAACCCATGTCCAGGGGCTAACCCCACGGCTGCTGACCTCCTCCGCGATCTCCATCCAGGCTTGCTTGGTCAGGTGGGAGGACCTCCTCTTACCAGCGCTGGGGAAGAGGACCTCCCACCATTCCCTTGCAGCTGAAGGAGAATCTCGAGTGAGGCATCGCTAAACCATGGGGCCACCCCGTGCCTTCCTTCTGCTATGGTCGCTGCAGGCTCAGGTACAAGTTGACTATCAGGCAGCAGAAGGTATCCTTGGGCAGCAAAAAGCACACTTGCAAGCATTCTTTGAAAGCAGGCAGGAGTGAATGTAGGGCTAGCCTTTTAAATATGGTGCCATCACCTGCTCTAGGGTCATCTGACACCATATTCAGTGTCTCGCCTCTTGCCGCCACTGCATGATCGGGGGGACCCCGCGTCTCCAATATGTAAAATGGCCGTCTGCTGTGCGATTGTGGTGGGGCAGCCATCCATGTGACAATCAGGAACAGCGTCTATTTCCAGGCCCGCCATGACTAAATTCAGCCCATAGGATATGTTCTGCACTGTTAACTGGTTTATGTTTTATGACACGTGTAATGCTGTGTCTATGCAATACTCTGATACTTGTGTTGTTGCTGTGCTACATTCTGATATTGTCCCAACTTAAGGAAAATATACTTTCAGGGATGAAATAAATCTGTTTACTTGTCTGAGTCTAAAAGGTAGTATTTATTGGCCTATTTGTTGAGGCTCCAATTTGCTTTATTTTTTGTTGAGGCTCTCTACTTCCTTATTACCTATTTAGCTGGTTGGAAATATTGTCTAGGATCTGGAACTTAACTGCTTGATGTTGCTCCGTGACCAGTTAAGTAAGAGATATAGGGCTGGATTTTCCCACGGCTTCAGGGCCTCGATATCAGGACCAAATGGGGATCCCAAGCCAGCACTTGCCGTTATCAAGACCTGCGGCGCAATCTTCCAGGAGGAGGTCTCCGAATTGGCTGCCTCCATGCTCACCATCCTATTAAGGATGGCGGACAGGGTTCCGATGCTGCAGGTCCAATAAGAGGGCTGGCAGCCTCCGCAGCCTCACTGGGCGAGGTGGGAACAGGTCAGGGATTGCGAGGGTTCCTCAACATGGAGAATCCTTCTGAGGCATGGATCTATCAAACATTATGAGGCCCAAAGCCAGTAGACCACTCAGAGTGGAGGGCAAACCTCGTGGGTGCAGCCTTTCTTGCCCATGCCCCCATCATTGTGGCATGGAGCCTTCAGCTCTGATGGCCCACGGGCAGGCTGCCTCCATTGAGTTGGTAGCTTCTGCACGTAGTGGGGGAGGGGGCTCAGCTGGTGGCAAAATCTGGCTAGGCCTCAAACTCACCCCTAATTGGGGCCCCAACCATCTTAATTAGCTGCCCGCTGATCCCATTCTCCCCACTACTTTCCCACCCCAATCCCTCATCACCACCAAGTGGCTGGGGAAATTCCATCCATACAGTCGGCAGGGTAAGATGACCAGCTTCAGCACAGTCCCCTACTTACAAGACTTTTCTTTGGAAAAAAACTGTGCAGCATTGTTGACCTGTACATGAGAATCCGACTATGTTTCCAAAATATTGCACATGAACCATGGACTGATGTTGAATTCAGGAAAGAAAAGGAGCTGAACTCGAGAACTATAACAAAATAGTCTAACTTTAATTCCGAAGAAGGGTCACTGACCCGAAACGTTAACTCTGCTTCTCTTTCCACAGATGCTGCCAGACCTGCTGAGTGATTCCAGCATTTCTTGTTTTTGTTGTCTAACTTTAATAGTCACTATTTTTGTATCAGAATATCCTGACAATCATTCTGCTCAAAACACCCCTTAGCAGACCATGAGATTTTGATTCCAAAGAGCCTGAAGGATTCCACTACATATTCCAGAATCTCTGAGTTTCTTTGTCAGTTTTCACTTTGTCATTTTTCACCAATAGCATCTACACAACAATTTCTAAGCATTATCAGATTTTTTTTGGTAACCATTGGCTTTTGATTTTCTTTGTGGGCTGGGTGATTTAATTTTATAGGCTATCTATGAATCTTTCTGATGTAATTCCTCCCAATTAAATATGAGAAAATAGGAATATAAGGGGTAAGCCATTTAACGCTGAGATGAGGAGGAATTTCTTCACTCAGAGGGTGGTGAATCTTTGGAATTCTCTCCCCCAGAGGGCTGTGGATGTTCAATCATTGAGCAACTTTAAGACAGAAATTGATAGATATCTGGATACTAATGACATCAAGGGATATGGAAGATAGCGTGGGAAAGTGGGGTTGAGGGAGATGATCAGCCATGATCTAATTTAATGGCGGATCAGGCTCGACAGGCTGAATGGCCTACTCCTGCTCCTATGTTCCTATGTTCCTAATGTGGCTGGGACAGAAAATAACCTGTTTAAGATGAGTTCACAGAGAAGGTGGAAATAGTAAAAGATCAGTCTTACTTTAGTAGTGGTTGTGGGACTACAGCTCGCATTTGTGAGTATTCAACAAAAAACTACTTCCATTTACTCAGACTACATATGTGAAATGGTCGTACCCCTTTGTGTAGGGGCAATCTAACAACTGTATTTTCCACTAAGACCAGAATTATCATTGCGGGGCACATCTTCTCCTAAAATTGATAGGGAGTGAAAATGTACTGCAGTTGTTATGAATGCAGGAGTGGTTTCTTATTACTGGAGTAACTGCAAAATCAATAACATGGGAAGCAATTGTTTGTGAGTAAAACTGAAACATAGATTTAAAACATATTAAACGTAATTGAATATTATGCCCTGTGTGTATATAAAGCAGATTTATATGAAGCAACTTCTTCAAAGCACTTAAATCTCATTTGCAGATTTCAAAAATGTGCACACTTCTGTATATCATGCACATCTATCAAAACCATTTGCTGGAAATTGTTATCACTGATTATTTAAAATAGAATCACTCAGCATTACTCAGTTTACAAATAGTCAGATTTGTTTTTTAAATGATGGCCTTGTTGCACTTTATTTTGGGAATCCTCCTTTATAACATGTTATAGGTTCAGCCTACTCACAAGAATAGACTTGCATGAGGGTTTCGGAGATAATGGCCCACAAGTTGGTCCCTCTGCTTCCGTTTTACAGGCATCAAGTGGACACCCATTCTGGCAGGTGGTTGTCACATGCTTATTCTTGGCTGAAAATGCACCACTCAGTATGCATAGAGGGTGCATGCCTCAAACTACCCTTAGGCCAATTTCATATAAAATCTAAAGGCCTATCATCTGTTTCAAGTCCCATTTGAAAATTTGACTTGCGACTAACCGCAGCATATGCCGTTCATGCTGCAGTCAGTTTTTTCAGGTGCACAGAAGCCAACCCAGCGCTCTTTCATGGGACCGCTGGAACCTGCCATTGAACAGGTTAAAGTCTTTTACTTACCTTATCATGGAACCTGGAGGAGCCCAGATCCATGTTAAAAGCAGTGGCAGCTGCTGACCAACCGTCATAGCAACCTCCCTCTCCCCATCCCCCTTCCCATCTGTGGACTCTCGTGAGGCCCTTGCCATCCTGTCCTGCAATCTGAAAACTGCCTCTGATGCCACAAATGGCTCCCAAAGCTCACCGCTACTATCTTAATTAAACAAGTGGACAAATCCGTTGTGGTCCTAATACTGGCCTCATTAGACGCATGCGGTGTGCTTTGCATCGAGATCACATTCAAGCGTGATCCAATTTCCAGGCTTTGGACTTTTTGAAAAGAAATTCAGACCACACACTTTGTTTTTAAATAGCTTCATTGAACCATTGTTATCACAATGATGTGAAAAACTAACCTTCAGTCCAAATAAATTGGTGGTGCTGGGGATAGGGGTGAGACAGAATTTGATGGTAATGTCAGTATCAATATCTGGTATTTGCAGTAAGATTTATTGACTAGTCTCCTGTCTCTGACATTATCCAGGGACTAGCTGAGTCAGACAGATAAAGATCTCTGCTGGAGCAGCAGGAGAGATGCCATAATCAGGGAAGGAAAAATAACCCAAAGTGCTAGCTCCTGATCACTATCTGAGTGACTCTTCCTTGAAGCCTGCATGTGATGCTGTTAGGTGGAGACAGGATCAAGATCAGCTGTGATTCCCTTGCAGTTAAATAGCTTGCTGATGCTCACTTGTTGCAGCAGACACATTAAAAAAGACTTCATTTATAGGGATGAATTTGATGGTGCCCCGAAAGATGGGAACGGAGGTGGGGAGGCCCATAAAATTGCATGGGAAGGCAGGGGTGGAGTGCCTGTCATCCTCGCAATGCCTTTGAATTTAGTCCGGGGTGGGAAAGGTTGAGGACGGCCCTGACACCTGGAGGCCATTGAGGCCCTTAATAGCCACTTAAGGGCCTCTTTCATCTGCCATGGGGTAGGGGGGGGTGCCTCCTCCACGTGGGGAGGTCGCCCAGTAACTCAAGGCGTCTTCCCTGTGGGCTTTTGGGGTGGGGGCCTTCCTCTGTCGGCAATCTGTGGCCCTTAAAGGGACAGGGACCCCAGCACTGAGCAGTTATTTGCCTAAGCATCATTAAATACAGCTGGGGAGGCCTCCAAATGGATGGGGGGGTGGTCTCATCTGGGCTTTTGAGCCCAGCATTGGGACCCCGGTCGGCTTCATAGAATCCAGCCCATTTAATGATTTTCACAACCACTGGATGTCTCAAAGCACTTTATAGCCAATGAAGACTTTTGAAGTGTAGTCATTGTTATAATGTAGAAAATGTGGCAGCCAATTTATGTACAGCAAACTCCCACAAACAGCAAGTGATAATGACGAGATCATCTATTTTTGTGATGTTGATTGTGGGATAAATATTGGAGGATAATCCCCCTGGCCTTCTTCAAAAGATCCTTAACATTCAGCTGAGAAAACAAAAAGGGCCTCAGTTTACTGTCTTATTTGAATGACAGTACCTCCAACAGTGCAGCACTCCCTCAGTATGGTACTAAAGTGTCAGTTATGATGTTGATGCTCAGGCGCTTGTGTGGGACTTGAACCTGGAATCAAGAGACTCAGAGGCAAAAAGTGCTTTCAAAGGAGTTACACAGATGGATGGTAATAGGCAGGGATGATGGCCACTTGGTCTAGTCATGGGAGGGCATCGGGTACTCATGGAACTGTGACCTGGGCCTTTATTAGCTGTAAAGTGCTTTGGAACATCCTGAGGTCATGAAAGGTTCCATATAAATGCAAGGCTTTTTTTCTTTGTTTGAGGGGTGATGTTATTGAGGGAGCGAAAGGAACAATTATTCTGCTAAATTGCATTTCCATTAGGGAGAAAATGTTTTTCTTGAAAGAGAAATAGATTATGCCAAGTTTTCCAGTAGTCCATTAATGCGATAATACCTGAATACCTCCGAATGTATTTTCCTTATGACACTGCTGGTTGGAAGCAATCTCCTTGGAGCAATCATGTATATTGGATCTTCTCTCCATTTTCTGTCATGACAAAAATGACAATTTTTGCTTATCGTTAGCCATCTGTGTGTCAGGTGTGGCTCTATTGGTAGTTCTCTTGGCTTGGTGTCACAAGATTCATGGTTCAGGTCCCACTCCAGCACTTGAGCATAAAAATCAAGGCCAACACACCGGTGCTGTACTGAGGGAGTGCTGCAACACGAGTGGGAAATGCTGTTGCTGCCTATAGTTCCGAGACATGATGGGGCGAATTTTATCTTGGCAGCAGGTGACTCAACGTCAGGAGAAAGCAACACCAAGATCCCCACATCGCTTCTTTGCCGGAAGGCCCGCCGACTTTACTGCCAATCAGGCAATTAAGTGGACAGCGGCGGGAAGTCCCACCCTTGGAGAGTTGCCAGCCACTCAGAGGCCGGCAGCTGCAGTGCCACCACAGAGGCAGTGGTTGCCGCTGTAGGTGACCATCCTGGAAGCTGAGGAACGTTGCTGGAGCCAGGCCTCAAGTAGGACACGGCGGGAGGGGTCTTGCAGAATGAGAGTCGCAGGAGAGGGGGGTTTAGCAGCAAGGATAGGGGGTTAGCCACCAGCAGGAACCCCGCTCCTGATGCCGGGCCCTCATTCAGGCACTAAGTACCTCTGAACGAGGGACCCCCCCGAACCGGGAAGCAACCCGCACGGTTTTCCATGGTGTGCTTCCTGTGCGGTGACAGGGCCGCCTGCCAAACAGTTAATTGCGGCTGTGGTGGGAAGAGACCCTCAATTGGGGATTAATTACCCAGTTAAAAGCTTCAATTGGCGGCGGGGTATAAATTTTCACAGACCCTGGAAGATGATAGGAACCCCCTCAACCCCCCAACCAACACCCCCGCCACAATCCCTTCCGATTTTATGCTCTCCCCACCTCCAAACCCACCATGGGGGAGAGCATAAGATTCCCCCCGATGTCACTGGAGTGAACAGTTATGATGGCTTAAGGAGCAGTTCTATACAATGTGCTGGATTTCCCCTACAGGGGCAGGAAACAAAAGTGGCAGGTAAGTGACATGTTGGGGGTTGCCTCAACAAAGAGATGCCCTCTCACCAACTTTTTAAAAACTTTAATTGAAAAATGGTTCTTGCAGCCAGGCTACAACTGTTGCGGGGGTAGGGAGGGTGGGTGGCGAGTGAGCCCCTATACAGAGTGGCATGTGGCTGCTCTTGCACCTAGGCAGGCAGGGAGGGCTTCTAGACCTGTTTGGAGTGCTGCCATTCACCCACCCACTGCTGGGTGCCTGCCTCCAGACATCTAAACTGGCCCCCGCCAGTGCGGAAAACTGGAGACCGACTGGAAAATTCTAGTCAGTCTCGTTTAATTGGCCCTTAGAAGGTTCTTAATGAGTCTAATTGGCTACCCACCACATGGGGGCCGGCCCTGATCTCACATCGGCTGAAATGGCCAGCATCAGGAACTGCCTCGGTTAAACGGCATGCCAGCTGGCGCCGATATTTTCAGACCCTGTCTCGGTCCGCTCCCTCCCCTGGCGGGGCCTGAAAATCCTGCCCATATGTCTGCCTCCTAGGCTGAATACAGTATGAAAATCTGTAACTAGGAACACCTGATAGACATCAGTTACAGTTCAGATGTGTACCTTTAGGATTTTGAGGCAATCTGTAGAAACAGAACTTGTATTTATACAATGTCTTTCACACTCTCAAGATGTTCCAAAGTACTTTACAGCTAACAGATTACTTGTGAAGTACAGTCATTGCTATTAAGTAGGTAAACATAGCAATCAGTCTGTGCACAGCAAGATTCCACCAACAGCAATTGGAATGACCAGATAATCTGCTTTGGATGGTGTTGGCTGTCCGATTTCTATTGGTCAGGACACTGCAAGAATCCCCTCCTCTTCTTCAAACAGTGCCATATGATCTCTTATATCCACCTGAGCAAATAGGTGGAGCGTCAGTTTAACAGATCCTTCAGAAGATGGCAACGTAGCATTCTATCAGTACTGCACTGAAGTGCCAGCACAGATTCTGTATTCAAATTTGTAGTGGGTGCTGAACCATTGACCTTTGATTTAAAGACAAGAATGTCAGCAGCTGAAGGAAGCAAAGTTCTTATTGCCAATACATCAAACAGCAATATAAAATGTGCAGTATTTAGGTAGAATCTGAAAGAAGAAGATTGTTTAACTTTACAGATGGGACTCATCACCAGAACAACATAACTCGAGTTAAGTATTTTTAGATTTTAAAATATAGGACATTTCATTCAGCATGTTTACTTGAAGTGGATATGTTGATGTGTTTATTGCTTTGTGATATCGTTAAACTTTTTTTGGCAAGATTTTACTACTGGAATGAAACTTTTGTAATTAATGTAAACACATTGTGTTCTGGAGGTCATGTCTTCAGTGCATACACATGTTGCTTTGCTAACAGGATCTGCATGACTCAGCCAGCTCTGTATGACTTCTAGCAAAGCCATATAAACAACAGTTTAAGGCAGTGAAGATATATCAGCTCCGCAGCAAAATCAATGCATCCACTAGCTGAAACGCAATGAGTGCTGTTGAAGTTTGGATTCAGACAGTTTGCAAAAAGGCTAAAATATAGAGCCACCGACTTTTCAAGGTTAGAGTGGTGAAATTGTACTTTTAGTATGAAATGTTCCAAAGTCTCGAGAAGTTACTGCTATCAGGCTTGTAAAATCAAAAGTAATTTCTCCTTTTGGAACCTGACTGCAAAAAAAAACTGGCTGAAACTGACAGAAAATGATGTCAAATTTTCTGGCGTGCACGAAACCTCAACCCATTATAATTCGAACTTTGTTGCATTTGGTGATGACATTTTTGACATTTAACTGAATTTTCCAAGAGCAATTTCCCACCATGTATATAAAAGCAAAATACTGCAGATGCTGGAAATCTGAAATAAAAACAAGAAATGCTGGAACCACTCAGCAGGTCTGGCAGCATCTGTGGTCACTGACCCGAAACGTTAACTCTGCTTCTCTTTTCACAGATGCTGCCAGACCTGCTGAATGGTTCCAGCATTTCTTGTGTTTATATTCCCACCATGTATGTAGGATTCACAACATAGAATTTATAATGAGCTATAGTATACAGGTGGAAATTACTACTTTTCATTAAGGACATCCGAAATTAAAATGGCAAATTATTCTGCAGGTTGCACACAAGGAGGCTTATAGACGGCCCTGAGATTCTGTGCTGCATAAGGCATGATAATTGTGAGACCATCTTAAGAGGGGACAATCTTAAGAGGCTGTAAATGAAGGCCATCAGAGGAAGTGATGTCGTGTCACACATGACCAGGGAGTTGTGGGTGTAGCCCGACGGAGTGAGTCGTGTGTAGATCTGGCACCTGTAGTAGCTGTGTACATATGTTCTAGTTAAGTTATAAGAAAAACCCACATATTCTTTGAATATAACTTAAAGTTCTGTAAATCTTACAAAAGTTCACATACCAAAGGAACAAGTAATATTACATGTTGGCAATGTGTGGCATTTATTGTTCTGAAGCCCACCAAAATATTACATCATGGCAATGTTTGACTTTTTTTCTGAAGAACACACCGACTGAGAACAAGGAATAGCAGGTTGCTTACCAAGAGTGCAGTTGGCAGAAGTCCCCACAACAGTACAGCAAGCTAGGACTGCAGCCAGGAGCCTGGGAGGTGTTGAAACTCTGTGAGTACGGTAGGCAATTTGCCAGGCGATTGGAGCTTTCAACTAATCTGGCAGTGAGTTGCAAAAGCTGTAGCCATTATTGCATTAGTTTCCCCATTTTTTTGCTTCATGGGTGGGGCCTAAGATGAAAAGAGCAGGAAGATCTCAACAGCACCACTGGAGGTCCAGCACAAAGTAAAAGGCTGGTTTTGGCAGCTGCCAGTATTGCAAGCTGCAGTCCTTTGCAGAGAAAAAGAAACTGCTCTCTCAGTTTAAAAAAAAACTAATAATCTGTGTAAACAAAGATAGCAGCTGTAATTTCACTCTTAAAAGGGGCAGGCCTGCAAAAATGAATGTTTAAAAAAAGAAACAGAAAGCTGTACCTGTAAAACAGAAGACCTTTAAAGCAGAGAGTCTGTAAAAGAAGTGTGCCTGTGAAAAAGAAAACCTGTGGAAAAGCCTGTATTTGTGAAACAGCAGGATCATCCAGAAAATGTATTTCAGGAATCCAGTTATGGATTGGAAGGCGTCAGATATATTTCTGAATTTAAACTGTTTCAACAGCTGATAGAACTGTGTTTCCTGGATCAAGAAGTGAGCAAACCTGAGAAATAAGTTTTCAAAATCAAGATCACACTGGGCAATGAGGACCTGCAATGGATCAACACATCAGGATTGTCAACTGAGAATCAGAAGGTCCCTAGCAAGCTATGGAGCATCAACTCGAGGTGATAGTCAATTTCCGAGTACATAGGCTTGAGCTTATGACCCCCAGACAAAGGCAAGATGAATCCATTGACCAGTTTGTTGCAAGGTGCCGAGACAAAGCTCAAGAATGCGATTTCACAGATATTGAATTTTTGGAATGGGTTACAAAGCTAGTAATCCGTTCTACCCCACTAGAGGCCTTTCAAAGATTCCTGCTAGAAAAGAAGAAAGGACACACTATAGATGCACTACTAAATAAT
Organism: Heterodontus francisci; assembly: GCF_036365525.1. Lineage (NCBI taxonomy): Eukaryota > Metazoa > Chordata > Chondrichthyes > Heterodontiformes > Heterodontidae > Heterodontus > Heterodontus francisci. The sequence goes on along the minus strand of NC_090388.1, from coordinate 27,338,309 downwards.
GGAAGGAAATTTGAAGCCGTCATGCTGGGCCCCAACAGTTACAAGCATTGGGGGCAGCTACGACAATTGGTATGGTAACCAAGGCTCAGAAGTCTGCTAAGCCTTGTGGCAAATGTGGCCTGACTGACCCAATTCGCTGTTGTCCGGCATACCAAGTTGAAAGCTTGTGGCATGCAAGAACATTGGGCAAGGCAGTGCAGAAGGCCAAGCTCAGATATTACACTCAGGAATGGTGGCAGGTCACATGCAGAGAGAACGTCTGCAAGACAGGATGGCAAACACAACGAGAGGTATGCTAACACAAAACAAAAGCCAAAGCAGGTGCATTGGCTCAGCAGAGAGACAGATTTCCAGGAGGACACGGATGAAGGGTACACTTGTCTGAACAGCAAGCAAGCATTTCACAGAGTTAATTTTGATCAACGTGTCAATACCTCAGGTTGCGTGATAGCATTCACCATGATCGGGATTACAGTCCGCAGAAGAATGGCAAGCATGAGCTCAGAGTGAAAATCAACACTGGAGCAAGTGCAAATATTCTGCCTATCCGTACACTGAAGGGCATGTACTTAAAGAAATGGGAATCTATGGTACAACCCACTACGGAATAGAATGACTGCCTACAATGGTTCTCCAATCAAGTGCATTGGAACAAGACCTTGCAGTGCAGCTATGGAAGCTCCAAATGGCTACCATACAAGTTATGTGTTGGAGACACAACTGGACCAGCTGTTGCAGGACTTCCAGTATGCTGAGATTTCCGAATTGTCATAATACATGAGGTCAGTAGCGCACCAAAGATGGTAAAAGGTATCCAGGTTGAATGTATTAGGTCGGTTCATGTAAAGGATGACACAAAGGCTGGGAATTTTAACACTAAGAGGTGATATGACCAGGAGTCTCTCCTGGGCTTCAGTTCTTTGCAGCAAGTACCTGGAGACCAGAGGGTTTGCCGGTGATTGGTCATCATTTTTCTAAGCTCTCCAAACAAGGGAAGATGAAGGCATCATAGGGCAGGCAAGCAGGACCAGAATTAGTTCAATTGTGAATAGGACAGAAGGGCAGTTGGAAACTTGGTATCCCGCCAAGGTTGCTAGGATATGCAATCAGCCCAGATCGTACGAACTCCAGAAACTCAATGGTGTGATTCTCAGATGAAACTGAAGTCAACTCAGAGAGCTGTACAACAGCACTACATGTGACAACCCTGTGGCATTGTGGACATGTTCAAAGAAAACGTCTGAAGATGAATGCACAGAGGCTACGAGCATAGAGGAAGAACATGCTAACCAGAGTTCCGAGTCACCAGAGTCTTAGAGGAGTCATCAAGATGAGCTCAGCTCTGGAAAGAGGTTCACGATGACAAGATTGGGACAAAAAAGCAAACCTCCACTACATTTTAGAGAGTGTTAAATTTGCTTACTTGTAATTAATGTTTTGTTTTAATTATGTATAGTTAGACTGAACACGGTTCCGAAGAAGGGTCACTGACCCGAAACGTTAACTCTGCTTCTCTTTCCACAGACGCTGCCAGACCTGCTGAGTGAATCCAGCATTTCTTGTTTTTGTTTCAGATTTCCAGCATCCGCAGTATTTTGCTTTTATATAAGTAATATTACAATAATGGTGTTTGGAATATATGTCATTGGCATTATTGCATGACTGTGATACCTGATTATGTCATTCTGCATATATCTCACCTTAAAGAGCAAGGTAACTTTTGTTAAGTGGTACATATGGAATAGTTCTTAGTTTTGAATGTATAGAAGCATAGAAAAATAGAATGATATAGCACAGATTAAGGCCATTCAGCCCATTGAAAAAGCTATCAAATTACTGTCACTCCCCTGCTCTTTCCCCATTGCCCTGCAGATTTTTCCTTTTCAATGTTTATCCAATTCCCTTTTGAAAGTTATTATTGAACCTGCTTCCACCATCCTTTCAATGGTTAAGCCTGATATGGAGCCGGGGGACTCAATTACCGGCGAGCTGCAGTGTCCTGACTGTTCTGAGACTTCTGACCAGAGAAGAGGATTTTAATTTTGGGGCGTAGGCTCTGGGAGGGAGGAAGGATGTCATTGGCTGGAAGAAAGGGGGGTAAGGATTCCCAATTTTGCATAAGGGACCTCAAATGGGTGTTAAGCCCCCTATTTGCAATGCCTGCTTCAGGCACAAACCCTGAATACCACTTTTCCTCCTTCACCAATATGGCAAGCGGTGCACTTCCAATGCATAAAGAGAGTGCATGCCTTCCACCCCATATGTCCCTTTTGCATGGTGCCAACAAATTTCTCAGCCTATATTTTCTCAGCAGCTGTATCTGCTTAGTGGAAAAACAGCAAACATACTCCATATAGTGGCCATAACTAGAAAAGCATTTCTTTGTCGCATTTTTCCTACATAAAGATTCTTTGAGCAGGATCATTCCCTACAACAGACAAGCACAGCCTACTATGAAAGCAATATTACAAAAGTGTTCTCCACTCAAATCATTTAATTAGAACAGCTGTGCCTCTTCAAGGAAAACTTATAAATGAAGCAAACATTCACTTTAAATGAAGGATTCCTTTAACAGACCATCCAATAATGGGCTTCTACAGTTTAATTTGGGGGCAAAATGCTTCTTTTAAAGACTACCTTTTCAAGAGTACCCCATGATCTTTAAAGAATAAACAGCTTTATTCTACAAAAAAATCATTGTGTAATTTGGCTCTGTGCCCTTTGAGGATCACAATATCTGGGCTAACACGTCTAGTGCAATATTGAAGGATTGCTGTTGTGTGGAGGTATCATCTTTCAAGTGAGAAGTTAAGCCAAAGCTGTTTACCTGCTGAGGCAAGCGTCAAAGGATTCTGTTGTATTATTTGAAGAGCAAGGGAGTTCTCCCAGTGCCCTGGCTGATATTTAGTCCTCAGTCAACCCATCCAAAAGCAGATTAACTGATCATTTATCTCACTGCTATTTGGAGGATCTTGCTGTGCATAAATTGGCTGCCATATTTGCCTCCAAAACAAGAATGATTACACTTCAAAAGGAAGCAAGTAATTGGATCTCCTAAGCAAGTGAAAGGCTTTATGTACATTTAAGTTCTTCTTTCAAAGCAGAAATAATCACCATTCTTGAAAATGATTCATAAAACCCATTTCACAATCACTCATGGATGCATATTGATAAGTTAGGTTGTAAAGCTTTGCAGAGTTTTCTGTTGCAGTATGTAATTCAAGGTGTTGTTCTACTTTACATTCAATCCTAACACATATTGGAAATGTTATCCAATGCATTTTTCGTCATTTGCGGTTTAGCAACACGAGGCACTAGGGACATCTCTTTATACCTGGGTGCCCGGTTTTGCCATAGATACACAGGGGCCCTACAAAGATTAAATGGTAATTTTTAAAAAATTCCTCTTTAATGCAGCAAAGAAGACACCAGCCACAACCCCTTCAGGCAGACTCCCTGGTGAAACCCAGAAAGCCTACCTGAAAAATGCAAGTGACCATATGACATGGTCAAAGACGTATCCATTTGGGGGAGCAGATGCCCAGTCACACCGTAGATATAGAAACATGGGGACAAGAATAAGCCATCCATCCCTCGAGTCTGTTCAGTTAGGTCATGGCTAATCTGTACCTCGACTACATTTACCCACTTTTGCTCCAGATCCCTGATACCCTTACCTGACAAAACTATATTGATCTTCGTCTTGGAAATTTCAATTGACCCAAATTGAAAATGTTAATTGATCCACAGACAGGTGCCTTCCAGTAAGACTTGTTTATAGGCCAAATCCAGGAACCTTCTGATAACTTCTTTGAAAATGTGCTTCATGATTTCACTCTTAAATGGCCTAATTCTAATTTTGAAATTAAGCCTCTTTGTTCTGTTTGACCTTGTGGCATTTTACAATGTTAGAGGTGCCATATAATGCAAGTTGTTGGTGATGATGATGACACCACCAGAGGAAATAGATGTTCTGTGTCTACTCTAGTCAATCCCTTTATTGATTTGAAGACCTTCATCAGATCACCCCTCAACTTTCTAAACTCAAGGGAACGCAAACCAAGTTTATGCAACCTGCCCTTATAATTTGACCCTTTTCATTCTGGTAAATCTGCGCTGTATCCCCTATCTTTCTTGAAATTCAATACTCAAAACTGAACACAGTACTCCAGATAGGGTCTGATCAAAGCTCAACTAAACCATCAGTTCCTTACTTTTGTTTTCCAACTCTCTTCAAATCTTTTACTAATTGGTGCTGTTACGACCAAGACGGGAGGAGTGCACTGTTTATTCTAGTCCCACTTTTCCACAGGTCACAACATATATTTAAATGTTCCTACTTACCGATACAGTCAACCCATTTTCCCCAGAATAAAGCACATCAACCAGGTTTTTAATAAACAACAAAATTGTCAGTTAATTATAAACCAAGTCATCACTAATAATGAAGTAAAACATGCACATACATATTGAAATATTAAAGCCCCCTTATTTATCTTAGCCCTTCACACATGCACACGCGCGTGCGCGCACACACGCACGCACACACACACACACACAGACACACACACACACACACACACACACACACACCGGTTAACTGGTTAAAGTGCTGAAAAAGGAACAGAAAAAAACACACGCTGAATATTTGTTCTTGGTTTTGGTTTGGTGTCCCAATGCGTATAGATGGTGTCATTAGGATCTTCCCAGAACAGTGCTTTCCAGGTAATGTTGAAGCTCAGTTTGGGTAGGCTTTCCAAGAAATGTAGCTACAAAGGCTTCAAATAGGTCTTACTGCAGAAATGCAGCAACAAGGTTTCAGTTCTCACACATTCAATACTCAAGGCTTCTTCAAACATGCAGGGTTTCTTCAAATACAGGAGGAAATAGAAAACTGACACACTGGAAATACAGGCTTTGTTTTCGAGAGAGAAGGATGAGCTGTCTTCTTCAAGCAGGCAAAAACCAACTGTCTCTTTTAACAGTTCAAACTGAAACTAAAAACAGTCCAGAAGTCAAGCCTCCTGACATCTATAAATTTTGATCTGTCACTTCGTTGTAAACATCTCCCCAAGTCAAAAACAACCCCTGCCGTGCACTTATCCACAGCCAAGTGCCTTCCAGTAAGACATGCTTACAGACGAAATCCAGGAACCTTCTGGTAACTTCTTTTCAAAAAACACAAAGTTCAGCAATCTCTTCAAGATTCTAGATGAATCAATGTCCATAATTAAACTATAAGTTCTTAACACATATTTTACAAAAAAAAAAGAAGCAATCCCATAACAGTGTCCATGCACACCTATATCCCTTTGTTCCTCCATGTCTCGCGATTAAGAAAGTAAATATGTTGGAATTCCACAAATGTAGAAAACTTGGCCATAAAATCTTGTGCTGAGTGCTTGTCTATCACTCTCCCTTTATAATATGTTTTTATGGATACAAAGCAATCTTAAAAGGAGAAGAAAAGCCAGTGATTTAATAGTGAATACTACTGACCTAGAGCCTGACTTCATAGAAATTCATGACACAGAAGGAGGCCATTTGGTCCATTGTGTCTGTGCTAGCCGAAAAAGTGCAATCCAGCCGAATCTCACTTTCCAGCTCTTGGTCATTAGCTTTGTAGTTTATGGCACTTCATATGCATATCCAAATGCTTTTTAAATATGAGAAGGGTTTCTGCCTCTATCACCGTTTCAGGCAGTGAGTTCCAGACCCCAGCACCTCTGGATGAAAAAAATTCTCCTCAACTCCCCTCTAATTCTTCAACATTTACTTTAAATCTATGCTTCCTGGTTATTGACCTTTCAGCTAAAGGAAATAGTTCCTTCCTATCCACTCTTTCTAGGTCCCTCATAATTTAATATACCTCAGTTAAATCTCCTATCAGCTTTCTTCATTACAAATAAAACTATCCCAGCTTATCCAATCTTTCTTCATGGCTAAGACTCTGGTTCTGGCAACATCCTCGTAAATGTCCTTTGTACCCTCTATAGTGTGGTTTTAACAAGAAGCTACAATGCCCTATAACTGGCCACACAGAATACTTGACCAGTACCTTCAAGATCTCAAGGTTAGGCTATTGGCTAAACATCACAGCCAATCTCCAGCCCCAGACACCCCACAGCACGTCAGGAAGTTTATATAAAAACTCAAAACATATCCGTCATGCTCACACATCAAGGGTCTTCATAATAATAAAAGGGATTCAGTAGAGTAAACACAGAGAAACTATTTCCTCTGGTGGGATCATCATCAACAATAACAACTTGCATTTTTGTGGCACCTCTAATGTAGTAGAATGCCCCAAAGTGTCAAAAGTATAACAAAAGAATGGCATGCTTTCTTTTCCTGGCTTGGGGCTGCAATTGTACAAACACCTGGCAATCTGCAAACTTTCCCCACCAAGTAGCATTTCAACTTTGACTTCAGGACTTGCTTATTGTTTTTCTGCAGGCAGGATCTGATGTAGTAACCTTAAAGGATAGGCCAGATTAGCAACTAAACATCATAACTGATCTCCAGACCACAGACTCGCAGTGAATAAACCATCTATAGAGGCTTTCACTAGCTGAACTCCCATGGTATTGTTCACAGTGATTTGAACATTATATTGAAAATATTGTGCCTTGTAGTTTTATCAGGAATACTGATTTATCATCAGTGGTGAGGAAGGTTGGCAGATTGATATGGTCCTGGCTGCACTGGGATGGCTTCATAGAGTTTTGAAACACTGAGAGGATGGACTGGGTCTAGAAGCACTGCAGAGATGGGTTCTGGGATATTGGGCCTAGTCAGTCCCACATCTGGGAGCGTTGGGAGAGAAGAATTGGGAGGTTTGTGCAAGCAGATCCTGGGGTCTGTGAGGGCAGCAGAGTTTTCTCATCCCGTATCTGAGATTCAGCTAGCGAGATTCAGCATAGCCAGTGAAAAAGGCACTAGCCAGCACAAGCATGACCTGCTTAAGTTGTGACCTAAACATCCTGAAGATAATAAAACTGTCTCTTTTTCTTTACCCTCTTTATAAACTGGCGTCATGAACATGATGGCAGTGTCTTTCACCAGTCCTATTGAGTGGACAACCCACACTGTAATTCCTGACCTTCCCTCAAAGGTGAGCATGTGAGATGCACTTGTAGGAATGGTATTACCTTCCCTGAAAGAAAAGCAAGACCTGTATTTATATAATACCCTGCATGACCTCAGGACATCCTAAATTTCTTTTCAGCCAATGAAGTACCTTTCAAGTGTTGTCACTGTTGTAATGAAGGTAATGCAGTAATCAATTTGCACACAGCAAGGCCCTACAAATAGCAATAATCTGTTTTTTCCGTGATGTTGGTTCAGGGATAAATATTGGCCATGATACTGGGGAGAACTTCCCTGCTTTTCTTCAAAATAGTGCCATGGGATTTTTTACACCTATCTGAGAGGACAGACAGTGCCTCGGTTTATCATCTCTTCCAAAATGCGGCACTTCCAATAGTGCAGTGCTCCCTCAGTACTGCATTGAGGTGTCAGCCTAGATTTTATGCTCAAATCTCTGGAGTATGACTCAAACATGCAACCTTTTATATTGAAGGATGGGTGACTGGAAGCCTGCACTCCCAGCATGCTGCAATCAAAGGCCCACAGACCTTTGGAACCAGATTTTTTCATTGAACCTGAAGCTGAAAGAAAGGAAGGAGGGTCTTGCTATGATAGTCACAATTAATGAGGAGCTATCTAATAATCCAAATTTATATTGCAATTCGATTTAAAGAAGTTGGAAAAATACAATCAACCTTTCAATTGAGAAATGAAATCCGCTTTTAATAAGCAACATTTGTTATGTTTTCCAATTTCAACAAAAGAGACCATATGGTGTTGTTAATCACAAATGTTGTGAACTGCCCAAAATTAAAACAATTCGCCATGGAAAATGAACAGTTGTGAAGCATGGGAAACCTGCTTAAAATAAAGTTAGGTGACTTCAATCTCCAGTTTGTTGCAAAGTATTTTGCAAAAAAGCAAGAAATTTGCAGATCCACACTGGATGAGGGGGCAATACCCTTCAACATCAATTCAGAAACATACTGAAACATGCTGAAAAAATCTCTAAACTGCTTATACTCTGAAGAGATGGATATGGTTAATGATCCCTTCAGTAGTTCTGAGCAAAAAATACACAGGTTGACATCTTGAATTAAAAATGTTAATAGAGGATAAGACAGTTTAACATGTCAATTTAAATACATCACGTGAATATGCTTTTTAATATGCTGGGTCAAAATCCTGGAATTCCCTCCCTAACAGCAATGTGGGTATACATACACCACATGGACAGCAGCGGTTCAAGAAGGCAGCTCACCACCAACTTCTCAAGAGCAATTAGGGATGGGCTATAAATGCTGGCCTTGCCAGCGACACTCACATCCCATGAATGAATAAAGCAAAATGCTGGCCTTGCCAGCGATGCCTACATCCCATGAACGAAAAAATTATCTTTACTGTGGTTAAAATGTTTTTTGTACATAAGCAATGTTGATTTGTAGAAATTGATGCACAAAAATATTTTAAAGGGCATTTTGAGTGATTTGTTTCACATTGATATAGAATCATAGAGTCATCATACCTGTGCCAGCTCTTTAAAAGAACTATACAATTAGTTCACTTCCCCTGCTTTTTCCCCATAGCCTTGTAATATTTTTTCCCTTCCCGTATTGATCCAAATCCCATTTGAAAGTTATTACTGAATCTGCTCCCGCACCCCTTCAGACAATGCATTCCAGATCATAACAATTTGCTGCATAAAAAAGTGTTTCCTCAAGTTGCCTCTGGTTCTTTTACCTATCATCCTAAATCTGTGTCCTCTGGTTACTGACACGCCTGTCACTGGAAATAGTTTCTTCTTTATTTACTCTATCAAAACTGTTTGGAATTTTGAACATCCCTACCAAATCTCTCCTTAACCTTCTCTGCTGTCACCAGAACAACCCTAGCTTCTCCAACGTTAACTCCACATCTCTCACCACAGATGCTGACTGATCTGCTGAGTATTTCTATCATTTTCTGTTCTTATTCCAGCTTCTTCAGTCTCTCCACATAACTGAAATCCTGAATATCCTTTTACTGTTCTCGCCAATCTCTTCTGCACCCTTTCTAAGGCCTTGACATCCTTCCTAAATTGTGCTGCCCAGAACTGAAAGAATGAAGGGTATGCAGGTAGTTTGATCTTAGAGTAGGTTAAAGGGTCGGCACAACATCGTGGGCCGAAGGGCCAGTACTGTGCTGTACTGTTCTATGTTCTAACTGTTAGCATGTCACATGCTAACAGTCAGCACGGTTTTGTGAGGGGTAGGTCTTGCCTCACAAGCCTGATTGAATTCTTTGAGCAGGTGACCAAGCAAGTGGATGAGGGTAAACCAGTGGATGTGGTGTACATGGATTTTAGTAAGGCATTTGATAAGGTCCCCCATGGTAGACTTATGGAGAAAGTCAGGAGGCATGGGATAGTGGGGAATGTGGCCAGTTGGATTAAGAATTGGCTAACTGATAGAAGGCAGAGAGTGGTCTTAGATGGTAAATACTCAGCCTGGAGCCCAGTTACCAGTGGCGTGCCACAGGGATCAGTTCTGGGTCCTCTCCTGTTTGTGATTTTTATTAACGACTTGGATGAGGAAGTCGAAGGGTGGGTCAGTAAATTTGCAGATGATACAAAGGTTGGTGGAGTTGTGGATACCGAGGAGGGCTATTGTCGTCTGCAAAGGGACTTGGATAGGTTGCAGTGCTGGGCTGAAAAGTGGCAGATGGAGTTTAACCCTGAAAAGTGTGAGGTCGTCCATTTTGGAAGGACAAACACGAATGCAAAATACTGGGTTAACGGTAGGGTTCTTGGGCATGTGGAGGAGCAGAGAGACCTTGGGGTCTATGTGCATAGATCGTTGAAAGTTGCAACTCAAGTGGATAGGGCTGTGAAGAAGGCATATGGGGTGTTAGCGTTCATTAGCAGAGGGATTGAATTTAAGAGCCGTGAGGTGATGATGCAGCTGTACAGGACCTTGGTAAGGCCTCATTTGGAGTACTGTGTGCAGTTCTGGTCGCCTCATTTTAGGAAGGATGTGGAAGCCTTGGAGAGGGTGCAGAGGAGATTTACCAGGATGTTGCCTGGAATGGAGAATAAGTCTTACGAGGAAAGGCTGAACATTCTAGGCCTCTTCTCATTAGAACGGAGAAGGATGAGGGGTGACATGATAGAGGTTTATAAGATGATCAGGGGAATAGATAGGGTAGACAGTCAGAAACTTTTTCCCCGGGTGGAGCAAAGCGTTACAAGGGGTCATAAATTTAAGGTGAAGGGTGGGAGATATAAGGGGGATGTCAGGGGAAGGTTCTTTACCCAGAGAGTGGTCGGGGCATGGAATGCCTTGCCTGGGGAAGTTGTTGAGTCAGAAACTTTAGGGACTTTCAAACGGCTTTTAGATAGGTATATGGATAAAGGAGAATGATGGGGTATAGATTAAATTGTCCTTGACAGAGGACAAAGGATCGGCACAACATCGTGGGCCGAAGGGCCTGTTCTGTGCTGTATTTTCTATTTTCTATTTTCAATCCTTCACCTGAGGCCTTACCAGCATTTTTTTTTATTTGTCTCTTTTTATTGGTAATTTCTCTTTGCTACATATTGTGGGTGAATTGTTTTAATAAATTCTTAATGATTTCTCATTGAAAGTTTTCTAACAACCTTCCTCACTTTTGATTGACACTCCCTATCTCCTCTAATTGCATAGCATTTTACATGGAGCCAATTAACAGGATGTAAGTGTGAAACTGGAAATGTGTGTTAAATGCAAGACTTTTAACACATATTCTATATTAAAGACAGTATGTGTGGCACATATTTCATTATAAATACCCACAGTATCTGTTACTCGTGTACGTGGTTCTGTAATAGTGAGTTTTAATATTAAAGGTGTCACATTGTTTAACACACAACTAGCTGCAGCTTTATAGTGAAAGTATATTACCTTGGGCTTTCACAATCTGGCCACTGGGTTTTCAAAAATCACTGAAAATGGTTTCTGGCATTTTTTTATGAACAATTCTTTCTCAGTAATTGAAATTTCTATCATCTAAATTCAGGAATGAGGAAATGTTTTAAAACCCAAATTTCACATTAACATTACACTTATACATGGATGTCTTTGATGTCTTTTACTGCCTTCATGTAAATTATTCTTGGAGGCCTTAGCCTCTCCAAAAGCCTGGCCTTGCACATGATCAGCAGGATTTTGAGCCCCCTTTGAGGGTGGCGGGGGATGTGGTAGGTATATCAATGGACACACAGCGGGTAGTCAATCCAGCTAATTATGGGGCACTTAAGGCCAATTAAAGGAGGCCGACTGGTATTTTAGAGGCCTTCCCACTTGCCTAACTATAGCTGCAACTGGAGGCTGCTTTGTGGAGGGGCTCCCACTCAACTATGGTGGCCTGGCTGCTTAATCTATTTTCTATTTCAAATTTTGATAAGTTGGATGCCTTCTCTCTCACTGACTGTAAGCTACTGCTCCTTCACTACTGCAGGGCCTCCTAATGATTCTCCAGCTTCAAGAGCCCACCTGCCATCCTTAATTGGACGTCGAAATCACCCTCTGCCCATTAATTGGCAAATCTGGGGAAAATCACAACTGAGTGACTATTATCCACACAGAACTGGATTTTGTGCAGGAGTTGGGGCTCCCAGCACCAGTCCAAAAAGGCAGGGTGTACCGCACCTCTGCCTTCCCTCCCCCACCCCCCAAATGATCCTCCGGTCTTTTTGTGTCAAAGTTTTAGGAGGCGGCATCCCCATCCTTTTAAAGACTTTAAAGGGATGGGGATCCCACCTCCAAGGGCTGTTGGCAATCACAGGGCTGGCAGCTCAGCAGTGTCAGCAGCACCTTTGGGAGCAGTGGCGACTGCAGAGGCCTTAAACCCAGGCTTAGCGCTGGAACCCTGGACAAGAGGTAGGTGAGGCGGGGTCGCTGGTGCCAGTCCAGAAAGTCCCGGTGAAGGGGGTTAGGGGATGGGTGGTCGTTCAGTCCAGGGGGGAGGGGAGTCCTGGGGGTAAAGTTGTTCCCAGTGGTGGTCCTCCATGGGACACAAATTGCCAACGAAGAAGAGACCCCACAAGCCCGCAGGGAGGGTTCCTCGTTTTCAAAGAACAAAGAACAGTCCAGCACAGGAACAGGCCATTCGGCCCTCCAAGCCTGCGCCGATCTTGATGCCTGCCTAAACTAACACCTTCTGCACTTCCGGGGCCCATATCCCTCTATTCCCATCCTATTCATATATTTGTCAAGATGTCTCTTAAACGTCGCTATTGTATCTGCTTCCACCACCTCCCCTGGCAGCAAGTTCCAGGCACTCACCACCCTCTGTGTAAAAAACGTGCCTCACACATCCCCTCTAAACTTTGCCCCTCGAACCTTAAACATATGTCCCCTAGTAACTGACTTTTCCACCCTGGGAAAAAGCTTCTGACTATCCACTCTGTCCATGCCGCTCATAACTTTGTAAACCTTTATCATGTCGCCCCTCCACCTCCGTCGTTCCAGTGAAAACAATCCGAGTTTTTCCAACCTCTCCTCATAGCTAATGCCCTCCAGACCAGGCAATATCCTGGTAGGCGGCACAGTGGCGCAGTGGTTAGCACCGCAGCCTCACAGCTCCAGCGACCCGGGTCCAATTCTGGGTACTGCCTGTGTGGAGTTTGCAAGTTCTCCCTGTGTCTGCGTGGGTTTTCTCCGGGCGCTCCGGTTTCCTCCCACAAGCCAAAAGACTTGCAGGTTGGTAGGTAAATTAGCCATTACAAATTGTCCCTAGTATCGGTAGGTGGTAGGGAAATATAGGGACAGGTGGGGATGTGGTAGGAATATGGGATTAGTGTAGGATTAGTATAAATGGGTGGTTGATGGTCGGCACAGACCTGATGGGCTGAAGGGCCTGTTTCAGTGCTGTATCTCTAAACTAAACTAAACTAAACTAAACTAAACCAAACCTCCTCTGTACCCTCTCCAAAGCCTCCACGTCCTTCTGGTAGTGTGGCGACCAGAATTGCACGCAATATTCTAAGTGTGGCCTAACTAAGGTTCTGTGCAGCTGCAACATGACTTGCCAATTTTTATACTCTATGCCCCGACCGACGAAGGCAAGCATGCCGTATGCCTTCTTGACTACCTTATCCACCTGCGTTGCCACTTTCAGTGACCTGTGGACCTGTACGCACAGATCTCTCTGCCTGTCAATACTCCTAAGGGTTCTGCCATTTACTGTATACCTCCCACCTGCATTAGACCTTCCAAAATGCATTACCTCACATTTGTCCGGATTAAACTCCATCTGCCATTTCTCCACCCAAGTCTCCAACCGATCTATATCCTGTTGTATCCTCTGACAATCCTCATCACTATCCGCAACTCCTCCAACCTTTGTGTCGTCTGCAAACTTACTAATCAGACCAGCTACATTTTCCTCCAAATCATTTATATACACTACAAAGAGCAAAGGTCCCAGCACTGATCCCTGCGGAACACCACTAGTCACATCCCTCCATTCAGAAAAACACCAATCCACTGATACCCTCTGTCTTCTATGACTGAGTCAGTTCTGTATCTATCTTGCCAGCTCACCTCTGATCCCATGTGACTTCACCTTTTTTACCAGTCTGCCATGCGGGACCTTGTCAAAGGCTTTACTAAAGTCCATATAGATAACATCCACTGCCCTTCCTTCATCAATCATCTTCGTCACTTCCTCAAAAAACTCAATCAAATTAGTAAGACACGACCTCCCCTTCACAAAACCATGCTGTCTCTCGCTAATAAGTTTGTTTGTTTCCAAATGGGAGTAAATCCTGTCCCGACTAATCCTCTCTAATAGTTTCCCTACCACTGACGTAAGGCTCACTGGCCTATAATTTCCTAGACTATCCTTGCCACCCTTCTTAAACAAAGTCACAACATTGGCTATTCTCCAGTCCTCTGGGACCTCACCTGTAGCCAATGAGGATGCAAAGATTTCTGTCAAAGCCCCAGCAATTTCTTCCCTTGCCTCCCTCAGTATTCTAGGGTAGATCCCATCAGGCCCTGGGGATTTATCTACCTTAATGCTTTGCAAGACACCCAACACCACCTCCTTTTTGATAATGAGATGACTGAGACTATCTGCACTCCCTTCCCTAGGCTCATCATCCACCAAGTCCTTCTCTTTGGTGAATACTGATGCAAAGTACTCATTTAGCACCTCGCCCATTTCCTCTGGCTCCACACATAGATTCCCATCTCTATCCTTGAGTGGTTACCTCTTGCTCTTTATATATGTATAAAAAGCCTTGGGATTTTCCTTAATCCTGTTTGCCAATTACTTTTCATGACCCCTTTTAGCCCTCCTAACTCCTTGCTTAAGTTCCTTCCTACTGTCTTTATATTTCTCAAGTGCTTCTTCTGTTCCTAGCCTTCCAGCCCTTACAAATGCTTCCTTTTTCTTTTTGACTAGGCTCACAATATCCCGTGTTATCCAAGCTTCCCGAAACTTTCCAAACTTGTCTTTCTTCCTCACAGGAACATGCTGGTCCTGGATTCTAATCAGCTGATGTTTGAAAGACTCCCACATGTCAGATGTTGATTTACCCTCAAACAGCCGCCCCCAATCTAAATTCTTCAGTTCCTGCCTAATATTGTTATAATTAGCCTTTCCCCAATTTAGCACCTTCACCCGAGGACTACTCTTATCCTTATCCACAAGTACCTTAAAACTTATGGAATTATGGTCACTGCTCCCGAAATGCTCCCCCACTGAAACTTCGACCACCTGGCCCGGCTCATTCCCCAATACCAGGTCCAGAATGGCCCCATCCCTAGTTGGACTATCTACATACTGTTTCAAGAAGCCCTCCTGGATGATCCTCACAAATGCTACCCCATCCAAGCCCCTAGCACCGAGTGAGTCCCAGTCAATATTGGGGAAGTTAAAATCACCCACCACCACAACCCTGTTACCTTTACATCTTTCCAAAATCTGTCTACATATCTGCTCCTCTACCTCCCGCTGGCTGTTGGGAGGCCTGTAGTAAACCCCCAACATCGTGACTGCACCCTTCCTATTCCTGAGCTCCACCCATATTGCCTCGCTGCATGACCCCTCTGAGGTGTCCTCCCGCAGGACAGGCGTGATATTCTCCTTAACCAGTACTGCAACTCCCCCACCCCTTTTACTTCCCCCTCTATCCTGCCTGATGCTTCTAAAGCCTGGAACATTTAGCTGCCAATCCTGCCCTTCACTCAACCAAGTCTCTGTAATAGCAACAACATCATATTTCCAAGTACGAATCCAAGCTCTAAGTTCATCTGCCTTACCTGTTCTACTTTTCTAAGGTGCCCTCTCCATGCAGCGGAGACCCCTCTGATGCTGGTAATACCCCAGCGGTGGCGGGAAGAGGCCCTTAATTGGCACTTAATAGGCCACTTAAAGGCTTCAATTTGCCTCTGGATGGGAAGGCTGTTGTCGGCCTATTCCATCCCCAGGAAGATCGCTGGGTGATGGGGAGGTGACAGGCCATCTGTCCCCCTGTCATCGATCCTGCCTCTGGAGGGCCTGTAAAAGTATGGGCTCCTGACCCTCATTTCCCCATCATGGCGGGGTTCTGAAGACCACAGATGCAATCCTGCCCAAGATGTCTATCATAATGGCAAAAATTACAAGCTTGATTTTCAGTCCAGTACAATTAGAAACCAACAATGGCATTAAATCCCAATTACATGGTCACCTTCAGAAAAAGAAATGACCCAGCCAGCTTTCCAGAACAGTGTCGCAGTTATCTCCAAAATGCTTGTGGAAATGGTGCCTTGATCTGTGCCATAGTAATGTCCTCCTGGTGCCTGAAAAGATCCAGCAGCCTTAATGATTGCTATGGTTTTAACAGCCATATTTGTAGCCCATGGTTCACATGTTTAATCATCTGTTTCTGACAAGACTAAACCTTCTAATGCACTGCTCCTTAGATAAGGTCAGGTAATTCAGTCTTCTGTGAGGTTATGACCTTTCTCTTGGTGCCTTCTTATTTCCTCACATCTCCAATTGTCGCTACTTCTGCACAAATAACATCAACTGTTGTGACCAGTGTCAATGATATTTCAACATTATTTTCAAACACTCTGCTGGTTCTGCCTATGGCATTGAAACAACGTCAAGCTTTAACTCTTTTGGATGCTTACTATATTAAAGGTACTAAATGGCTTTTAAATCATTGAACTATGACTGCTGCAAAGGTAATTGAATCTGCCTAAAACCAGCCTATTGACAACTTGGGTGTTTTCGTTCACTTATGATTATCAGTGTGTTAAATCTACATCAAAGTGTGTTGAGTAACATTAGTAATGCTCAAAGTATCTTGTGACATGCACTAAAATGTTCAATTTGAGGATATATTTCCCCTTTGGGATTTATGTGATGAAAGTGTAAAGAAATTAGAAAGAATGAATTAGTGATTTTGCTACAAATAGCGTAAGGAGGATATCTACTTCTTGTGAAAATGACCAACAATCCAAGTGTCTTCCCTTTATATCAGCTGAGTTGCACTAATAATATAATGGAAGACATTCCACAGAAAGAGCGTTGTAGGTAGTGTTCTTGTTACAAGACGAGTCATACAAGATGCATACATATTAGACATTACGGTATTTTGTATACACATGCTGAAGAGGTAATCAGGATATTTTTATAAAAGACTAAAGTGAATAATTAGACATGCATTCCAGGCCATCTAAAAACAAATTAGCGCATTTAGATTGCCTCTTTATCAAGCAATTAGTTAATTCGACTTGTATCTTAGGTGACCAAGAATGAGGTTCCATGAATAAAATAAATTCATTAGCTTTTAGTGAAAAACCATCATAGGGGAATAGGTAAGATTGAAAGCTTTTATGACATGGGCACTTTCGTATTGTGGGTTTGACATTGAAACTGTTGTAAATTATTCCTTTGGTAACATCTGGTGACCATTAAAAGAGTTACCAAAATAAAATTGTCAAATTAATCACTAGTTATCTGATGACTTCAGAACTTAACCTACATTTAATCACAGAACGAGAAGGAGGGCTGATGCCATGTGTTCCAGTTCATTTCACAGCCTCTAATCGGTTGTTAATTCCATTAACACATTCCATGTTTTATGGAGATGGGAGCAGCTTTGACATGAACCTTGAGAAATGCATTGATTTATGATGCAGGCAAGAACAATGGAGGCAGCTTTGGCATGTCATTTCAGAAGAATCAAAAATTAAGAGACTGCTGTCTTCCAGTGACAGCGCCTAAATGCTATTATTTCATATTAATTATTTCATATTCAACCCAGCTGTTGAAGAGTGGTAATAAAAACATGCTCAGAAATTTAACATGAACATCTACTTTAAATTGAAAGCTTATTAGAGTTGGGGTTCTAACATCCAAAAATTCTGTTTTTTTTTAAATGAATGCAGGACAGTTCTTTTCAAATCAGGAGTCAAGTTACTGGTTTACTCACATTTCTATTGGCATAGCTGCTTGAGACTGCATAATAATTTTTGCATATAAAAAATTCTTTATCAGTTGTTAATAAATCTGTGCTATTGCTCCTTTCAGTACTATCAGTGTAACACTCTGTGGTACTACATCCTCAGCTATTAAATCCATCGTTTATGGAAGTTGTGGTTCTGCCACTAATATAAAACACCTTCTCTATAATAAATCCCTCTCTTTAATGTTCTTTCTGAATGGCTCCCAAAATAGAATTATGGGAAGTTTTCAGAACTTGGGAAAGACACACAACTTTACTGAAACAGTTTCTTTAAATATTTATCATCCTTGCAGATTTTCTGGAACATTCCAGAAAGACGTGTTTGATCTTTGAAAGGCGAATATTTATTGCTGAGAACAAGTCGCATTTTTGCAGCTGCAAAAGCTTTTTGGTGGAATGAGAACTTGATGGTACCGAATTTGCTGGAATAGAGCATATCATCACATGTGCTGTTAGTTAGACATTTTCCCCCCAATCTTCAGTTCACAATTTTGCTGCAAACTGCTGGGAGTGCGAGTTGATAACAGCACGGCAAGGGCAATGGAGTATCTGGGACCTTGGGATGGGGCAAACAGTCTGTTTCCTTAACCAATAAGATTTAAAGACAAAGAAAGAGCAGAGGAATGGTGGAGAAGGAAATAGGGTGAATTAGAGTCAAACTAGATACTGAAAAGTATAGTTTTCAATGGTTTAATTGATCTGTGTTTGATTGTGTTAGTCTGTTCACTGATCAGTGTTCACTGTGCTTAATTTGCTTAAGCCTGTGGCTGGAACTTAAGAGCTAGAAACTGAAACTACATACAAGTAAGTTCTGGTAAAAACAAACTGAGTTCTGTAGAGACAATGTGCTGAAAACTTGTAAGTGCTGAGATATTTTAAAGTGCTGTAAAATAAACCAGTTGTTGACTTACAACTGGTGTCATCTCTGCATTACTCTGAGATAAATCAGATATTTAAAATATCCAGCAAACCTGCAAATACATAACAAAAAGGAAATAAAAATAGGGGAAAAAGATTGGATTAAGAATATAAAAAAAGATAGAAAGGAAAAGTAATATTTCTTTTAAAGCTCAAGGAAAAATTTTATTACCTGCAGGAATAAGACTCCACAGTTTCAATTGTTCCTTTTTTGGGCCATGGAGGTCGAGTGAGATTGCAGGAATGAAAATCTCATCACTAAAAAGATCCTTCCATTATCAAGTACCAGCCCTAACTTCCTGCAGCTAATTTAATTGCTTTAACACCACAAATGCAGCCATTTCTTGAAACTCATGAAATAATGGAGCAGCCTTAATCATCCAGCAATCTGTGATGATTTGCAGCTCATAGCTCTTCCTGTCCTATTTGCTAGATTGTTTACGCAAACAACAGCTTCTGCCCTAAACCTACCCTTAATTTCCCAACAAATTCTGGGCCAATTTTTCCTGTCTTTGCCCGAAGCGGATTGATATAGAATCTGGAAGGAGGCACAAACTGGGCATTTGGACAGATAACGCTGATCTGTTTTACAACTTTGTGCAGATACAGTTTACTGTATATGTTAGACATTTGATAAATTATATTTGATCACAGAAGTGGAACAGTTTTCTAACCCTGTTCAAACCCAAGCTGTTACATATCTGTAGGAAATGGACTACCCTGTTGAGTAAATATACCAAGAACCTAGGGGAATAATTTCCACCAGTAGTTTCCTCTAGGAATGCTAAATGAATGTCGAGGAGTAATGAACTTGTCATTTTGCATTAAGGTATCGGGAATTGCCTTGAATGCACGTACCAAAAAAGTCCACCTGGAATTAAAATCCACAAGGCTGCATGGAGCCAGCAATAATGCTTCTGTCCCTGTCAGTTGTTTGTCAAACACCAATTAAAGGAAAACATGCAAAATTCCCATAGATCTACTGCAATCCAAATTAGTCCGACTTTAATCTGGACTTAAAGCAGCTGAGGGAGCAGGCAGAGTTTGGTTGGTTAATGGAGCTACTATTGTTTATGGTCACAGGAAACTTTAAATGGCAGTGTATTGCTGGAGAGGAGGAGGAGAGATAGGAAAAGCATAGGAGATCATGGTCAGGGATAATCTAAAAGCAAAGGCGAAAGGCTTTCCAGATATGGTGTTAACCACAGTAATAAAGACACCATGGGCTGGATTTTAAGAGCCCGCTGCCGATCTCAGTGGCCAGCTCTAAAAATGGTGGCCTGCCCTTGCGGGCTGCACATCAAAGAGCCGCCACAATCTCCCATGCAGCGGCTCATTTAAATAACAGGGACTTGAAGACGCGGGAGTGCCGGCTGCCGTGCCGTAGATTGCGGCAGGCCCTCAAGATCGCAGGTAAGTCTATTTAAATGTATTCATTTTATTGATTTGAATATTTTAATTACGTTCCCGTTGCTGCCGTTGGGAGGATCGGATCAGGCCCTCATGATGCGAGGTCCGTGGTGGGCCTCATCTGGAGTCATCTTCAGGGACGCCTGGGGGAGAACAAAACCCAGCTCCATGTGTGTCAACTACCATGACCTTAGTGAAGACCAACACATGGGGATGTTATAGCTCAGCAATAATGTGAAAGATAATTTTCAGTTTGTGCTCATAAAAAGTACCTCATAATCTCTGAGCCATATCAGCTTCTGCAACCAGATGTACTATCAAAGAGCAACATTCAGATGGCACGCTGATCAGAATCTGATTGACCACTGCATTAAGCTTCTATGTAACTGGGCCCTCCAGGCGTTGTCTGGAGAAATTGCTAAAATCAGTCAGTATTAGTTAACTGTTACGTCGCAGATAACCTTTTTTTTATTCATTCATGGGATATGGGTGTCGCTGGCTAAGGCCAGCATTTATTGCCCATCCCTAATTGCCCTTGAGGAGGTGGTGGTGAGCCGCTTTCTTGAACCGCTGCAGTCCATGTGAGGTAGGTACACCCACGGTGCTGCTAGGAAAGGAGTTTCAGGATTTTGACCCAGCGACAGTGAAGGAACGGCAATATAATTCCAAGTCAGGATGGTGTGTGACTTGGAGGGGAACTTGCAGGTGGTGGTGTTCCCATGTATATGCTGCCCTTGTCCTTCTATTTGGTAGAGGTCGCGGGTTTGGAAGGTGCTGTCTAAGGAGTCTTGGTGCATTGCTGCAGTGCATCTTGTAGATGGTACACACTGCTGTCACTGTGTGTCTGTTGTGGAGGGAGTGAATGTTTGTAGATGGGGTGCCAATCAAGTGGGCTGCTTTGTCCTGGATGGTGTCGAGCATCTTGAGTATTGTTGGAGCTGCACCCATCCAGGCAAGTGGAGAGTATTCCATCACACTCCTGACTTGTGCCTTGTAGATGGTGGACAGGCTTTGGGGAGTCAGGAGATAAGTTACTCGCCGCAGGATTCCTAGCCTCTGACCTGCTCTTGTAGCCACGGTATTTATATGGCTACTCCAGTTCAGTTTCTGGTCAATGGGGGATTCAACGATCGTAATGCTATTGAATGTCAAGGAGAGGTGGTTAGATTCTCTCTTGTTGGAGATGGTCATTGCCTGGCACTTGTGTGGCTTGAATGTTACTTGCCACTTATCAGCCCAAGCCTGGATATTCTCCAGGTCTTGCTGCATTTCTACATGGACTGCTTCAGTATCTGAGGAGTCGCGAATGGTGCTGAACATTGTGCAATCATCAGCAAACATCCCCACTTCTGACCTTATGATTAAAGGAAAGTCATTGATGAAGCAGCTGAAGATGGTTGGGCCTAGGACACTACCCTGTGGAACTCTTGCAGTGATGTCCTGGAGCTGAGATGATTGATCTCCAACAACCACAACCATCTTCCTTTGCTCCAACCAAAGGAGAGTTTCCCCCTTGATTCCCATTGACTTCAGTTCTGTAGCATACCTCTATAGGGATAGATCTTGACTTTGTCTAAAATGGGTGATAGTGAGTCAGCAGCCTATTTCACTATTTCCCTATTTTTATTTTCATTTCATTTGTCATTAATGGAAATAAAAATGGGGAAAGATGTAAAATGGGCTGCTGACTTGTTGTTTTACACTATCGCACAAAATCAAGATTTACCCCAAAAAGTTTAATAACATTGTGAAGTAACTGTGGGACAGGCACAGTTTTTTTTAAACTATGTGGCATTTCCCAATTACAATGCAGTACTGATTGCACCGGTATTAAGACTGTCAATGGAAATTATCATTGTTCACTTAACACAGATGATGATTTATTATTATGTATTGTTCAAAAGAGACGGGTTGCACCGCAACAGGACTGGGACCAAAGTCCTCACGGGGAGATTCACTAGTGCGGTTGGGGAGGGTTTCAACTAAATTGGCAGGGAGATGGGCACCAGCATATTGAAGTAGAAAAGAGGAATAAAGTGCAAAATGTGAAAGTGTTAAGACAGTATTGAGAAGGGAGTCGTTCTGTATTAGATGGGAGCAGACTGAGAAGGACTAGGAGGAATGCAAAGACAGGATTACAATGCATGTGTGTAAATGCATGAAGTGTGGTGAATAAGGTTGGTGAGCTACAAGCACAGATAACAGTATGGAAATATGATGTAGTGGCAATAATAGAAATGTGGCTTAAAAATGGCGAGGACTATGTTCTTAATATAAAAGGATATAAAGTGTTCAGAAAAGATAGAGAAGGATAAAAAGGGAGGTGGGGTGGCAGTACTGATTAAGGAAGACATTGTCGTATTGGAAAGGGAGCATGTCCTTGAAGGGGCAAGGACAGAATCCATTTGGTTAGAGTTAAGAAGCAAAAAGGGTATGATCACACTATTAGGGGTATTCTACAGGCATCCAAATAGTGAGAGGGAGATAGAGGAGCAAATAGGGAAATCACAGAGATGTGCAAGAACTACAGAGTGGTGATATTGGGGGATTTTGATTACCCAAATATCAATTGGGATAATTTTAGACTAAAGGGTCAGGAGGGGGAGGAATGTCTAAAATGTGTTCAGGAGAACTTCCTTGATCAGTATGTTTTCAACCCAACTAGAAAGGAGGCAGTGCTGGATCTAGTTCTGGGAAATGAGGTGGACCAAGTCGACTATGTGTCTGTCGGGGAGCACTTGGGTAAGAGTGATCATTGTATCATAAGATTTAGACTAGTAATGCAGACAAGCAAGGAACAAAATAAGTTAGAATGTCTAGATTGGAAGAGGGTTAATTTCATTTTGTTGAGAGGGATGTAGCAAGGGGAGAATGGAACTAAAAACTGACAGGAAGAGCTGTATCACAACAATGGGTTATCTTGAAGGAAGAGATGCTTCAGGTACAGGCTAGATACATTCCAACAAGGGTGAAAGGTTGGGGAACCAAAAACTGGGCTCCTTGGATGACGAGGGAGATAGAGATTATGATGAAGCAAAAAATGGTGTATGATGCATGTCAGGTGAATTCTTCAAGTGAGAACCAGGCCAAATACAATAAGTTGAGAGTAGAGATCAGGAGGAAAATAAGACTGCAAAGGGAGAATATGAGAATACAATGGCAGTCAACATAAAAGGAACCCAAAAATCTTCTACTGGCTTGTAAATAGTAAACGGATTATGTTACGACCGAGGCGGGAGCGATGCACCGTCCACTCAGTCCCATCACTGCACAGGTCGCAGCATATTATAAATGCTTTCCCATCTAACTGGAAAACAGCCAAATTAAACACTCTAGTAACCCCCGGAATAAAACAGACCAAACTAGGTATCTTTAGACAGCAACAAATTAATTATTTATTAAAACTAAATCTTAAACACAATGAAGATAAACCTATGCCTAAAGACCTTATAACTTCTTATTTTAACCTAACACCCCCATTCGCACACATACACTCAAAAGTTACGGTTAAATCACGGCTAAAAATGATGTTTTAAAAATTAGCTGTTTCTTAAGAATAAATAAATAAGTCTTTTGTGGGTTACGTTCCTGGTGGATGAGATATTCCAATGTGAAAATAATCAAATACTACTGGAAGTCTCCACTTGGATTTGATGAAATAGTCTCTTTTGTAGATAGGCATTCAAAATTCTTCGGCTGCAGCAGGCATCAAGACCACCGACGAATTCCAGAAAATTCAATCAGTCAGGAGAGATTTAATCTTGAAGCAAATACTTCCTGGCGCGAAAGTAAAGAAAAGGAATTTTGCTACCTTCAGCAATATAAATAGCCTCTTCCTAAAAAGGGCTTTTTTCCTCCTTCGGAAAATAACTTGGCCTGTAGCTCCTTGTAGAATTTCTGCTGAGAGACAGAATAGACAGCTCTTTTCTTCAGTAGCAAGCCTCGCTAGTGTCTGGATCAGACTGGTTTTTGCCAGTTTTACACATGGTCAAAGCAAAGCATTATACCATGTGACCTCTCTCTCCTGCTGTGGCCAAGGGACAGATGCAGCTGGCACCCTGTGCTCAGTCTTAAAGGCACACTGTTTTCAAACAGAGTCTTAAAGACACAAACTGTTTTTTTAATCCAAGGAGAACAATAATTATAGTTCCGTGACACCTCTGCCCTTGGCGAAATGAAGCACCATTTGAAAAAATGCATTTCATTATAGTGCAAAAAAAAGAAACTGAGAAAAAAAACTCTAACATTTTTTCACATTCACACTGTCATGCAGACCCCCACCTGCCAAGAATGAGGCATATTAATGTTGTCATATGGACATTGATTTTAAACTGTTGCAGGAGCGAGGAAATGACTTTGTAAACAAATCAGCATGGCTGGAAAAAACATTTACATACTAACAGACAGTGCTTGTGGAGAAAAAAGGACCATTTCCTGACACATTCAACCCACAATGGACTTTGATCACCAGACATTAAAGGTGAGGGAGCTCGTATTCCAGGATGACTGCTAAGATGGCCAAATCCACAAACAGACATGGTCAAACCAGCTAGTCACATGACTAACCTGCTGGGCACCCTGAGTTTTTTTGTATTGTACAGATAGTTTGAGGGAGAGACTGCTTGCTCCTGGACTGCAAAGATCTCTCCTGGCTGGCTCGCCACAGCCTCTCATGTCTGCTCCCATCTCTTTCTCGTGGTACTCCAAATCCACGTGAACCTCAAGAGTGAAACATCTCGTACATCAAACAAAGGTTAAGAAGAATACTGGGTCCCAACAAAAAGCATGACCTACCTACAATCAAGGACTCTACAGCTAGCTCAAAGAACAGTAGCCAAAACCATCTTCAGATAGTGCCTCAAACTTTGCCACTTTATTTCTTCTGCTCTTTTCTGTCTCTATCTGCATGTGTGTATCACATATGTATGCCAGCGTGGGCGCGTTGTGTACCCATAGGTATTAACTGAATTAGAGTTTAAGTTTAATAAAGTTCAACCTTTCTTTAAACCTAAGAAAACCCATTTGGCTGGTTTCTTTGCCTTATAATCGGAAAGCAGTGAACAAGGATTCACCAAGGGGGAGCTAAAAACATGGTGTGTGTAAAATTAAACCCTGTTACGGTAAGACCAGGAGAAGGCTGAGAGGAAACCCTAGACCCCATTCTTACCTGGTCGTAACAAAAGCCATTCGCCCTACTGATAATTTACAGCATTTTTTTTGGACCATTGCCATCCATATAAGTTAACACTGTTACATTTGTGGCAAAGCATCGACGATAACATTGTTTTTCCCCGAAATATGTACAATTTTCAAATGATAAGACTGCAACAACAAACTCCATCTAAATATTCTAGCATTTCAGTTTCTAAATTTTTCCACAACCGTTAATGGGTTATGGTCAGTGTATGTTAGTATTTCGTTATAGTCTTGGCAGACATGTACTTCAAAATGTTTGAGAACCAACAAAAGTCCTAATGTTTCTTTTTCCACAGTGGAATTTTTTTTGATGGTAATTTAGTTTTCTTGAAAAGTACCCCACTGGCTTCTCTATGCCCGATTCATCATTCCTGCAATAGGACAACACCCAGGTCGCCAGCATCGATTGCTATTTTAAAGGGTTTAGTAAAATTTGGAGCAGCCAACACTGGTTCATTAGTTAAGATTGCCTTTAGCTTTTCAAAAGCTGCCTGGTATTCATCTGACCATACTACATTGTTTTTCTTTGTTTGTAGCAAATCGGTTAATGGTGCAGCCACAGTACTAAAATTCCTTACAAATTTCCTGTAAAAACTGCACATCCCCAAAAACCTCATTATTTCCCATTTAGATTTCAGGATAGGGAACTCTACTAAGGTTTGTACCTTTGCCCTGTCCTTGCCCCACTATGTGTCCGGGGTAAGTTACTCTTGCTTTTCCAAATTCGCTTTTTTCCAGATTTATCGCTACTTGTAGTTTTTTTTAAACAGAATTTTTAACTGGTTTAAGTGTTCTTGCCAAGTGTTGTTGGGAACACTGGCTACCACCTGATTTATTAATCTTTGAAAAATGGCTGTGGCATTTTTTAGCCCGAATGGCATCACCCAGCACTGATAAAGACCATCAGGTGTTACAATAGCTGATATCTCTTTGGTTCAAGGAGTCAAGGGAACTTGCCAGAATCCCTTTAATAAGTCAATCTTGGTATGAAACCTAGCATTGCCCACTCTGTCGATACAGTCTTCTAAACACGGAACTGGGTAGGAGTCTGCATTCGTTACCGCATTGACTTTACTGTAGTCTATACAAAAGTGGGTTGACCCATCAGGTTTAGTTACTAGAACTATTGGTGAACTCCAGCTGTTTTGACTAGGTTCAATCAAATTGTTTTACAGCATGTATTGGAGCTCTGCTTTTACTTGGGCCTGTTTGTCCGGACCTAAGTGGTAAGGATGTTTTTCATTATGTTTCGCTAATGATAGATGGAGGTTCAATTTGAGAATTGTCTAGGCCTCCTTCTGCCTCATCCTCACTATCCTTTTCCTTCTCAACAGTCCCGATAACCTGCCATACCTGTACTGGCCTATCCTGCTCCCTGCGACAATATTGCTTTAACATATTGGTGTGACACAACCGGTTCTTCTTCCAGCAATAAGGGGTGTCAAACAAGTAATCTACCTTACCCACTCTTTTGATCACTCTTTGTGGGGGAGGCAGTGGCGTAGTGGTATTATCACTGGACTAGTAACCCAGAGACCCAGGGTATTGATCTGGAGACATGGGTTCGAATCCCACCACAGCAGAAGGTGGAATTTGAATTTAATTAATAAATCTGGAATTAAAAATAGTCTAATGATGGCCATGAAACCATTGTCGATTGTTGTAAAAACCCATCTGGTTCATAATGCCCTTAAGGGAAGGAAATCCGCTGTCCTTATCTGGTTTGGCCTACATGTGACTCCAGACCCACAGCAATGTGGTTAACTCTTACATGCCCTCTCAAATGGCCTAGCAAGCCTCTCAGTTGTACCTAACCGCTACAAAGTCAATAAAAAGGAATGAAACTGGATGGAGCACCTGGCATCGACCTAGGCACCGGAAATGACAACGGAAAACTCAGCCCTGTCGACCCTGCAAAGTCCTCCTTACTAACATCTGGGGGCTTGTGCCAAATTTGGGAGAGCTGTCCCACAGACTAGTCAAGCAACAGCCTGACATAGTCATACTCATGGAATCATACCTTACAGACAATGTCCCAGACACTGCAATCACTATCCCTGGGTATGTCCTGTCCCACCGGCAGAACAGACCCAGCAGAGGTGGCGGGACAGTGGTCCACAGTAGGGAGGGAGTTGCCCTGGGAGTCCTTAACATCGACTCTGGACCCCATGAAGTTTCATGGCATCAGGTCAAACATGGGCAAGGTAACCTCTTACTGATTACCACCTACTGCCCTCCCTCAGCTGATGAGTCAGTACTCCTCCATGTTGAACACCACTTGGAGGAAGCACTGAGGGTGGCAAGGGCACAAAATGTACTCTGAGTGGGGGACTTTAATGTCCATCACCAAGAGTGGCTCAGTAGCACCACAACTGACTGAGCTTGCCGATTCCTAAAGGACATAGCTGCTAGACTGGGTCGGCGGCAGGTGGGGAGACAACCAACAAGAGGGAAAAACATACTTGACCTTGTTCTCACCAATCTGCCTGCCGCAGATGCTTCTGTCCATGACAGTATTGGTAAGAGTGACCACTGCATAGTCCTTGTGGAGACGAAGTCCTGCCTTCACATTGAGGATACCATCCATCGTGCTGTGTGACACTATCACTGTGCTAAATGGGATAGATTTCGAACAGATCTAGCAATGCAAAACTGGGCATCCACGAGGTGCTATGGGCCATCAGCAGCAGCAGAATTGTACTTAAACACAATCTGTAACCTCATGGCC
The DNA here is from genome assembly GCF_036365525.1 of Heterodontus francisci. Lineage (NCBI taxonomy): Eukaryota > Metazoa > Chordata > Chondrichthyes > Heterodontiformes > Heterodontidae > Heterodontus > Heterodontus francisci. Next base: position 27,310,485 of record NC_090388.1, on the reverse strand, counting down.
CGGCATATCCCCCACTCTACCATTACCATCAAGCCAGGAGACCTCTTCAATGAAGAGTGCAGGAGAGCATGCCAGGAGCAGCACCAGGCAAACCTCAAAATGAGGTGTCAACCTGGTGAAGCTACAACCCAGGACTACTTGCATGCCAAACTGCATAAGCAGCATGCAATAGACAGAGCTAAGCGATCCCATAACCAACGGATCAGATCGAAGCTCTGCAGTCCTGCCACATCCAGCCCTGAATGGTGGTGGACAATTAAACAACTAACTGGAGGAGGTAGCTCCACAAATATCCCCATCCTCAATGATGGGGGAGCCCAGCACATCAGTGCGAAAGATTAGGCTGAAGCATTTGCAATAATCTTCAGCCAAAGTGCCGAATTGATGATCCATCTCGGCCGTCTCCTGAAGTCCCCAGCATTACAGATGCCAGACTTCAGCCAATTCGATTCACTCCATGTGATATCAAGAAACGACTGACGGCACTGGATACTACAAAGGCTATGGTTCCTGACAAAATTCTGGCAATAGTACTGAAGACCTGTGCTCCAGAACTTGCCGCACCCCAAGCCAAGCTATTCCAGTATAGCTACAACACTGGTATTTACCCGACAATGTGGAAAATTGCCCAGGTATGTCCTGTACACAAAAAGCAGGACAAGTCCAACCCGGCCAATTACCGCCCCATCAGTCTACTCTCAATCATCAGCAAAGTGATGGAAGGTGTCATCAACAGTGCCATCAGGCAGCACTTGTTGAACAATAACCTGCTCAGTGATACCCAGTTTGGGTTCCGACAGGGCCACTCAGCACTTGACCTCATTGCAGCCTTGGTTCAAACATGGACTAAAGAGCTGAACTCAAGAGGTGAGGTGAGAGTGACTGCCCTCGACATCAAGGCAGCATTTGACAGAATATGGCATCAAGGAGCCCTAGCAAAACTGAGGTCAATGGGAATCAGGGGGAAAACCCTCTGCTGGTTAGAGTCATTCCTAGCGCAAAACATCTCACTTGGATTGTCTAAATCCCCAAATAGGGTTTCAGATACTTGGCTATCTGTTTGTGGTGCCATTTCTACCTCCGAAAATGGATCCTGTTTAGCCATTGTTCAGGTGACTACACAAGCAGTAAATATTCCCGGAACTTGTTTCTGTAATTGCTCCGTTTCCCTAACTTCACTTGGTTCCTTCATAATTATAGGAGAAACTGATACTTTTGATCCGGCCAAATCATTTCCGAGGAGTAGATCAAATCCCTCTACTGACAAACTGTGGACACTCCTACAGTTACCATCCCAGATATTAAGTCACTCTCTCTGTGTATTTTATATTAAGGTTAGTATATATACTCCCCACCAACTCCATTAGCTAAAAATTTAACGTTCAAGGTGCTCTCTGGTGGAATCATTATATCTTTTCCCAGCAAGAGTGTTTGGGTTGCTCCTGTATCCCTGAGTATAATGATATGTTTTCCTGCCTCACTTAACAGATATGGAGTTACTTTCCCCTTTCACAAAAATTCATTATAACTTTCGGGTATTAGCTTTTGTATCTGGTTTTACTGCCATTAAAGCTATAGCCTGGTCTGCTATACTCTCACAGAGTCTTTTCCTCTGTACTAGCTTTGAGTACCCTAATGAGTCCTAAGGGTTTGCCTTGCAACTTCTAGCATTCTGAACGAAGATGACCAGTTTTGTGACAATGATAACACTTCGGCTTGCGAATGTCACTTCTATCCTCAGCACCTTCATTTCTGGCCTGAGGAGGTGATCCAGGTGCATTCCCAGCTGTTTCTTCTTGTCCCCGGCTACTTGCCTTTCTTTCACTCTCACACTTTCTAACCTTCTCGGGTTTATGGGGGTAACGGACAAAAGGTTTTGGCTTATTCACAAACTCAAAATCATCAGCAATTTCTACTGCTTGCCTAGCTTTCAAAATGTTCAGGTTATCTGCACGAGTCCTCACTACTGAAGGACTGGAATTTTTAAACTCTTCCAAGAGAATCAACTCTTGAAGGTTCTTATATGTGGTTTCCATCTTTAACGCCCATATCTATTCATTTGCTTCACCCTTTCAAATTCTACTTACGTCTGCCCAGCCAATTTTAGTAAGTTCCTAAACTTCTCATGGTAAGCTTCATGGACTAACTCATACGCAGTGAGAATAGCCTTTTTTGCCATCTCATAATCTGCAGAAGCTTCTTCAGGAAACATGGCATAAACTTCATGAGCTCTGCCTACCAACCTGCTTTGTACAAGCAGTATCCAGCTTTCCTTCGGCCATTTCATCTGTTTGGCCATTTTTTTCAAAAGGTATGAAAAATGCCTCCACGTCCCTTTCCTCAAACTTAGGAAGAGCTTGTATAAATTTAGACAGCTTTTCGCTGCGTCCTGGGCTGAATTCAGATTCTTCCTGACCAGAATTTTCCCTGGCATCAAGACCACCCCTTTGTCTTTGTTCCAGTTCTTTTCACCTAGATTCTTTCTTTTCTCTTTCACTTTCTTTCTGAAGTTCAAGTTTTCTTATTGCTATTTCTTTTTCTGTTTCCTGTTGAAGCCTAGGCTTTTTTCATTTCTTGTTCCTGCTCAAGTTTTGTCGTTTCCAACTGAATTCTAGCCAATTCCTCTGCATCACTCTCTGACTTATTATCTTCTTCTTCCTCTTCTTCTAATTTTAAGCGTTAGACTATTACATTAAATATCACTGCTTTTTTGGCACCTGATTTCAATTCTAACCCCAATTTTGCTGCCAATTCTTTTAATTTATTCTTAAAGTTATCAAGTCACTGAGGGAAACGTTCTCCTTTCCAAGATACTCTGCTTCAACTGCTAATGCCATTCTGATGATATAGACTGTACCTATTGCTACGATCGACCACTGAAGTTAAAGCCCCATTCAAAATATACGATTCTGATTGAGGTGGGAGAAGCGCACTGTTGATTCAGTCCGGTCCTTCCACAGATCGCCTAACATATCACTTTAAACTTTCCAAATTAAATAAAGCCACAGCCAAACTGACCATCCACCAACCCCTGAATGAGGCTCACCAAACCAGGTGCCTTTAGATCGACAAATTAACTGTTTAATTAGAAAAACTAAATTCTTAAACAATACTAAGATATAAATAACATTTAAAATAGAAAATATTAGTGTCCTTGCAGATTTACGCTCCTGCTGAAGTGGAATCTTCCAATGTGGAACAGTCCAAGGTTGCTTGAAGTCCTCACAGCCATCTGATGGGGAAAAAGGGTTCTTCAACGGTAGGACAGTCAGGAGTTTATTTCAGAACTTGAAGTGATGCTCTTCTTTTCCAGTGATGAATTCAGCAATTACAGTTCAGTAGTTAAAGTAATTTGGCTTTAGAATTGTTTTGAGGGGTGAAAAAATGATCAGTCTAAAATTCACCTTCCTTTAATTTAAATTATCAGAGAACTCTGTTAGGTTCATGATGGTCCAGCTATCTGTGTATCTGTGTCTTAGAACTGTTTCTACTATCAGCCAGTTCAAAATTAAATTGCAACATTGTATCTCTCGATCCTCAGTCTCTGAGTGGCTGTATCCAAGGGCAACAAAATTGCACATTTGAAGCTGGCTGGTACTTACACTTTGTATGGCTGTGTCCTACAACAATAAGAATGCACTATTTGACTCACAGTCCCTGGTGCTTGCTGCCTTAAAGCAGTACTGATCCTTTTCCAGCCTTAAAGGCACACTGCATACTTCCCAGAAAAGAAAAAAAACTACAGGATCATAACACCTCTGCCCTGGCGGAATGAAATGCCATTCCTGAAATGTGTTTTATTACAATGTGTAAAAAATACAAATTGAGAAAAAAAGCTAACACTTTTTTTCCTGCATTTACGGGTATACAATCTTCTAAAATGGTAAGATTACAGCAACGAGTTCCACCAGAACATTTTCAGCTTCAAATTTTTTGAAAGGTTGTCCCAATTAACCCATTTTAAATTTCCAAGCATTGTCTTCCAGTTGATTTGTGTTTTCCTTCCAAGTGTCCCTATTGTCCATCACCTCAGCCAGGTGAACTGCACAGGAGCACTGACCACTACTGGGTTCATTATTCTCTGAGAAGTTTCTTGAGTACCCTTTAATCTATGTGGCATCTCTTGACACGAGAAAACCCTGTCCAGTGTAACAAAAGCTGATTTTTTCTAACCCTGGGGTGTCAAAGGAATTTGCAGGATCCCTCCAACACATCTGTCTTTTTAAGACACATGGTGTTTCCCACTCTGTCCATGCAGTCCTTTAAATGAGAATTTGGGTAGGAGTCAGCCTTCTTTACCGTAGTGACTATTCTATAGTCTGTGCCAGTTTGAGCCATTCCACAAGGTTTCGGCATCAAGACCACCTGCGAATTCCAAATGTCCTGAATACGTTCAACTAAGCTGCCCTCCAGCATGCATTGTACCTCTGCTTCCACTTGGGCCTCTCTGTCTGGACCTAAGCGACAAGGAAGTTGTTTGAAAGGGATAGAAACATAGAATGTTTCCCCCTATACCCACCTCATATGTGGCTAAGGTTGTACATCCTGGCTTATCCCTATAAACTTTTTGAAATGTTGTGAAAACCCTGGTTAGGACTTCATGCTATTTTGCCTATTTAAAAGCATATTAACTGATTTTCCTAGCCATTCTGTATTCGCTAATCTAACAGTTGGAGGTTCAATCTGAGAATTTCCTAGGGCTGCTTCTGCCTCATCTTCACTACACTTTTCCCTCTCAGTAGTCCCGATTACCTGACATACCTGTACTGGCTTATATTCCTCCCTGCGGTAATATTGTTTGAGCATGCTAAGGTCACACAACCGGTTCTTCATCCGACGATCAGGAGTGTCAATCAAGTACCTTACCCACTCTTCTAATCCCTCTATATGGGCCACTGGACCATGCTTTTAATGGTTCTCCCTGTGACAGTAACAACACTAATACTTCATCCCCTGGTTTTATAGTAGGTTGTGGTTTTCCCACCATTTGACAGGTATGGCATGTCCTACAAAATTGTCTCACATCCGTTGTAAGACCTGGCCAGTAATAATGTTGGCTTATGCATGATTTTGTCTTCCAAATTCCCCTGTGTCCTGCAAAAGGAATGTCGTGTGTTAACCTTAATAAACCTGGTCAATATTTAGGTGGTACCACTATCTGTTCAACAACTGTCCATTCTTCGTTGGCAGGTCTATGAGGGGGTTTCCATTTCCTCCTCAAAACCACATTTGCCATGTAATAGCCTTCCAGAGCTCCTTTCACCTCAGCTTCTGACAGGCCATCTGTGCCATTCAGTATATCTCTGGATCAACTTGCTGTGCTTCAATGATAGATGATCCGTTAAACAACTCATTTGGATTAACTAAATCCCCAAATAAGGTTTCAGATACTTGGCTATCTATTTATGGTGCCCCTTTAACGTCTGACAATATATCCAGTTTAGCCATTTCTCGGGTGACTACACACACAGGAAATATTCCTGGAACTTGTTCCTGTAATTGCTCCGTTTCCTTAATTTCACTTGGTTCCTCTGTCACCATAGGAGAAACCGATACTTTTCATCCAGCCAAATCATTTCCTAGGAGTAGATCAATTCCCTTTACTGGAAAACTGTGGGCAACACCTAGAATTACAATCCCAGACATTAAGTCACTCTCGAGCCGTACTTTATAAAAAGGTACGGGTATATTCTTCCCACCAATTCCATTAACTAAAACTTTAGCATTCAAAGCACTCTTTGGCAGAAACCTCATATCTTTCCCCAGCAAGAGGGTTTGGGTTGCTCCTGTGTCCCTGAGTATAATGATAGGTTCTCCTGCCTCACTTACAGGATATGGAGTTACTATCCCCTTTGACAAAAATTCAATATAACTCTTAGGTATTTTATTATTAACCTCGACACTCTGTTCAGTTTTAGTATCTGGTTTCACAGCTGTTGTTAAACCTATAGCCTGGTCTGCTATACTCTCAGTCAGAGACTTTTCCTCTGCACTAGCTTTGTATACCCCAACAAGTCATAGAAACATGAAAATAGGAGCAGGAGTAGGCCATTCAGCCCTTCGAGCTTGTTCCGCCATTCATTATGATCATGGCTGATCATCCAACTCAGTAACCTGTTCCCGTTTTTGCCCCATATCCTTTGATCCCTTTAAACCCAAGAGCTATATCTAACTCCTTCTTGAAAACATACAATGTTTTGGCCTCAACTGCTTTCTGTGGTAGCGAATTCCACAGGTTCACCACTCTCTGGGTGAAGAAATCTCTCCTCATCTCAGTCCTGAATGGTTTACCCCATATCCTTAGACTATGACCCCTGGTTCTGGACTCCCCCACCATCGGGAACATCCTTCTTGCATCTACCCTGTCAAGTCCTGTTAGAATTTTATAGGTTTCTATGAAATCCCCCTTCGCTCTTCTGAACTCCAGCGAATATAATCCTAACCGACTCAATCTCTCCTCATATGTCAGTCCCGCCATCCCAGGATTCAGTCTGGTAAACCTTCGCTGCACTCCCTCAATAGCAAGAACATCCTTCCTCAGATAAGGAGACCAAAACTACACACAATATTCCAGGTGTGGCCTCACCAAGGCCCTATATAATTGCAGCAAGACATCCCTGCTCCTGTACTCGAATCCTCTTGCTATGAAGGCCAACATACCATTTGCCCTTTTTACCACCTGTTGGGCCTGCATGCTTACCTTCAGCAACTGGTGTACGAGAACACCCAGGTCTCGTTGCATATTCCCCTCTCTCAGTTTATAGCCGTTCAGATAATAATCTGCCTTCCTGTTTTTGCTACCAAAATGGATAACCTCACATTTATCCACATTTTGCTGTATTTGCCATGCATTTGCCCACTCACTCGTTCAAATCACTCTGAAGCCTCTCTGCATCCTCCTCACAACTCATCCTCCCATCCAGCTTTGTGCAATCTTCACATTTTGAGATATTACATTGAGTTCCCTCATCTAAATCATTAATATATATTGTGATTGGCTGGGATCCTAGCACCAATCCCTGCGGTACCCAACTAGTCACTGCCTGCCATTCGGAAAATTTATCCCTACTCTTTGTTTCCTGTCTGCCAAACAATTTTCTATCCATCGCAATACACTACCCCCAATCCCATCCGCTTTAATTTTACATGCTAATCTCTTATGTGGAACTTTGTCGAAAGCCTTCTGAAAGTCCAAATAAACCACATCCACCGGCTGCCCCTCATCAACTCTGCATCCTTTAGTTACATCCTCGAAGAATTCTAGTAGATTTGTCAAGCATGAATTCCCTTTCATAAATCCATGCTGACTCTGTCTGATTCTACCACTGTTCTCCAAGTGCTCTGCTATAAAATCTTTGATAATGGACTCTAGAATTTTCCCCGCTACTGACGTCAGGCTGACTGGTTTATAATTCCCTGCTTTCTCTCTACCTCCCTTTTTAAATAGCGGGGTTACATTACCTACCCTCCAACCTGTAGGAACTGTTCCAGAGTCTATAGAATCTTGGAGGATGACCACCAATGCATCCACTATTTCTAGGGCCACTTCCTTAAGTACTCTGGAATGCAGACCATCAGGCCCTGGGGATTTTTCGGCCTTCAATCCCATCAATTTTCCCAACACCATTTCTCTACGAATACTGATTTCCTTCTGTTCTTCTCTCTCACTAAACCCTGTGTTTTCCAACATTTCTGGTATGATATTTGTGTCCTCCTTTGTGAAGACAGAACCAAAGAATACATTTAGTTGGTGAGCCATTTCTTTGTTCCCCATAATATATTCCCCTGTTTCTGACTGTAAGGGACCTACATTTGTCTTCACTAATCGTTTTTTCTTCTCATACCTATAGAAACTTTTACAGTCAGTTTTTATGTTCCCCGCAAGCTTGCTCTCGTACTCTATTTTCCCCTTCGTAATCAATCCTTTGCTAAATTTTAAACTGCTCCCAATCCTCAGGTCTGTTGTTTTTTCTGACGAATTTATATGCCTCTTCCTTGGATCTAATGCTATCTCTAATTTCCCTTGTAAGCCATGGTTTGGCTACCTTTCCCGTTTGACTTTTGCATCAGATAGGAATAAACAATTGTTGCATGTCCTATGGGTTTACCTTGCAATTTCCAGCACTCTGAACGAAGATGACCCGTTTTGTTGCAATGATAACACTTAGGCTTGTAAACCTCACTTCTACCCTTCGCACCTTCCTTTTTGACCTGAGGTGGTGATCCTGGGGCATTCCCTGCTGTTCCTTCTTGTCCTCTGCTACTTGCCTACCTTGCACTCTCCCACTTTCTATCCTTCTCGGGTTTATGGGGATGATGGACAAAAGATTATGACTTATTCACAAGCTCAAAATAATCAGCAATCTCTGTTGCTTGCCTAGCTTTCAAAACATTCAAGTTATCTATATGAGTTCTCACTACTGAAGGAATGGAGTTTTTAAACTCTTCTAAGAGAATCAATTCTCGAAGATTCTCACACATGGTATCTATCTTTAATGCCTGTATCCAATGGTCAAAATTCATTTGCTTCACCCTCTCAAATTCTAAATATGTCTGCCCAGCCAATCTCCGTAAATTCCTAAACTTCAAACGATAAGCTTCAGGGACTAACTTATACGCAGCGAGAATAGGCTTTTTTCCCATCTCATAATCTGCAGAAGCCTCTTCAGGAAGCATGGCATAAGCTTCATAAGCTCTGCCTACCAGCCTGCCCTGCAATGTCCAGCTTTCTTTCGGCTATTTCATCTGTTTGGCTATTTTTTCAAAAGATATGAAAAACGTCCCTTTCTTCAAACTTAGGAAGAGCCTGTATAAATTTAAACAACTTTTCGCTATGTCCTGAGTTAAATTCAGATTCTTTCTGACCCGAATTTTCCCTGGAATTAAGACTACCCCTTTGTCTTAGTTCCATCTCTTTTAATTTAAATTCCCTCTCTCTCTTTCACTTTCTCTCTGAAGTTCAAGTTTTCTTATTGCTATTGCTTTTTCTTTTTCCCTTTCCTCTTTTTCCAATTCAAGTTTTCTTATTTCTTTATCCGCCTCAAGTTTTTTCATTTTTTACTGAATCCTAGCCAATACCACTGCATCACTCTCGGACCTACCACATTCTTGTTCGTCGTATTGCCCTTCATCATCATCATCTTCTACAAATCCCAGTTGTTCAGCTATTATGTCAATTACCTCGCTTTTTTGGCATCTAATTTCAATTCCATCCCCCAATTTCACTGCCAATTCTTTTAATTTGTCCTTAGTTAAAGTTATCAAGGCACTCAGGGAAACATTCTGCTTTCCCTAAAACTCTGCTGCAACCACTAATGCCATTGCAATGGTATAGACTGTACCTTATTATACAAGAGACCTGGTTCATTTATTTCTTTGCAATTGGTGTTTGATTTAGATCCCAACAATCGAGTTTCCAATTGCTATGATCCCAGACGTGAGAGCAATTAAATATGATGCCAAACGCAAGACCTCAGTTTAAATATGATATCCCAAAGATGAGTACTTAATATGATTTCAAATGTGAGCCCTCCAAATTAGTCTGATTCTGATCCCAGATGCGAGCCACCCAATTACAATATGATTCAATCTCAGGTGCACCCCCAATTAATAAGTTATGACAGACTGCTCAAGTCAAAGCCCCCAATCAAAATATACGATTCTGATTGTGGTGGGAGAAACACACTGTTGATTCAGTCCTGTCCCTCCACAGATCACCTAACATATCACTTTTAACTTTCCAAATTAAAGAAAGCCACAGCCAAATTGACCATCCACCAACCCCCGAATGAGGCTAACCAAACCAGGTGTCTTTAGATCAACAAATTAACTGTTTAATTAGAAAAACTAAATTCTTAAACAATACTAAGATATAAATAACATTTAAAATAGAAAATATTAGTGTCCTTGCAGATTTACGCTCCTGCTGAAGTGGAATCTTCCAATGTGGAACAGTCCAAGGTTGCTTGCAGTCCTCACAGTCGTCCGTTGGGGTATAGAAAGATTCTTCAATGGTGGGACAGTCAGTAGTTTATTCCAGAAGTTGAAGTGATGCCCTTCTTCTCCAGTGATGAATTCAGCAATTACAGTTCAGTAGTTAAAATAATTTGGATTTAGAATTGTTTTGAGGGGTGAAAAAATGATCAGTCTAAAATTCACCTTCCTTTAATTTAAATTATCAGAGAACTCTGTTAGGTTCATGATGGTTCAGCTGTCTGTGTATCTGTGTCTTAGAACTGTTTCTACCATAAGTCAGTTCAAAATTAAATTGCAACATTGTATCTCTCGATCCTCAGACACTGAATGGCTCTATCCAAGGGCAACCAGAATGCACATTTGAAGCTGGCTGGTACTTCCACTCTGTAAGGCTATATTCTATGGCAACCAAAATGCACTCTTTGACTCACAGTCCATGGAGTCTGCTGCCTTAAAGCAGTACTGATCCTTTTCCAGCCTTAAAGGCACACTGCATACTTCCCAGAAAAAAAAAACTACAGGATCATAACACTATTATACAAGAAACTTGGTTCCTTTTTTTTTGTAATTGGCGTTAGATTTGGATTCCAACAATCGAGTTTCCAATTAATATGATCCCAGGTGCAAGAGCAATAAATATGATGCCAGATGAAAGACCCCAATTTATATATTATCCCAGAGATGAGCAATCAATATGATTCCCAATGCGAGTCCCCCAATTAATCTGATTCTGATCCCAGACAAGACACCTAATTAAATATATACAACCGAGACTGGAGCGATGTACTGTACACTCAGTCCCATCACGCCACAGGTCATAGCATATTATAAAAGTTTCCCCATCCAACCAGAAAACAGCCAACCCCCAGTAATCCCCAGAATAAAACAGACCAAACTAGGTATTTTTAGATAACAACAAATTAAGTATTTATTTCAAGTGAATCTCAAACACTATTAAGACAAAACAATGTCTAAAGAAGAACTTCTAATGCCTTATTTTAACCTAACTCCCCCATTCACACACATATACTCAAAAATCACGGTTAACCAGTTTCTTTTTTTTTTAAATTATGTTTTAAAAATTAGCTATATAAATAAATAAATAAGTCTCTGTGGGTTACGTTCCTGATGGATGAGGTATTCGAATGTGAAAATAATCAAATGTTACTCGAAGTCTCCACATGGATTTGATGAAATAGTCTCTTCAGTAGGTAGGCATTCAAAACACTTTGGCTGTAGCAGGCATCAAGACCACTGGCAAATTCCAGAAAATACAATCAGTCAAGAGAGATTCAATCTTGAAGCAAATACTTTCTGGCTTGGAAGTAAAGAAAAGGAGTTTTGCTACCTTCAGCAATACAAATGGGCTCTTCAAAAAAAGGGCCTTTTCATCTTTAGGCAATTAACTTAGCCTGTAGCTCTTTATAGAATTTCTGCTTAAAGATAGAATAGACAGCTCTTTTCTTCAGTAGCATGCCTCACTGATGTCTGGTTCAGACTGTTTTTTGCCAGCTTTACACACAGTAAAATTGAAACATTATACCATGTGACCTCTCTCCTGCTGTGGCCTCTGGACAGGTGCAGCTGGCACCTGTGCTCAGTCTTAAAGGCACACTGTTTTCAAACAGAGTCTTCAAGGCACACACTGTTTTTTAATCCGAGGAGAAAAATAATTACAGTTCCGTGATAGTAGTCAGAGATGGAATGGGGCCTATTCGGGACAAAGAAGATAATATATGCTGAGAGTTGCAGGGCAAAACTAATATACTTAATGAGTACTTTGTATCAGTATTCAATAAGAAAGTGGAATCTGACAAAATATCAGTAGAAGCGGAGAGAATTGAGGCAATGGATAGGGTAAAAACTGAGAGTGGGAAGTATTAAAAAGATTGGCTATGGTTAGGGTAGAGAAATCACCTGGTCCAGATGGCTTGCATCCTAGGTTGCTAATGGAAATGGGGCTGGAGATAGTGGAAGGGCTTGCAATTTTGCAAATTTCCCTGAATACAGGGGAGGTGCCAGAGGATTGGAGAGTGGTAAATGTGGCACACTTATTCAAAAAAAAGTGTGTAAGGACAGTCCTAGCAACTACAAGCCAGTTAGTTTAACATCAGTGGTGGGTAAGGTTTTAGAACCTATAATCAGGGGAAAAATCAACAGACACTTGGAGAGGTTTGAGTTAATTAAGGATAACCAGCACAGATAAATCTAATTGAATATTTTTATGAAGTAACAGAGAAGGTTGATGAAGGGTATGCGGTGGATGTTGTTTATATGGATTTTACGAAAGCATTTGATAAGGTACCACATAAAAGGCTGGTTAAGAAAATTGAGGCTCATGGAGTATGAAGGTCAGTGTCCAATGGATAAAAAAAAATGGCTTAAGGACAGAAAATAGCGAGTCATAATAAATGGTTGTTTTTTAGACTGGAGGATGGGAGACAGTGGTATTCCCCAATGGTCAGTGATGGGACCATTTAATTTTTTGCGATATATAAATGACTTGGATCTTGGAATACAGAGTAGAATCTTAAAATTTGCTGATGACACCAAAATTGGAGGTGTGGCATACAGTGAGGATGACATGAACTGCCTGCAACAGGACATAGATAGGCCAGCGGATTGCGCAGACTGATGGCAGATGGAATTTAATACAGACATGTGTGAGGTGATGCATTTTGGCAGAAGGAATAGGGAAAGGCAATATATACTTAATAGCACAGTTCTGAAGAGTGTGCAGGAACAGAGGGACCTGGAGGGTGCATGTGTATTGATCTTTGAAGGTGGCAGGACATGTCAAGAGAGTGGTCAGTAAAGCATATGGGATCTTAGGCTTCATAAATAGAGGCATTGAGTACAAAAGCAGTGAAGTTATGCAGAACCTTTATAGAGCTCTGGTTAGGCCCCAACTGGAGTATAGAACATAAGAAAATAAGAAATAGGAGCAGGAGTGGGCCATTCAGCCCCTCAAGCCTGCCCGCCATTCAATAAGATCATGGCTGATCTGTCCCAGTCCTCAACTTCTCTTTTGGTCTGCTCTGCCGAGCCCTCAACTCTCTGAGATTTCAAAAATCTATCTACCTCCTCCTTAAATACATAGTGACCTCCACAACGCTCTGAGGCAGAGAATTCCAGAGATTCACCACCCTCTGAGAGAAGTGCATCACCACACTTTAGGAAGAATGAAGAACCTTGAGAAGGTGCAGAGGAGATTTACCAAAATGGTTCCAGGGATGGGGGATTTCAGTTACAAGGTTAGGTTGGAAAAGCTGGGGGTGTTTTCCTTAGAGCAAAGGAGATTGAGGGGAGATTTAATAGAGGTGTACAGGATTATCACAGGCTTAGATAAGTTAGGCAACAAAAAACTATTCCCATTCATTAATGGTACAAGTACTAGGGCATCAGGTGGCAGGACTATATCTCCAACACAGAAGTCCTTGAAGCGGCCAACATCCCCAGCTTATACACACTACTGAGTCAGCGGCGCTTGAGATGGCTTGGCCATGTGAGCCGCATGGAAGATGGCAGGATCCCCAAAGACACATTGTACAGCGAGCTCGCCACTGGTATCAGACCCACCGGCCGTCCATGTCTCCGTTATAAAGACGTCTGCAAACGCGACATGAAATCGTGTGACATTGATCACAAGTCGTGGGAGTCAGTTGCCAGCATTTGCCAGAGCTGGCGGGCAGCCATAAAGACAGGGCTAAATTGTGGCGAGTCGAAGAGACTTAGTAGTTGGCAGGAAAAAAGACAGAGGCGCAAGGGGAGAGCCAACTGTGCAACAGCCCCAACAAACAAATTTCTCTGCAGCACCTGTGGAAGAGCCTGTTACTCCAGAATTGGCCTTTATAGCCACTCCAGGCGCTGCTTCACAAACCACTGACCACCTCCAGGCGCGTATCCATTGTCTCTCGAGATAAGGAGGCCCAAAAGAAAAGAACTAGGGGATACAGATTGAAAGTTTTGGGCAAGAGATGTAGGGAGAATATGAGGAGGAATTTTTTTACTGAGTGGGTGATAATCACCTGGATCTCGCTGCCCACAAGGATGGTTGAAGCGAGACAAGCAATTTTTAAAAATGAAATTGGATGGCCACTTAAACCCCTCTGGGGTAGAGAATTTCAAATATTCACAACCTTTTGAGTGAAGTAATTTCTCCTCATTTCAGTCTTAAATGATCGTCCCCTTATCCTGAGACTTTGCCCGCGTGTTTTAGATTCCCCGACCAGTGGAAACAACCGCTCACTGTCTACCCTATCCAGCCACTTCAGAATCTTGTATGTTTCAATGAGATCGCCTTTCATTCTTCCAAACCCCAGAGAGTATAGGTCCAATTTACTCAGCCTCTCATCATAAGACCATCACCCCAACCCAGGGACCAATTTAGTGAACCTTCGCTGCACCGTCTCCAATGCAAGTATATTCTTTCTTAAATGTGGAGACCAAAACTGCACACAGTATTCCAGATGTGGTCTCACCAAAACATTGTACAATTGTAGCAAGACTTCATTCTTCCTGTACTCCAATCCCCTTGCAATAAAGGCTAACATTCCATTTGCCTTCCTGATTGCTTGCTGTACCTGCATGCTAACTTTCTGCATTCCTTCTACAAGCACACCCATGTCTCTTTAAACATCAACACTTAGAAGTTTCATACCTTTTAAAAAAATTCTGCTTTTCTATTCTTAAAGTGAAAAACTTCAAACTTCCCTACATTATGCTCCATCTGCCATCTTGTTGCCTACTCACTTAACCTGTCTATATCTCTTTGCTGTCTCTCCATGTCCTCCCCACAGCCTACCCTTCCACCTACCTTTGTATCATCAAGAAACTTAGTTTCATTACTCTCTGTCTCTTCATCTGTCATTGATATAGGTTGTAAATAGCTAAGGCCCCAGCACTGATCCTCGTGGCACTCCACTACTCACCACCTGCCAACTTGAAAATGCCTCGTTTATGCCCACTCTTTGCTTCCTGTCCATTAACCAATCTTCTATCCATACTAATCTATTACCCCCAACTCCATGAGCCCTTATCCTGCCTATTAACCTTTTGTGTAGCACCGTATTGAATGCCTTTTGGAAACCCAGGTATACTATATCTACTGGTTCCCCTTTATCTACCCCACGAGTTATATCGTCAAAAAAAGCTAATAAATTTGTCAAACAGGAATTCCCTTTAGTAAAAGTAGTAAAGCTTATTAGATTGGCTGGGAGTATTTCCTGATTCTTACAAAACTGTTGGTAAGGTGTATCACTATTGGTGAAGTTATTAATACTATTGGTAACATTTTAGTATTGGTGGGGTGTTCTCATAGTGGTAAGGTAGATTAGTATTGATTAAGTTTACTATGAGCAGTCATAAGGTTATTATGACTATTGGCACGGTTTATTACTATTAGAAGGGTTATTACTATTAGCAGCAGGGTTTATTAGTTGCAGGGTTTAGTTGTAGTACCAAGGTTTATTATCTAACAGATAGAGGAATAGCAAGGCTGCTCCAACCTCTGTAGTGCACATTCTAGGAATTCCAGGACACTTCTCAGGTCCTGAGTAACCATAAGTACGGGAACTGTTGTCAGTTACAGAAGCTTGAGCTCTGGCTTTCAGAACTTAAGCGGCAGCTGGTGTCACTGTGAGGTTGAGAGTTTCGTGGATAGCACGTTTTTAGATGTGGTCACCCCGCAGCTTAAGAGTATGCAGGTAGAGAGGGAATGGGTGGCCATCAGACAGTCAAGAAGAAACAGGAAGGTAGTGCAGGAGACGCCTGAGTGCATCTCACTCTCCAACAGGTATTCAGTTCTGAATACTGTGGAAAGTGATGGTTCATCTGGGGAGTGCAGCCAGCGCAAGGCATGGCACCACAGGTGCTCAGCTGTATAGGTGGGATATAAGGAAGACTGGAAGAGCAATTGTGATAGGAGATTCAATAGTCAGGGGAACAAACAGGCATTTTTCTTTATTCATTCATGGGATGTGGGCATTGCTGGCTAAGGCCAGTAGTTATTGCCCATCCCTAATTGCCCTTGTGAAGGAGGTGGTGAGCTGCCTTCTTGAACCGCTGCAGTCCATGTAGGGTAGGTACACCCACAGTGCTGTTAGGAAGGGAGTTCCAGGATTTTGACCCAGCAACAGTGAAGGAACGGAAATATAGTTCCAAATCAGGATTGGTATGTGGCTTGGAGGGGAACTTGCAGGTGGTAGTGTTCCCGTACAATTGCTGCCCTTGTCCTTCTAGGTGGTAGAGGTCACAGGTTTGGAAGGTGCTGTCTAAGGAGCCTTGGTGCGATGCTGCAGTGCATTTTGTAGATGGTACACACTGCTGCCACTGTGCGTCAGTGGTGGAGGGAGTGAATGTTTGTGGATGGGGTGCCAATCAAGCAGGCTGCTTTGTCCTGGATGGTGTCAAGTTTCTTGAGTATTGTTGGAGCTGCACCCATCCATCACACTCCTGACTTTTGCTGAGTTACTCACCGCAGGATTCCTAGCCTCTGACTTGCTCTTGTAGCCACGGTATTTATATGGCTACTCCAATTCAGTTTCTGGTCAATGGTAGTCCCTAGGATGTTGATAGAGGGGGATTCAGTGATGGTAATGCCATTGAATGTCAAGGGGAGATGGTTAGATTCTCTCTTGTTAGAGAAGGTCATTTCCTGGCACTTGTGTGGCACGAATGTTACTTGCCACTTATCAGCCCAAGTCTGGATATTGCCCAGGTCTTGTTGCATTTCTACATGGACTGCTTCAGTATCTGAGGAGTCGTGAATGGTTCTGAACATTGTGCAATCATCAGCGAACATCCCCACTTCTGACCTTATGATTTCTGTTGCTGCAGATGTGAATCAAACATGGTGCATTGCCTTAAAGGCCAGCTCAAGTCTGGAAAAAAAACCCTGACCCGAACCTGACAGAACCACATCGGATCCGAGCCCGACGCGGCCCGAGTCCTTCCATTTTTTCCTGCGCCTGACCCGACTCATGTCTGACCCAACCCCAGCCCGACCTGAGCCCGACCCAACCATAGAGCACGCACTTATACTTACCACTTTTGGACGGATGGAATGGAAGGAAGCTGCATTGCTGCAGCATGAACGCGATGACGTCATAGAGACGCTCACTGCACAGACTCAGAGTCTGTGGAGTACTGTGTGTGTCCGACCCAGACCTGGCCCAACGTGGACCCGGTCCGACCTGACCTGAGCCTGAAAGCCGGACCCAGAAGAGCGACCCGACCCAACGGGACCCGAACCCGACGCATGTCATCGGGTCCCGTTGAGTTCGGGTCGGGTAGCAGGCCTTTACGTTGGCTCCCTGGTGCCAGGGTCAAGGATGTCACTGAATGGCTGCACAGCATGCTGAGGGGGGAGGATGATCAGCCAGCAGTCATGGTGCACATTGGTATGAATGACATAGGTAGGAAGAGCGATCTGGTCCTGCAGAAAGAGTTGAGCTAGGTAAGAAATTAACAAGCAGTGCCTCAAAAGTAGTATCCTCCGGATTACTCCCAGTACCACACACAAGTAAGGATAGAATAGGAGGATAGTGCAGATGAATGCGTGGCTGGAAAGATGGTGCAGGAGGGAGGGCTTTAGATTCCTGGGGCACTGTGACCAGTTCTGGAGAAGGTGGGACCTGTACAGGCTGGACAGGTTGCACCTGAAGAGAGCTGGTACAAATTTCCTTGCGGGGGGATTTGCTGTTGCTATTGGGGAGGATTTAAACTAACTTGGCAGGGATGTGGGAACCAGAGATAATACAAGTGAGGAAGACCAAGATACACAGAGAGTTGAAAGTGACAGATTGCACGCAAGTCGGAAATTTATTTTATTTATTTATTTATTTTATTTATTTCGAGATACAGCACTGAAACAGGCCCTTCGGCCCACCGAGTCTGTGCCGACCAACAACCACCCATTTATACTAACCCTACAGTAATCCCATATTCCCTACCTATACTATTAGGTGGGGTCAGAGTGAGACTGCTGGACAGCACTAGAGAAGGGAGCAGTTCTGTATTAATGCAGTGGACTGAGAAGAACTACAAGGAATTTATATAGACAGGATTACAATGCATGTGTGTAAACGCACAAAGTATGGTGAATAAGGTTGGTGAACTACAAACACAAACAGCAGTGTGGGAATATGTTGTGGCAATAATGGTAACGTGGCTTAAAAACGGCAAGGACTGGACGCTGAATATACAAGGATACAGAGTGTTCAGAAAAGATAAGGAAGGAAAAAAAGGAGGTGGGGTGGCAGTCCTGATTAGGGAAGGCATTGCAGTGCTGGAAAGGGAGGATGTCCTTGAAAGGACAAGGACAGAATCCATTTGGTTAGAGTTGAAGAGCAAAAAGGGTATGATCAGGCTACTAGGGGTATTCTATAGGCCTCCAAATAGTGAGAGAGCGATAGAGGAGCAAATCTGCAAGGAAATAACAGAGGTGTGCAAGAACTGTAAAGTGATGATATTGAGGGACTTTAGTTACCCAAATATCGATTGCGATAATTTTAAAGTAAAGTGTAAGGAGGGGGAAGATTTTGTGAAATGTGTTCAGGAGAACTTCCTTGATCAGTAAGTTCTCGGCCCAACTAGAAAAGAGACATTGCTGGATCCGGTGCTACGAAATGAGGTGGGCCAAGTGGACCAAGTGTCTATGGAGGAGCACTTGAGTTAGAGTGATCTTCGTATCATAAGGTTTAGATTAGTAATGCAGAAAAGCAAGGAACAAAATCAGGTAGAATGTCCAGATTGGAACAGGGCTAATTTGAACGCAAAGAGAAGGGATCTAGCCAGGGCAGAATGGAACCAAAGACTGGCAGGAAGAGCCGTATCAGAACAATGGGTTATTATTAAGGAAGAGACACAGGTACAGCTAGGAACATTCCAACAAGGGTGAAAAGTAAGAAAACTAATATAGAGCTCCTTGGTTGATGAAGGAGATAGAGATGATGATGAAACAAGATAAGAGGGTGCATGATACATGTCAGGTGAACTCTTCAGGTGAGCACCAGGCCATCTACAATAGGTTAAAAGGGGAGGTGAAGAGTAAAATAAGACTGGCAAAGAGAAAATATGAAAATAGAATGGCAGCCAACATAAAAGGGAACCCAAAAATCTTCAACTGGCATGTAAATTGTAAGCAAGTAGTAAGAGGAGGAGTGGGCCTATTCGGGACAAAGAGTTTAATATATGCTTAGAGCACAGGGCAAGGCTAATATACTGAATGAGTATTTTGTATCAGTGTTCACTAAGGAAATGGTGGCCGACAAAATATCAGTAGAAACAGAGAGAGTAGAGGCAATGGATAGGATAAAAATTGAGAGGGGGAGGTACTAAAAAGATTGCCTACGCTTAGGGTGAATAAGTCACCTGGTCCAGATGGCTTGCATCCCAGGTTGCTAAAGGATTGGGGGTGGAGATAGTGGAAGGGCTTGCCATAATCTTCCAATCTTCCCTGGATACGGGGAAGGTGACAGAGGATTGAATTGTGGCAAATGTGACACCCTTATTCAAGATAGGGTGTAAGAACAGTATTCATAACTAAATGCCAGTCAGTGGTAGGTAAGGTTTTAGAAACTATTATCAGGGAAAATATCAATGGACACTTAGAGAGGTTTGAGTTAATTAAGGCTAGGCAGCACAGATTTGTAAAAGGCATATTATGCTTGACAAACCTAATTGAATTTTTTGATGAAGTAACAGAGAATGTTGATGAAGGGAATGTGGTGGATGTTGTTTATGTGGATTTTAAGAAAGCATTTGATAAAGTACCACATAAAAGGCTGGTTAAGAAAACTGAAGTTCATGTTTAGGAGGGTCAGTGTCCAATTGGATAAAACATTGGCTTCAGGTCAGAAAACAGTGAGTCGTCGTCAATGGCTGCTTTTCAGACTGCAGGATGGTAGACAGCAGTGTTCCCCAAGGGTCAGTGCTAGAACCACTGCTTTTTTGATATATATAAATGACTTGGATCTTGGAATATAGAGTAGAATCTCAAAATTTGTTGATGACACCAAACTTGGAGGTGCAGCAGGACATAGATAGGCTAGCAGAATGGGCAGAGAGGTGGTAGGTGAAATTTAATACTGACAAATGTGAGGTCATGCATTTTGGCAGAAGGAATAGGGAGAGGCAATATATACTTAATAGCACAGTTCTGAAGAGTGTGCAGGAACAGAGGGACCTGGGGGTGCATGTGCATCGATCTTTGAAGGTGGCCGAACATATTGAGAGAGTGGTTAGTAAAGCATATGAGACCTTAGGCTTCGTAAATAGAGGTATTGAGCACAAATGCAGGGAAGTTATGCTGAACCTTTATAGAGCTCTGGTTTGGCCCCATCTGGAGTATTGTATCCAGTTCTGGTCAACACACTTCAGGAAGGATGTGAGGGTCCTTGCGAGGTGCAGAGGAGATTTACCAGAATTGTTCCAGGGATGGAGAATTTTAGTTACAAGGTTAGGTTGGAAAAGCTGGGTTTGTTTTCTTGGAAGAAAGGAGATTGGGGATATTTAACAGAAGTTTACAAGATTATGACAGGCTTAGAAAAGCTAGACAAGGAAAAGCTATTCCCATTAACAAATGGTACAAGGACTAGGGGTCACAGAGGGCTGGATTTTATCTTAGGCGGACAGGAATTCACCACCGATGTAAAAGTTGGTGGCGACCGCCCTTCCGCCTAGCCCGGGGATCCGTCCCACATTTTACAGGTCCCCGGGCTTCAATTGTCCCAAGGAGGGTCTTCCACCCGCTTGAGGGAGGAAGTTCCGCCTCTGTGAGCTGCCGGCCAATCATTGGGCCAAGAGTTCTTAGTCCCAGCAGCGCCACCAGCAGCGGTGGCCACTGCTGAGACTGCAGCCCAGCCGACCAGATGGAGCCAGGAGACGAGGTAAGTTGGACATGCCTCACCAGGGCAATCAGTCCTTCTCTGGTGAGTCTGGGGTAGTCGTTTGGGGAGAGGGGGCGTCTTGGGTCCCGGAGGTGGCTTGGGAGCAGGGGTAGCCCTCAATCGGGTACCCAGTGCCTAACTGCCATGGCAGTCTCTCTCCCAACCCACCCCCCGCCCCCCGGCACACGGAGAGACCGGCAGCTATTGCTGGGCGGCCTTTCACGTCCCCAGCACACCCGCTTGCCATGGGTAAAATACCCGTGGAGGCGGGTGAGGGCCCTTAAGTGGCCACTTAAGATCCTTGATTGACCTCAGGCAGGCGGACCATTTCCCCCCAACCCCCCACTCCCCCCGCCCGCCCGGCCGCCGTAAAGTTAACCGGAGGCGGGAGCAGGGTGGGTCGGCCTCCCGGAGCATCCCGCTCAATTTTACGCCTCCCCCACGCCACCATCCAACACACTGGGGCGGCGTAAAATTCAGCCCGTATTTGAGAGTTTTGGGCAAGAGATGCAGGGGCAATATGAGGAAGAACTCTTTTTACACTGCAGGTGGTAATGGCCCAGAACTCGCTGCTGACAAAGGTCATGGAAGCGGAGACAATCAATAACTTCAAAAGGAAATTGGATGGTCACTTGAAGGAAATAACCTTCCAGGGCTATGGGGATCGAGCGGGGGAGTGGGACTGACTAGATTGCTCCATGGAGGGCCAGCATGGGATCGATGTGACAAATAGCCTCCTTCTGTGCCCTAAATGACTCGAGTGCATTCTGTGAGTTACACTTGAAAGCTTTTGTGCCAATTTATTCATCATTCATATGACTATCAAGTCTGAATGAGAGTTTGTACCACAAGTTCCGTTGCTATCCTTTTCTTCACAATACTTGTTTGAATGATTCTCCTTTAGCAAAGCCTCATTGGCAAGCACATTTTTTGGCAATTTTTGAATCAATAAATTCCAGCATAGAAGCAAGTCATTGAAAGAAAAGTCTATTACTGATTCCTTTCACTCTTAGTTCCATTTACTCGCAATAATTTTTCACCCAAAGGAAAATTAGATTCTTTGCTGGCTTTACAAAAATGAAAAGTTAGACAATAATATCTGCTTATTGTATTCCAACCTTTCATTGGTAATTCATTGGTTGCAACAAGTAAAATGCTCTCTAAATTCTGGCTTTTCAATTAACTCAAACAGCTGGGCTGAAAATTACCACGCCTCCGATGTCGGGGGTCGTGGCTGGGGGACCCGGAAAATTATTCCAGGAGAGGCCCGCTTCAACCTCCCAACGCCGAGGAGGCCCTGCCACATTTTACCGGCAGTGGTGAGGCTTCGCTGCGGCCCCCCGCAGCATAGCGTCGGAGCCTTCATTTGCATAATAAAATTAATGCAAATGAATGTTAATGAACTTACCTGGACCGGGTGGCCATCCCACGCCGATATTCTGGATGGTGGCCGGATCTCCCGTGCCTTCAGGTCCCTGTTTGGGGATCTGAGGCGAGACACTGGTGGGGAGGGGGGTTATAATTGGCAGGATGATGGGGTGGGGGGGGGGGGTGTGGGGAGCAGAGAAAACTGATGACATTGGCTGAGGTGATAGTGGGAAGGGGTTGAAAGGCAAAGATCGTAAAGTTTGGGGGCAAAAGGTTGGGACCAGCAAAAATGTTTTCTCGTGGGTGGGGGGAGGAGAGGGAAATTAATGTATTGTTTGATGATTGGGGTTGGATGAGGGTCTTTGACGTGGACTTTATTGTTTTTATTTAAATTAAAGGTAATGTTCTTTTTAAACATTCAAATGATCTGTCAGGGTTTGAAGCCCTTTAAATATGACACAGCACTTGCTGGGTGCCACCGGACACCATTGCTGGGGACGGAGTGGCCGCCCCCTCTCCATCATTGTTCCGCCCTCTCCATTTAAATGAGCCCCCAGGCAAAATATCGTGGACAGACTGCCAACTACAAAGCGTGCCACCACAGTTTGCGGCACACTAGTAATATTTCAGAACACACAAGCAGAATATTCTATTTATACTGATTATCTATTACAAAGCCTGAGAGTCCAATTTTAGTTCGGTTGTGGCAATGTGTGTTCTTCGGATTCTAGTCAAGTTGTAACTGAAAATTGTTGCTCGTTATGTGCTGGATTCTAGTTTCATGATTGGTTCAGCCTTGCAACACCTTTGGGATTGTGTGCAGATAATTCTCCCAAACTGTCTCACTGTTGGCATTTTACACTCTGATCTCTACACTTTACTTCCAATTGAGTAAATTGGAAATTCTTTTTATTAGACAGAGAGAAAAACCTCTGGAATATATGTCACTTAAACTGTTACTTGTTTCAATCTTGTGTTCTTATTTGTAAGAACACTTGGCATCTCAAGAAAGTCTTTGACCTGAATGCAGCCTGCAATACATTTTAGAATTAGTCAGATTGAAGCTCCCAGCTGTGGAGCAAACAATCACTCATTGCACATCATTGACTTCCTAAATCAAAGTTTCAAAATTTCTTGTTATTCACCTATTAGTTGTAACAGAGGTCCTGAATATAACATGAGGATTTTTTAATTGTATTTATCATTAAGGACTAACAAGTGTGCTTACCAAAGAATCAAAGCTGAATGAAGACTGATGATAAGCTTATCTCCATCTTAACTGTTTAAGAAGAGCTGGTATTTTAGACCATCAAGGAAAATGATTGGACCCCTTGTATGAAGATTCCTGAGGAATGTTAGTATCTTGGTGGATGGACGAGGGCTTCAGGCTTCAAAGCTGCAATAATACAAAAATAGTCTGTAACCAGTAAGATATCAAAGATAACCAGATTTGTAAACAGGTGTAATTGGTGGCCTTTTAACTCCTTTCAGTAGAAAATCAGACAATTTCATTTAAGCCATGCTGCTCCTTGATAAAATTAATCTCTGTTGCTGTTTGCATTTTTGCATTTTTTTTATGCCATCAATAAAATGCCACATTTGTTGTTAAATTGTTATACTTGAACAAGAAAGTATACATACAGTTGATAGACTTAATGAAATGAGACATTAAACTGAGGTCTCACCCATCTGTTGCGATGGTTCAATTAAGTTTTAAAGATCCTTTGACACTAACTTTAAAACTGAGAACTTGTCCCAATTTCCTGACCAACATTCCTTATTCAGAAAACTTTCGACTAACATTGCTACAGACAGAAACCCCAGGAGAGAAAGACTACATCACTGTCTCCAATAAAACCCTGAACCAGGTGGACCAGCTGCAAGTGCACTACTGCCAGCCAGAGACTTCAGAACCATAAATTCAGCAGAAAGACTACTGAATTATCAGACCTCACAGACTGTATATTATTTTTCTTTGTTCTGGACTCTAATGCAACCAAACTATCCTTCATCACTCTGTAATCTATTTGTGTGCATGTGATTCTCATGGGTGTGTGCGTGTGAAAGTCGGAGCGTAGTTTTATTATTTTACTTAGATCGGGTTTAGATTTTGCGTACAATAAAACTAACCTCTTTCTTGTTTAAACTCAAGAAAACGTGTCTGTTTGGTCTTTTATGATCATAGCACATAAAGGGTTAAACACTCACTGAATTGGTAAACGCATCCACTGTTTAAAGAGGAATAAACCCTGTTGCAGTCAAACGAGGAGATGGACAAGAGGGGAGCTTTTCGATCCCTCCTCACCTGATCATAACAGAAATTTGGGGGCTCGTATCCGGGATAAAAAACCAAAGACAAATGAGAAATTGGATCTGGGAAACCACATCGACCCCTCGCAAAAAAATAAAAACTTCAATATAGGTTTTCTTGTGATTTTCGCTGCTAGAGTACTAACATGTCCCTAATCGAGGCCAGTACCGTCCTAGAACAGAGTGAAGTAACTTGGGACAGGTTACAAGCCCTACCTATTGAAGAGCTGAGGAATGTAGCTGGGCAGTTAGGAATTACTATCCATCCAACAGCAAGGAAACCGGAAACCCTAAAACTTGTGGCCAACCATTTTTCACTTGAACCTAAAGTCTCAGAAACAGACTTAGAGTCGGAAACAGACAGGGGAATGTTAGCTAAGATACAGCTAGAATAGGGGAGACTATTCCCTAAAAGAATTCCAGAAGGAAAAGGAGGAAAGGGAATTCTTTACCCCAGAGGGTTGTGGATGTTCCATCATCGAGTATATTTATGGCTGAGATTACAGATTTTTGGTCTCTCAGGGAATCAAGGGATATGGGGAGCAGGTGTGAACGTGGAGTTGAGGCAGAAGATCAACCATGAATGTATCGAATGATTGAGCAGGCTTGAGGGACCGTATTGGCTATTTCTATTTCTTATGTCCTTAAAGGCAGCAGGGCAAGTTGATAAGATGGGTAAAAAAAAGTATATGGGTTACTTGGGTTTATAAGTAGAGAAATAGAATATAAAAGCAAAGAGATAATATTAGAACTTTATAAATCACTGGTTAGGCCTCAGCTGGAGTATTGTAGATCATTCTGGGCACCAGACTTTGGGAAAGATGTGAAGGTTTTAGAAAGGGTGCAGAGGAGTTTTACCAGGAATGAGGGACTTTGGTTATGAGGAGATGTTCAAAAGTTAGGACTGTTCTCCTTGGAGAAGGTTAAGAGGTGGTCTATTCAAGGTTTTCAAGATGATGAGAGATTTTGATAGAGTAAATAGAGAAAAAAAATGATTCCATCTGGCAAGTGGGTCAACAACAAGAGGACATAGGTTTAAAATCATTGGCAAGAGATCTAGGCAGACGATGAGGAAAAACTTGTTTACTCTGAGTTGACAGGCTCTGGAAGGCTCTTTTTGAAAAGGTGGTTGAAGCTGATTCCATTAATAATTTAAAAAGGGAACTTGAGAGGTAATTAAGGATGAGTAATTTACAGGGTTATGAACAGACAGTGCGGGAAGGGGGCGGGGGGGAGGGGGGGGAGTGGGTGCTCCCGTAGCGGTTGCTCTTAGAGCCTTCACAGACCCAACAGGCCAAATGTCCTCCTTCTGTCCTTTAAGCTTTTATTATTATCTAAAATCCTGGAGTTGAAAATCCACAAGTCTAGTGTACTTCCATCATAACTTTGGCAGTACTGGGCTGGAATTCAGGCCAGGAGCTGGTTATGCTGGACTCAGGCCTTCCAAAGGAATTCCCATTCAGCCGTGTTGGGAACTGAACCTTCGTAAACCCCAAACAAAGCCACCAGTGTAAGAGTCCCTAGGCCGAGTATTCCCATGTCTCCAGCTCTAGGAGAGACCTGGTGGAGGATTGACGGTGGCATGTCTGCCATGCCGTCAACTGATGGAGGTGGAGCCCACCTCAATATCTAGACCAGGATTATGCCTTGAATCCCCAAAGAAATTAGTGTATTTTTTAAAAAAAAATACCCCCTCCCCCAACCTTCTTCACTTATGAATGGGGTTGCTGGAAACACTGTAGAATCCTTTCCATCGTGGAGTCAGTACATTCTCCCACCATTCTCCTGCTACCATCAGCCTGTGACCTGGAATAAGGTGAGTGCTCTAGATGTGCCCCTAAAGTGATGTGCCTGCCAGTGGGATTGAAATTAAGAGATTGCCCACTGATCCTGCAAACTTTGGTGAGGTCATTGACTGAGTTCCCAGGTGGGTATCTCCCAGAACTTACAATAGAATACATCCCTCCATCCCCTTCCTGCTGTGCAGACAATTGCCCCGATACTTAAAGGGAAGAATTTTGCCTTAGGTATCATGGGTTTGAACAGGTGCAAAAGTAACAAATGGTTGAAGAAAAGTGTTGGACTAACATAACTCAGATCAGAGAGCAGTAATTGTGATAATTAAAAGAAGCATATATCATAACTGTGACCTGGAGTGAAATAATGAATTTGCAATTATTTCTGACCTGACATAATTCTGCACCTGTTTTCATGCTTGGCCTTTAACAAGACTAAGGAGGCAAATTGTTTTCTCACTCTTGTTGGTTCCATTTTTAGATGGGTGTAATCTGAGGGCAACGTTAAACACAATTGAATAGTCCATTAGGCAGCACCGAGGTGCAATGGAAACATCCAAGGCCTGTAATTAGTGCGCGGGCTAGTTACAAAACTGATCCTTAATTTCAGAGGACTTCTCACTGAGGAAAGGTTAGAGAAACCTAGCCCCGTCAGCCTTGAAAGGAGATAAATGAGAG
This sequence comes from Heterodontus francisci, assembly GCF_036365525.1. Classification (NCBI taxonomy): domain Eukaryota; kingdom Metazoa; phylum Chordata; class Chondrichthyes; order Heterodontiformes; family Heterodontidae; genus Heterodontus; species Heterodontus francisci. The sequence goes on along the minus strand of NC_090388.1, from coordinate 27,283,469 downwards.
GGTATCTTAAAAAGATAAAGAAGATACTAAATGAACTAGAAAATGTTAGTTATGAATACTACTTCAAAATAACCACAGTTTCAGGTCAAGAAACCAAGGCCAAGACTGATATTACAAAGCACTTCTTCACACAAATAACGATTAACTGCTGGAATGTTCTTGTGGGTAGGGTAATGGAGGAAAAATCTCTAGAGTCATTAAAGAGTTAGTTAGTTATTGTTTATGATTTTTATAAATTTTTTTAGAGTTTTCAACATGTTTCCTGTCCCGAAGCTATTTTCACCATTCCAAAGTGCTCTCTGTGAGAGACCAGTGCCTCAACCAATGGGCAGGTAAGTGAAATATTCTCATGTGACTAACAACTGCAATCACAAAGGTGCTATTAGATTTGCTTTTTGGATATAGGTGAGACAAAAACATTTTGTAGCTGTCGACAAGCTGAACGAAGAAAAGTGCCTCCGAAAATAGGCTCCAGTAGTTGCAGAGTACAGAAAAACTTGGAGGTCAATTATACTTGGTTATTAATTGCCGACTCTGAGAATTCCCATAGTCTAATGCGTGCAAAGATCAGAGGTGCAGGCAATGAGATCGTCTGGAAGAGAGTTTCATAGTGGGAAGCTCCTCCATCCAGCTCTGCTATGAGTATTCCATTCAATTTTTTATGGAAAGACGCGGACATCAGGGCACAGCTGCAGCAGCTCTCCTGGCATAAATATGAAGATCTTGCGCCAACATTGGCAATCCTTTTGGTACAGTTTTATTCACAATTATGTGCGCCATTGACAACGCAATTATATCTCTCTGGTATTGGAGAGGATAAACTCTGGCATTGAGAAGACCAGTCACATCGTTCACCAGTCTCCATGACTCTAGATGGCCCGAAGTGTAATAGCATGTCATAGGTTTCCTCTTCAGCCTTTCATTACTGCACACAGGCTTCATGGAAGAATTCATTGCTGGCCACAAGCAATTCTATTCTATAGATTAGATGTGATCACCAAGCCAGACAGCTGAATGTTTGCAATTGAAGAGAATTTACAGCATTAGTGGAGTAAATCTGAATGGACATCTTTAAAGCAAAGTTGTACCCAATTTTCCCTGCCTCCAGAAACACTTTAACAGTACTTTGGATAATACTGAGCAGTAGAATGTAATTGAGAACTTCTAAGAATCATGCCTGCTCAACACAGGTATTTGCCAATTCATTTGAGTCAAATATGATGTGACAGTTTAATTCAAAAGTTAAATTAAGATTTTTTAATAAATTAAATAATCATTAACTCAAACCTTAGACTTGTGACTAACTGATTGTGAAGTAAATTTTGCATTTCATTAAATTTCTGTTGATACTTCCATGTCTTCAAATGTTCTTATTAAATTTAAATATAAAATGAAATTAAATACTGGGAAGACTGAAACCATTGTTTTCGGCCCCGCATCAAACTCCATTCCCTAGCTACCATCCTTCTGCCTGGCAACAGTCTGAGACTAAACTGGACTGTTCGTATCTTGGGTGTCATACTTGATCCCAAGATGAGCTTCAGTCCACATATGCATGCCATCGCTAAGACTGCGTATTTCCACCTCCGTATCATTGCTCAACTGCGCTTGTCTCAGCCCATCTGCTGTGGAAACTCTCATTTATTTCTTCGTTACCTCTAGACTTAACTATTCCAATGCACTCTTGGCTGGTCTCCCACATTCTACCCCACGTAAACTTAAGGTCATCCAAACTTCTGTTGCCTGTATCTTAACTTGCACCAAATCCAGTTCACCTATCGCCCTTGTGCTCACTGGCCTACGTTGACTGCTGGTCAAGAAACATCATGATTTTAAAATTCTCATTCTTGTTTTTAAATCCCTTCATGGCCTTGCCCTCCCTAAAAGAAAATAAATCTCCTCTAGACCGACAGCACTCCGAGATATCTGCACCCCTGTAATTCTGGCCCCATGAGCATCTCCAATTTTAATCACTCCACTATTGGTAGCTGTGTCTTCAGTTGCCTAGACTCTAAGCTTGGAATTCTCTCCCTACACCTCTCTACCTCTCTGCTTCTTCATGACATTCCTTAAAACCGACACCTTTGACTAAGTTTTTGGTCATCTGAACTGATATCTCCTTATGTGGCTCGGTGTCATGTTTTGTTTTATAATGCTCCAGTGAAGTGCCTTGGGATGTTTTACTACATTTAAGTCTTCATTAAAATATAGGTTATAAATTTAAAAGCACATTCATTAGCATCTTATCAGGTTCCTTAGATGAGTCTCAAATCATTTAACATACAAAGAAGTTCTTTGAGACAGAGCAAAGTACTGTCAGATATAACCTGTCAGTCAGATGTTTGTTGAATAAGGAATCTTCTCTTCTTCTTTGGCCTCCTTGTCTCGAAAGACACTGGGTAAGCGCCTGGAGGTGGTCAGTGGTTTGTGGAGCAGCGCCTGGAGTGGCTATAAAGGCCAATATTAGAGTGACAGACTCTTCCACAGGTGCTGCAGAAAAAATTGGTTGTCGGGGCTGTTACACAGTTGGCTCTCGCCTTGCGCTTCTGTCTTTTTTCCTGCCAACTGCTAAGTCTTTTCGACTTGCCACATTTTAGCCCCGCTTTTATGGCTGCCCGCCAGCTCTGGCGATCTCTGGCAACTGACTCCCACGACTTGTGATCAATGTCACAGGACTTCATGTCGCGTTTGCAGACATCTTTAAAGCGGAGACATGGACGGCCGGTGGGTCTGACACCAGTGGTGAGCTCGCTGTACAATGTATCTTTGGGGATCCTGCCATCTTCCATGCGGCTCACATGGCCAAGCCATCTCAAGCGCCGCTGACTCAGTAGTGTGTATAAGCTGGGGATGTTGGCCGTTTCGAGGACTTCTGTGTTGGAGATGTGGTCCTGCCACCTGATGCCAAGGATTCTCCGGAGGCAGCGAAGATGGAATGAATTGAGACATCGCTCTTGGCTGACATACGTTGTCCAGGCCTCGTTGCCATTGAGCAAGGTACAGAGGACACAGGCTTGATACACTCGGACTTTTGTGTTCTGTGTCAGTGTGCCATTTTCCCACACTCTCTTGGCCAGTCTGGACATAGCAGTGGAAGCCTTTCCCATGCACTTGTTGATTTCTGCATCGAGAGACAGGTTACTGGTGATAGTTGAGCCAAGGTAGGTGAACTCTTGAACCACTTCCAGAGCGTGGTTGCCGATATTGATGGATGGAGCATTTCTGACGTCCTGTCCCATGATGTTCGTTTTCTTGAGGCTGATGATTAGGCCAAATTCGATGCAGGCAGACGCAAACCTGTCGATGAGACTCTGCAGACGCTCTTCAGTGTGAGATGTCAAAGCAGCATCATCAGCAAAGAGGAGTTCCCTGATGAGGACTTTCCGTACTTTGGTCTTCGATCTTAGATGGGCAAGGTTGAACAACCTGCCCACTGAACTTGTGTGGAGGAAAACTCCTTCATCTGAAGACTTGAACGCATGTGAGAGCAGCAGGGAGAAGAAAATCCCAAACAGTGTGGGTGCGAGAACACAGCCCTGTTTCACGCCACTTAGGATAGGAAAGGGGTCTGATGAGGTGCCGCCATGTTGAATTGTGCCTTTCATATTGTCATAGAATGAGATGATGATACTTAGTAGCTTTGGTGGACATCCAATCTTTTCTAGTAGTCTGAAGAGACCACGTCTGCTGACGAGGACAAAGGCTTTGGTGAGATCAATGAAAGCAACGTAGAGGGGCATCTGTTGTTTGTGGCATTTCTCCTGTAGCTGACGAAGGGAGAACAGCATGTCAATGGTCAATCTCTCTGCACGAAAAGCACACTGTGCCTCGGGGTAGACGCACTCGGCCAGCTTCTGGAGCCTGTTTAAAGTGACTCGAGCAAAGACTTTCCCCACTATGCTGAGCAGGGAGATTCCACGGTAGTTGTTGCAGTCACCGCAGTCACCTTTGTTTTTATAGAGGGTGATGATATTGGCATCGCGCATGTCCTGAGGTACTGCTCCCTCCTCCCAGCACAGGCAAAGCAGTTCATTACTGTCAAGATGGCTCCTGGGCTATAAGCTCCCTAGGAAGCTCCCTTGCTGTGCAACTCTATCCATGGCCATCTGCTCCGTTTCTTAGTGCTTTCTCCCCCAATCTACCCTCTTAAACTATTTAAATTCCCCTGGCTCTTTATTCAGTACATTTTAGCCCTAACTACAAGTTAACAGCTAGTTTAATGTTACCTGGGCCCACTGCCCTCCCCCAGCCATACCTGCTCTTTGTTTTCCTCATTGAGCACGCAATGAAATTGAATGAAATCCGGACGAAATTGCAAAGTACAGCTGGTGATACTCTGATCTTCTATCCTGTTGTCTACACCGTACAGATTGTCCGCGGCCACGGCGTGCGGTAAGTCCATTGTAGAGAGGAAGGAGCAGTGGAACCCTAGGGTAATAAGACTAGTACAGAGGGGAAGCCTTGAGAAAAAGGTGTCCCGAACACGTAAAAAGCCACGAACGGCTCCTCAGCCACAACTTCAAAGCGCCCGCGGGAGATGTGAGGCTCGTAGTGCATCTGCAGCACAATGTCGGCGAATTCCTGCTGGAACTGGCGCCTGAGGTTGTCGCTCACCTCCTGGAGGATGCAGATGAGCTTTCCCGGCGTCGATGGTGGGAACTGATGAAATGGTTTATTACCTGCACCCCCTTTCCGCCCCCCCTTCCCCTTCCCAGCTCCACTCTCCCAGCTCACCCACCCCCCGCACCCCTCTCCCCCACCCCCTCCCCCCTTCGCAACCCCATCCCAGCTCTCCCCTCGCACCATCTTCCCCCTGCACCCCCCCCTTCCCCTGCACCCCCCCATCCCCCTTACAGCCCCCTTCCCAGCTCCCCCTCGCACCCCCTTCCCTCCACCTCTCCCTCTCGCACCCCTTCCTCCCACCGGCATCCTCCTACCCCTGTGTAGGGGCCCTAACAAACCCACTGCCTTGTGGGCGTCTCAGGAGAGACCAAGGCTAAGGGAGTAAATCCTAACAGAAAATCCGGAGCGGAACCCCGGAGGCGGTCATGTGTCACCTTTGGAATAAGGAATGCTGGTCAGGAAATTGGGACAAGTTCTCTGTTTTAAAGTTAGTGTCAAAGGATCTTTAAAACTTAATTGAACCATCGCAACAGATGGGTGAGACCTCAGTTTAATGTCTCATTTCATTAAGTCTATCAACTGTATGTATACTTTCTTGTTCAAGTATAACAATTTAACAACAAATGTGGCATTTTATTGATTGCACAAAATAAAAATAAAATGAAACAATGAAAACAGCAACAGAGTTTAATTTTTATCAAGGAGCAGCATGGCTTAAATGAAATTGTCCGATTTCTCCTGAAGGGAATTAAAAGGCCACCAATTACACCTGTTTACAAATCTGGTTATCTTTGATATCTTAATGGTTACGGACTATTTTTGTATTATTGCAGCTTTGAAGCCTGAAGCTCTAGTCCATCCATCAAGATACTAACATTCCTCAGGAATCTTTATACAAGGGGTCCAATCATTTTCCTTGAAGGTCAAAAATACCAGCTCTTCTTAAACAGTTAAGATGGAGATAAGCTCATCATCATTTTGAAAGGGCTTCAAACCCTAACAGATCATTTGAATGTTTAAAGGGAACAGTACCTTCATTCAGCTTTGATTCTTTGGTAAGCACACTTGTTAGTCCTTAATGATAAATACAATTAAAAAATCCTCATGCGACATTTAGGACCTCTGTTATAACTAATAGGTGAATAACAAGGAATTTTGAAACTTTGATTTAGGAAGTCAATGATGTGCAATGAGTGATTGTTTGCTCCACAGCTGGGAGCTTCAATCCGACTAATTCTAAAATGTATTGCAGGCTGCATTCAGGTCAAAGACTTTCTTGAGATGCCAAGTGTTCTTACAAATAAGAACACAAGATTGAAACAAGTAACAGTTTAAGTGACATATATTCCAGAGGTTTTTCTCTCTTTTCAATATAAAGGATTTCCAATTTACTCAATTGGAAGTAAAGTGTAGAGATCAGAGTGTAAAATGCTAACAGTGAGACAGTTTGGGAGAATTATCTGCACACAATCCCAAAGGTGTTGCAAGACTGAACCAATCATGAAACTAGAATCCAGCACATAAGAAACAACAATTTTCAGTTACGACTTGACTAGAATCAGAAGAACACAAATTGCCACAACCGAACTAAAATTGAACTCTCAGGCTTTGTAATAGATAATCAGTATAAATAGAATATTCTGCTTGTGTGTTCAGAAATAGCGTGCCGCAAACCGCTGCAGCGGGCTTTGTAGTTGGTGGTCTGTCCACGATATTTTGGGCGGGGGCTCATTTAAATGGAGAGGGCGGTCCGATGATGTAGGGGGGCGGCCACTCCGTCCCCAGCAAAGGCATCCGGCGCCACTGTACAGGCGCCCTGACATTTTGAAAGGGCTTCAAACCCTGACAGATCATTTGAATGTTTAAAGGGAACGGTACCTTTAATTTAAATAAATACAATAAAGTTCACATCAAAGACCTTCATCCTCCCCCAATCATCAAACAATACATTTATTTCCTTCTCCACCCAACACCCTCCCGTCGAAAAAAGCGTTTTTGTCAGTTCCAACCTTTCACCCTCAAACTTTATGATCTTTGCCGTTCAACCCCTTCCCACCATCACCTCAACCAATGGAATCAGTTTTCTCCGCTCTCCACCACCCCCTCATCAACCTGAAAATTACACTCCTCCCCCTCCCCACCAGTGTCTCGCCTCAGATCCCCAAACGAAGGCCCGGGACTTCTGGCCACCATCCAGAATATCGGCGTGGGATGGCCACCCGGTCCAGTTAAGTTCATTAACATTCATTTGCATTAATTTTGTTACGCAAATGAAGACTCCGACGCTATGCTGTGGGGGGGTGCGCAGCGAGGCCTCACCACTGCCGGTAAAACGTGGCAGGGCCTTCTCTGCGTTGGGGGGGTCGAAGCGGGTCTCTCCCGGAATAATTTTCCGGGTCCCCCCGCCATGACCCCCGACATTGGAGGGGTGGTAATATTCAGCCCAGCTGTTTGAGTTAATTGAATAGCCAGAATTTAGAGAGCATTTTACTTGTTGCAACTAATGAATTACCAATGAAAGGTTGGAATACAATCAGCAGATACTATTGTCTAATTTTTCATTTTTTGTAAAGCCAGCAAAGAATCTTATTTTCCCCTGGGTGAAAAATTATTGCGAGTAAATGGAGCTAAGAGTGAAAGGAATCAGTAATAGACTTTTCTTTCAATGACTTGCTTCTATGATGGAATTTATTGATTCAAAAATTGCCAAAGAATGTGCTTGCCAATGAGGCTTTGCTAAAGGAGAATCATTCAAACAAGTATTGTGAAGAAAAGGATAGCAACAGAACTTGTGGTACAAACTCTCATTCAAACTTGATAGTCATATGAATGATGAATAAATCGGCACAAAAGTTTTCAAGTGTAACTCACAGAATGCACTCGAGTCATTTAGGGCACAGAAGGAGGCTATTCGGCACATTGAGCCCATGCTGGTTCTCCATGGAGCAATATAGTCAGTCCCACTCCCCCGCTAGATCCCCGTAGCCCTGGAAGGTTATTTCCTTCAAGTGACCATCCAATTTCCTTTTGAAGTCATTGATTATCTCCACTTCCATGTCCTTTGTGAGCAGCGAGTTCCAGGCGATTACCACCTGCAGTGTAAAAAAAGTTCTTCCTCATATTCCCCCTGCATCTCTTGTATAAAACCTTCAATCTGTATCCCTAGTCCGTGTGCCATTAGTTAATGCGAACAGTTTTTCCTTGTCTAAATTATCTAAGCCTGTTATAATCTTGTACATCTCTATTAAATCTCTCCTCAATGTCCTTTGCTCCATGAAGAGCAACCCCAGCTTTTCCAACCTAACCTTGTAACTAAAATCCCCCATCCCTGGAACCATTCTGGTAAACCTCCTCTGCACCCCTTCAGAACCTTCACATCCCTCCCAAAGTGTGGTGACCAGAACTGGATGCAATACTCACATTGGGGCCCAACCAGAGCCCTATATACATTGAATACAACAATTTTTATTTATATGCTAGTCGATCTCCTGTAACATTTCTCATAGTAAATCAGATCTGTGAATATAATGTATAAATGTGTCTGTGTGGCTCATTGTCTCTCTGTCCTTTTATTTGCTTGGCGTGTCTGCAATTTTTTTCCAAGTGTGTTTGTCACACTACAGTTTTATCTATATTTATGATTCCTGCACTGCAACAGTGACTGCACTTTTATGCTCTCCCCTGCTCAGGTTTAGAGGTGGGAAGAGCGCAAAACAGACAAAATTAAGTCCAGGGCGGGACTTCCTGCCCTACTGCCAATTGAGGCCCTTAACTTGACCCTTAATGCCCAAGGGCTTCATCCCACCATGCCACAGTTGGCCATGTGGTGGACAGCCCTGTCACTGCGCAGCATGAAATACTTCCTGGCTCTGGTGGGGGGAGGGCCCTCGCTAAAAGGCACTTAGTGCCTGACCAAGGGACCTGGCATTGGGAAGGGGGGGCCCACTGAAAGCCACCCTCCTGCCCTTGCTAATGACCCCCCTATACTCCTTTCCCCTCTGACCCCCACCCCGCAGGACCCCTCCCACCCTGACCTACGTGTGGCCTGGGTCCAGCGATGCTCCTAGGCCTTGGGTAGGTGCTCCACTGGCAGCAGCCACCGCCCCTGAGGTGGCGCTGCTCAGTGGAAGAGCAGTACTTCCGTCGCTGAGGTCCTTGATCCTGTGGAAGGCCTGCTGCTGTCCAGTTAAGTGCCTAATTGGCACTGCAGGGTTCTTGATGTCGCTTTTTCTGGATGTTGAGACCCCCATCGCCAGCATAAAATCCCAGCCAATGTATTTCATTGTGACGTGCATTGGGACACCATAAGGTTGGGAAAAACGCTATATAATTGCTCATTCATTCCTTTCATTTCTATGTGTATTTGTGCTATTGTGGTCATGAGAATTTTTCTGCCTTGATATGTTTCATATCCTCGTCCTCTTATGGTTATCAAACTAGTTTTGTGCCTTTTTTGGTCTCATGCCCCTATGTCTGTTCATTTCTGTCTTCAACTGAGTTTGACCTTTTGTTTATTTTGTCTGTAGTGTCATGTAGTAATATTTTACTTTATTTTTTAATTTTTAACAGTTGGGTGAACTGCTCTTGGAAAGGAGGCCTTTGTTACATTTATGCATTTGTTACCTCTGGACTTGACTATTGCAATGCTCTCCTGGCTGGCCCGCCACCTTACACCCTCTGTAAACTTGAGCTTATCCAAACTCAGCCACTGGCATCCGAACTTGCACCAAGTCCCTTTCACCTATCACCCCTGCACTCTCTGACTTACATTGGCTCCCGGTCCAGGAACATCTTGATTTTAAAATTCTCATGCTTGTTTTCAAATCCCTCCATGCCCTCATTTCCGCCGATCTTTGCAACCTGCTCCAACTTAAACCCTCCAAGATCGGCACAGTGGCGCAGTGGTTAGCACCACAGCCTCACAGCTCCAGCGACCCGGGTTCAATTCTGGGTACTTCCTGTGTGGAGTTTGCAAGTTCTCCCTGTGTCTGCGTGGGTTTCCTCCGGGTGCTCCGGTTTCCTCCCACATGCCAAAGACTTGCAGGTTGATAGGTAAATTGGCCATTAGCAATTGCCCCTAGTATAGGTAGGTGGTAGGGAAATATAGGGACAGGTGGGGATGTGGTAGGAATATGGAATTAGTGTAGGATTAGTATAAAAATGGGTGGTTGATGGTCGGCACAGACTCGGTGGACCGAATGGCCTGTTTCAGTGCTGTATCTCTAAACTAAACTAAACTAAACTAAACAATCTCTGCAGTCCTGCAATTCTTGTGCTTCCCCAATTTTCATCACTCCATCATTGCCAGTCTTTGGCTGTCAAGGCCCTAAGCTCTGAAATTGCCTCTTTAAATTTCTACCTCTCTATCCTCCTTTAAGCTGCTCTTTAAAACCTACCTCTTTGACCACCTGTCATAATATCTCCTTACATGGCTCAGTGTCAAATTTTGTGTGATGTTCATGTGAAGTGCCTTGCAATGTTTTAAAGACACCATATAAATATAGATTGTTGTTATTGTTGAAGAGCATGATGTGGGTGAGATGCATGTGAGGAGCTTCATCGAAGGGAAAAAGGAACAGAGTAGAAAAGGGCCTGGCAGAGCTCAGTGAGTACTCAGCCCTCATGAGTTTGCCAGACTTCAGTAACATGAGTGGAGGATGGAGGGACAGTGGATGGACTCCCTAAATTCAGTGTTGGACCTTAAGTAAATAAATTGCATAGGAGTTGACAAAGGCTTGAAATAAATTGAGAAGTTTGGTGGGATGGTGGTGGTGGTGAGAGGGGTGGGATGGCGGCTGAGAGGGAAGAAGGCATCTATTAGAGTTAATTTCAGTGGGAAGTGATATAAATGGAGGGTGAAAGAGGCCCATGGTCTGAACAGGCAAAGTTGATGCTGGAAGAGAAGAAAGGGATTTGAACATGGAAGCAACTTGACATAAGAGGAAAGACAGGAATGATGGAGGAAGGGGACACTTGCACTGTGTAATCTCTCACTGGTCTTAACAAGTTTCCTGAAAATGAGGATGGGACACCCATTTCAATAGTGAATAACACCTGTGTGGCACTCATCATAAATAGGCACTGGCGAATTTAGAGGTGACCAAAAATTGGGCACAGGCAGTCTCTCTGCTAAATTCAACCTTGTTGTTTGTACCTGTTCTATACCTGTAAAAGAGTTGCGATGATGTTAAATTTTGGCTGCACTAGGTGTTGGGAGTGGGTAAGGTTCTCCGCTGACAGTATAAACTTATATATATTATAGAATAGAATGAGAGGTGATTTCAGTGGCCATCTCAGACTAACCTAGGATTGTTGGCTGAAAATTAAATTTATAATGTAACAGGGACATATTCATTCACAATGTAGTCATTAACTTAACCCATATAAATGCTTCTGCTGTGTTACAAGCCAGTCTAGAGCTTGTTCTGAAGAGAACTATCCTTCGCTAATGAGTTTGGCTCTAGAATCTATGTATTTCTGCAGGTTTCGTTCTTTAGGGGAAGTTCTTGGCTATTTTGGCCTTAAAATTGGGTGTGCTGAATCAATCCAATCATGTGTAATCAGGCTCACTTTTGCTGAAACCACTTATTTTGGACTTTAGAGATGTTGGGTACATTTATTATGTCCTTTATTTCTTCCTTCCTTCCCATTATTGATATTTCTGCCCATCTCTTTCCTTTTTCATTTAAATCAGGTTCTGCTCATGCATGTGCATTCTGGCTTGGTCCTCTGGACATTGATGATTGGCCCAATTTCCTGTAACCCGTCACTTTTCATAACAATCGACTTGAAACATTAGTAAAATATTTATCTTTTTTTAATCAACTTTTCTTGTTTCAGAATTTTTTGATCTTTTTCCATTACTGCTTGGTTTTGCAAATTGCTTGTGTGGATTCACCTTTTTTTTTACAAATTGGTAGTAGTTTGTTTATGTCACCTAATCTTCTGACTGCATAATATCCTTCCAGTATAAATATATCAACAATCACAATTTTTTTGAAATATGGGCTCCCAAATTATTTGATTGTGTTTCCCGGATTCAGCATTTAGCACATATTATGTCTCAGATTTCTGGGGCATTGGGACCGGTTCTGGGGAAGGTGGGACCTGTACAAGCCGGATGGTCTGCACCTGAACAGGACTGGGACAAATATCCTTGCAGGAAGGTTTACTAGTGCTGTTAGGGATGGTTTATACTAGCTTGGCAGGGGGATGGGAAACTGAGTTCTGTCTTAGATAGGACAATTTCAGGGCAGGGAACAGGAGGCAGAAAATTAGCAAGTGGCTCTGAAAGACAGAAGAAGCAAAGGTTAAATAGTGTGCAGCACAGGAATCTGGCAGTGTTAAAGGGTATTTATTTAAATGCAAGAAGTAGAGTAAATAAAGCCAATGAGCTGAGGGCGCAGATAGACATATGGCAACTGATATCATTGCTATAATGGAAACTTGGCTTAAGGAGGGGCAAGAATGGCAACTCAACATCCCTGGATATGGAGTTTTCAGGTGGGATAGAGAGGGAGATAAAAAAGGAAGGGGTGTAGCATTATTAGTTAAGGAATCAATAACAGCTTTGAGGAGGGATGATATGCTAAATGAGGCCATATGGGTAGAGCTCAGAAAAAAAGGGGGCAGCCACACTACTAAGAGTGTACTATAGATCCCCAAATAGTGAGAGGGAGGTAGAAGAACAAATATGCAGGCAAATTTCTGATTGCAAAAACTATAGGGCAATAATAGTTGGGGATTTTAACTACCGCAATATCAACTGGGATACAAACAGCGTGAAGGGCACAGAGGGGAACTATGTTCAAGAAAACTTTTTTAGCCAGCACGTAACAAGCCCAACGAGAGGGGCGCAATTCTAGATTTAGTCATCAGTAATGATGCTGGGCAAGTGGAGGAAGTAACAGTGAGTGACCATTTTGGAGATAGTGACTATAATACAGTGAATTTTAGCATAATCATGGAAAAGGACAAAGATAAAACTGGAGTAAAAGTTCTAAATTGGGGCAAGGCAAATTTTAAGAAACTGAGAGGTGACCTGGCAAAAGTGGACTGGATACAGCTACTTGAAGGAAGATTAGTGACAAACCAGTAGGAGGCAGTCACAAGCGAGATTCTACAGGCACAGTGTAGGCATGTCCCCACAAAGACAAAGGGTGGCACTGCCAAATCTAGAGCCCCCTGGTTATCTAGAAGCTCACAGGGTAAGTTAAAGCAGAAAAAGAAAGCTTATGATGATCACAAAAATCTTTAGAAAGCCTAGAGGAGTATAAAAAGTGCAGGGGAAAAAGGAAATCAGAAAAGCAAAGAGAGGACATAAAAAATTATTGGCAGGTAAAATCAAGGAAAACCCAAAGATGTTTTATCAGTACATTAAGAGCAAGAGGATAACTAAGGAAAAGGTAGGGCCTATCATAGATGTACAAGGGAACTTATGCATGGATGCAGAAGATGTGGGCAGGGTTCGTAATGTGTTTTTTGTCCCAGTCTTCACAAAGGACAGGGTTGATGTAGACATTGTAGTTAAAGAAGAAGAGCGTGAAATATTAGATACGATAAGCTTAATGAGAGAGGAAGTACTAGAGGGTCTGAATTCCTTGAAAGTGGATAAATCGCCAGGGCTGGATGGATTGCATCCCAGGTTGTTAAAGGAAGCCAGAGAGGAAATAGCGGATGCGCTGAGGATCATCTTCAAATCCTCACTAGATACAGGAGAGGTAGCAGACAATTGGAGGTCTGCGAACATTGTACCATTGTTTAAAAAGGGTACAAGAGATACGTCAAATAGTTATAGGCCGGTCAGTCTGACCTCGATGGTGAGGAAATTGTTAGAATCAATTCTGAGGGACAGGATAAACTGCCACTTAGAAAGGCACGATTAATCAGGGATAGCCAGCATGGATTTGTTAAGGGAAGGTCATGTCTTACTAATTTAATTGAGTTTTTTTGAGGAAATAAGACGAAGGATTGATGAAGGTAGTGCAGTGGATATGGTCTACATGGACTTTAGTAAGGCATTTGACAAGGTCCCACATGGCAGACTGGTCAGTAAAATGAAAGCCCATGGGATACTGGGGAATGTGCAGGTTGGATCCAGAATTGGCTCAGGGACAGGAAACAAAGGAACAAAGGGTAGTAGTCGACGGATGTTTTTGTGAATGGAAAGCTGTTTCCAGTGGCGTTCCACAGGGCGCAGTGTTGGGTCCCTTGCTGTTTGTTGTATATATTAATGATTTGGACTTAAATGTGGGAGGCATAATTGGGAAATTTGCTGATGACACAAAAATTAGCCATGTAGTTGTTAGTGAAGAGGATAGCCGTAGATTCCAGAAAGATATCAATGGTTTGCTTGAGTAGGCGGAAAAGTGGCAAATGGAATTCAATCCAGATAAGTGTGAGGTAATGCATTTGGGGAAGGCAAATAAAGCGAGGGAATACACAATAAACGGAAGGATAGTGATAGGGGTAGAAGAAGAGAGTGACCTTGGAGTGCATGTCCACAGGTCCCTGAAGGTGGCAGGACAGGTAGATAGAGTGGTGAAGAAGGCATATAGAATGCTTTCCTTTATTGGCCAAGGTATAGAATTCAAAAGCAGGGATGTAATTCTGGAACTGCATCAAACGCTGGTTCGGCCACAGTTGGAGTACTGCGTATAGTTCTGGTCACCACATTACAGAAAGGAAATAATTGCTTTGGAGAGAATACAGAGGAGATTTACAAGAATGTTGCCAGGGCTTGAAAGTTGCAGCTATGAGGAAAGATTGGATAGGCTAGGGTTGTTTTCCTTAGAACAGAGGAGGCTGAGGGGTGACTTAATAGAGGTATACAAAATTATGAGGGACCTAGATAGAGTAGATAGGAAGGACCTGTTTCCCCTAGTGGAGAGATCAATTAACAAGGGGCACAGATTTAAGGTGATTGGTTGAAGGATTAGAGGGGACATGAGGAAAAACTTTTTCACCCAGAGGGTGGTGGGCATCTGGAATTCACTGTCAGGAATGGTGGTGGAGGCAGAGACCCTCAATTATTTTAAAAGGTACCTGGACATGCACCAGAAGTGCTGTAACCGGCAAGGCTACAGACCAGGTGCTGTAAGGTGGGATTAGATTGGGCGGCTAGTTTTTTTTCCCAGCTGTTCTGGACACAGTAGGCTGAATGACCTTCTTCTGTGCTGTAATTTTTCTATGGTTATATGGTTCTATTGTGAAAGCTCAGATGGAATAAGCACTCAGAAAATGATTGCAGCCTTTCTAATGCTTCTGAGTTGAAATCACACTTTGTGTTCTTCATGCATTAACACTTTTGTATGAAATTGCATTGTTGACAATTTGAACAGCTAATATTACACAACATCATTTCAATTTGTTCATGTCTTCACATCATTATGTAAGATGCAGCTTGAGGTTGCAAAGCTTCTGCTGCATAACATTGGTGTTGAGATTTCAGGCTGTGGCTTAGATTAGTGACCGCATCCTGCAGCTCAACTCACTCAACACTGATTAAAGTGGTCTGAAGGATGACAAAGGTATTAGTATTGTGGCCAGAAGCTGAGGCAAAACATTGTACTGAATGTTACATGGTAGCTGTCATTGAATGGTAATAATACTTCCTATCAGTAAACAATATTCCAGTATTCACAGAAACAATACTAATTGTAATCGCCATTTGAATTGTAATTTGGTTTTTGCACAAAGAACAAAGAACTCACTTGAAATGTAGACGCGATGCAGATGCAGATGTAATGTTTTTTTGTCTTGCAGTGTTTGTAGACACGCTTGTTCTATCTGACTACTTCTTCATAATGAGTGTGCTGTCCAAGTGTTTGCTCATGTCAGTCACCTGCTAGGTCACAGTAAGGAGGTCAGATCCCGAGCCTGGTGCTGGTTGCAGCCTAGGAACCATGTTATTCACTATTTGTGTTTCTCAGACAGTTATATATTCAGCAGAAGAAAGGATTTACTGAAATAAGACTAACAACCAATGTTCTATTTTATACCACAGCTTCCCATGGAGCCGTACAGAGCATTCATTCAGGACTGTGTTAAACACGAATTTATTTAATTAGGAAAAGGCACAAGACACCAGTCACCTTACCAACACCCTCATAAACGTCTTCATACAGACCATATCAAGAACATAGAATCAGGTTTTCACCAACGTATCAACAGTTTTGAACAAACATATCTATCTGCTCTGAATTGACTTAATACTGATGAATGACAAAGGCGAATAGGACTTGTTCGTTTTCTTACTCAAAAGAAAAAAGAAAATGTTTCAGTTTTGTACATAATACCACATAAGTACTTAAACACAAGAGAAAGATCCAATCATATTTTATTAGAGACAGAGAGATTGTGGAAAATTTTAGTTAATCTTGAAAGGTTCTGAACTCATAAAGAATATTATAAATGCGTGTGATGTAATTTGTTTATGAAGGAGAAAGATGAACTAATATTGATCCTTTCTCTAAAATCAGCACACCAAAAATGCTGAAGCAGAATTCCAATATTGTTGGAAGAAATATATTCTGTGATAAGAATGCATTAAGTAGTTATTTTCTGACAGAACAAACCCAGGATATGCGAATTAAAATATCTCAGTAAAGCGGAAAATGAAATGATAGGCAGACCATTTGGCAAGATGTGGAGGCAAGAAACACATCTGTCAGTGAGTCAGGTTAAAAATGTCGGGAAAGTATCAGAAAATAATACACATCTCACCCAGATAGTCCATAATAAACAATTTCATTTAGGCCTATATGACGTGTAAATGTACATAGTCTATTTGAATCTGGTATAAAACGTTAAATTGGTTCAGCTGCTAGAACTGTTGTCTCTGAGTCTGAAATCTCTCTGCATAAAAGATCCACAATGGAATTGAACACATAGGCCGGGATTTTCTCGGCGCTTTGGAGATGGGCTGGGAGGCAGGAAGGGTGGTAAAATGACGGCGAGACGAGTCAGGAAGGAAGCTCAACATATTTCCTTCGCAATCTGATATTACCACAATTGTCCGGAATGGCGGGAGGAGGTCGTGCTGGAATGTGGCGGGTATATAATTAAGCCTGTTAAACAGACAATTAACTTCAATTTACCAAAGTTTTTCCATTTTATGAGGGGTGCACGGGAACAAAGAAGCTTCAGAGCCTCAACGAGGCAGAAGCTCAGCGGAAGGTCAGTATTGGCTGCATGTCGGCAAACATTGTGAAAGGTACTGTGACCTGGTAGGGTATACAACAGCAATCTTGAGCAAAGGCAACTTGGTAAGCACAGCAGAGGTATTCTGGTTGAATGTCTTCTTTGACTTGGCACTTGTAGGTACAGAGTAAGGGGATGGGGGCCCTGAGAACTGTGCAGCTATTTGCTATGGGCCTCCATCACTCAAGCTTGGAATCCTCCAGTGAAGAGGAGCATCAGAGAGGGGGAGAGCTGCAGTCACTGGGAACAGGGCAGCAGCACCCAGAGGGGCACCAGAATCATGAGCCTGGAATGGGGCATGGACGAGAAGGGCATGGATGGGCACGCAACCAGCCTCTTGTGCACAGATGATGCTACCCATCAGAGAAGGTCTACTGTCAGATGCTCAGCTTCCTGCAAATGTTGAAGCAGCAGTGTTGCGGAAACCTGGGCCTCTCCAGGGAGATAGTCACCAAGCTGTGTGCCATGATGTAGGACGAGCTGAGTCCTATGGGAAGTGGCAGGTACCCAATGCCTGTGGTATTTAAGATCACCATGATGCTGCATTTCTACACCTCAGGATCATTCCAGGGATCTTCTGGAGGTATCTGTGGCATCTCCCAGTCTGCAGCTCCTCACTGCATCAAGCTGGTCACCAGTGCTATGTTCAAGAGGGACAGCCAGTATGTGGGCTTTTGAAGCAATCCAGACAATCCGGCTGAGAGGGCCTATAGGAGTCAGTGCCATCGCTGTATTCCCAAGGTGCAGGATGTCATTAACTGTATGCATGTGGCCATCAAGGTTCCCGCAGACCAGGAAGCAGCCTTCATCAATAGGAAGCGCTTGCACAACTGGTCTATGACCACCGCAAACTGATCCTTCAGGTCTGTGCAAGATTCCTGGGAAATTGCCACAATGCCTATATACTAAGGCAGTCACAGTGCCCGACCTTTCCTGGCTGCCCCACATGCCTTCAAGGGTGGATACTGTCTGACAAGGGCTACTCAAAGAAGAGATGGCTACTGATACCTGTATGGAACCCAAGCACAGATGCAGAGGAGAGATACAAAAGTTGCTACTGGACAACTCGTGCGACCATCGAGCAGGCCATAGAGCTTCTTAAGATACGGTTCAGATGCCTGGATAGATCTGGTGCTGCCCTTCAATATACCGCAGCAAGGGTCTCACGTATCATGGTATGCTGTGCTTTGCACAACACAGGGTAGACGCTTTGAACAATCAGGACATCCTGGAGGACATCCTCCAAGGATGAGGATATCGAGGATAATATGGTGACCATGCGCAACAAGATGAAGACCCCAAGGGACTGCAGGCAAGGCGCAATGAGATTTGTACAAGGGAGGCTCACAACTCACTAATATAGGCAGGTTTCACATAAGCCTTACTTGCACACTCAGTCAGTCCAATAAATCCTTCACTTTCTGCAGACCAGTTGCTGTTTCCTTGAATGCCTTTACCATTTCCCTGGAGACAACAGCACGGGAAATGCAATGACCTCACTCGCTGTGCCTCTTCCCATCACACCCTTTGCAGGAGCAAGCGAGCTGTTAATGACCCAGTAGTATGTAAAAAAAAGTAAAGGATTCTTTTTGTTATGCATCATTTTAGAATTCATTGAAGACACATACACAGCAAGGTGACAGCTAATAACAAAATATAACCCCGGGAAAGCCAAGTGCAGCTGGGTGGACTTTTTCACGGGCTTCCTGGTGCTCCAGGTGGTGCTCCCCTGCACTGTCAGCTGAGGCAGAGGCAGGCTGCTGACCTTTCTGCTCCATAGGGCTTTCGATGACCGTGGAGGTAGTCCTCTAGCTGCCTGAGGCCTGGAGGTCTCCTGAAAATTGAGGGCCTCTTGCACAGGTGCAGGAGCCCCCCTCTGTCTCCGTGGTTTCATGAGGCACTGGTGACACCATTAGAGGGGCTGAGAACCGCCGTCCACGCCAGGGGTGCCCTGAGAGGAGCCCTCAGATGCTGCAGATTGCTGCTGCCCTACCCCTGCAGGGCACATTTGGCCCTCCCTGCCCACTGAAGAGTCCGAGGACCTGCCAATGACCCCAAACATCTCAACCCCTCTCGCCCAGCCATTGCTGCACAGAACTCATGGAGGTGGTGATGTCATAAAGGTCCACACGCATCTTGGGCATCCACTGGGTGATATGCTGGATGTGGCTCCCAATGAGGCTTGCCAAACTTTCATTGGAGGATGCCATGTGTGAACAAGCCAGAGTCATGGCTGTACTCATGACCTGGATAAACTCCTCCATTGTTCATGCATGGGTGCACAAGGCCTGTGAAAGCTCTGCCAGATGTTCATGCACCTCAAGTGGCAGCTCTGGCATCTGCCACCTTGTTGATGATTCCAGAGGCATGTGCCTGAAGCTGAGCATCACCAGGCCCTCCCACAGTCCTCCGAGTGTGCGTAGCCTTATCTGTCACTGCTTAAGTCAGCTGCTCAGATGTGCCTGTGCTTTGCTCAGCTGATTGTGACCCCATTACTACTTGTGCATGACTACCCACTGACATGAAAGTATTGTGCTGGTAGAGAGTGCGGGGGTGGGGGGGAGCGGAACGACATGACAGTGCACCCTCTGAGGTCTCCTCCTCCTCAGAAGGGTTGTCGTGCAGGTGCAGCTGCTGGCTGCTCTTGTCCATGACCTGCAAGAGAGAGAAGAGTGATAAGAGGGCAATATGCTTTCCAACATGTCCTTCTGACTACTCATCACCTGGAGCTTTATGTGACCAGTAGTGCACACATAAGCACTATGCTTTATGCTCACCAGAGCATCCCTTGTGCCCATCCATTAGGCCACTCACTCTCTCAGGGCTCCATACCTATCTCA
This sequence comes from Heterodontus francisci, assembly GCF_036365525.1. NCBI lineage: Eukaryota > Metazoa > Chordata > Chondrichthyes > Heterodontiformes > Heterodontidae > Heterodontus > Heterodontus francisci. Next base: position 27,263,805 of record NC_090388.1, on the reverse strand, counting down.
TCATCAGTGATTGCCTTTCCTGCCTCCATTCCTCCTAGCTCCAATGCCTCTTCCTCCTTTGGCATGTGGGTGGCCAGGTAGGGCACACCACCTCCAGTTCTTGATTTTTCTGTCCATTGTGAGATCTTTTCTCCTGCAATACATAAATTCCCATTGTTACCTGCCCATCAAAGATATCCACGATGCCAATGTTGTTGGCAGCCTAACTGTTCATCTTGTACAGGCATGCCTCCTGCATGTGGCCAATCAGTATTGGCTGTGCAAGTGTCACCTCTGCCTGACCAGTGTTTTGCACAAAGAAACTAACATGCATCTGACAGTCAATGCTGATGTCTGGGTATTTCTGCTAACTGGGTGGGCAACCCCTTCTCCAATCTCATATTTATCTTTAGTCACATTTAAGGCTGCAAGCTTAACATTATACATTCCACTCACCTTGTCAGAATGCATCAGGTCATACCCTCTTTTAGCATTGCAGCCAGGTACGGGGCAAACCCATGGCTGCTGACCTCCTCTGCTATCTCCATCCAGGCCTGTTTGGATTGGCAAGTCATTCTCCTCCTGCCATCCCGAGGGAACAGGACTTCCCTTCGAGCCTGTATAGCCTGGAGGAGCATCTCCAGGGGGGCATCAGTGTCCACAAGAACACAACAAATAGGATCAGGAATAGACCATATGGCCCATCGAGCCTGCTCCACCATTCAATACGATCATGGCTGATCTTAGGATTCAACTCCACGTTCCCGCTCACCAAATTCCTTGATTCCTTAAGAGACCAAAAATCTATCTATCCCAGCCTTAAATGTATTCAATGATGGACCCTCCTCAACTCACAGGGTAGAGAATTCCAAAGATTCACAACCCTTTGAGTGAAGTAATTTCTCCTCATCTCAGTCCTAAATGATTGGCCCCTATCCTGAGACTGTGCCCTGTGTTTTTGTTTCCCTGACCAGCGGAAATAATCTTTCAGTGTCTACACTATCCAGCCCTTTTAGAATCTTCTATGTTTTAATGAGATCACCTCTCGTTCTTCTAAACTCCAGAGAATATAGGCCCAATTTACTTAGTCTCTTATCATAGGACAACCCTCTCATCCCAGGGACCAATTTAGTGAACCTTTGCTGCACTGCCTCCAATGCAAGTATATCCTTTCTTAAATGTGGAGGCCAAAACTACATTCCAGATATGGTCTCACCAAAACCCTGTACAATTGTAGCAATATTTCCTTGTTCCTATACTCAACTTCCCTTGCAATAAAGGCTATCATGCCATTTTCCTTCCTAATTGCTTGTTGTACCTGCATGTTAACTTTCTGCTTTTCTTGTACAAGCACACCCAAGTCTCTTTGAACATCGACATTTACAGGTTTCACACCTTTTAAAAAGTATTCTGCATTTCTATTCATACTTCACACTTCCCTACATTTATACCCCATCTGCCATTTTGTTGCCCATTCACTTAACCTGTCTCTATCTCTTTGCAGCCTTTCTGTGTCCTCCCCACAGCTTACCTTTCCACCTACCTTTGTATCATCAGAAAACTTATATACATTACTCTCTGTCTCTTCATCTAATTCATTAATATATGTTGTAAATAGCTGAGGCCCCAGCACTGATCCTTGCAGCATTCCACTATTTATTGCCTGCCAACTTGAAAATGCCCTGTTTATGCCCACTCGTTGCTTCCTGTCTGTTAACCAATCATCTATCCATGCCCTTATATTACCCTCAGCTCCATGACCTTACCTTGCCAATTAATCTTTTGTGTGGCACCTTCTCAAATGCCTTTTGGAAATCCAGGTATACTACATCTATTGGTTCCCTACTAGTTACATCCTCAAAAAACTCTCATAAATTTGTCAAACAGGATTTCCCTTTACTTAAACCATGTTGACTTGTTCTAAGCATACAATGCTTTTCTAAGTGCATTGTTAAGACTTCCTTGATAATAGATTCCAGCATTTTTCCAATGACTGATGTTAGACCAACTAGCCTCTGGTTCACTGTTTTCTCTCTCCCCCCTTTCTTGAAAAGCAATGTAACATTTGCCAACTTCCAATCTGATGGGACTGTTCCCGAATCTAAGGAACTTTGGAAAATCATAGCTAGCACATCCACTATATCTGCAGCTATCTCTTCTAGAACCCGAGGATATAGGCTATCAGGTCCTGGAGATTTGTCATATTTTATTCCCTTAAGTTCCTCCAATACTTTTTCAATGCTGATATGAATTTCCTTATTTCCTTAATTTGCTCACTCTTTTTAGCCCCTAAGGTTTCTGCCTATTTCTGGTATGGAACTTGTGACTTCCACAAAATGTTTGTTCAATGCCTCTGCCATTTCCTCATTCCCCATGATAATTTCTCCCGTCTCTGTTTCCAAGGGACCAATGTTTACTTTAGCTACTCTCTTCCTTTTGATATACCTATAAAAGCTACTACAACCTTGCTACTACAACTAGTTACTGGCTAGTTTACTCTAATTCTATTTTTCCTTTTTTATCAACTTTTTGGTGGCCCTTTGCTGGTTTCTAAAACACTCCCAGTCCTCAGACTTGCTACTCTTTTTTTTTTTGCAACATTGTAAGCCTTTTCTTTTAATCTAATACTCTCCTTAACTTCCTGACTGTGCCATGGATGGGTCTTTCTGGCTGAGTTTTTGTTTCTCAAAAGAATGTATTTTTATTGACGATTTGAATCGTGGAGCGACCCTTGATCTGCCTTTGGCATTTCAGCAATTTGTGCAGTTGCCAGGGCTCCTTCGTTATTCCCTCTGAGGCTGCTGCACGTACAAGTCCTGCTGGCTACCTTTTAAAGAGGGCACCAGCATCGCCTGAGCTGGAACTTCCCCCGGCCCACGCCTCCTGACTGGCTGACTCCACCTGCCGGCCGTTAATTGGCTGACCCTTAAGATATCGTGTTCACAACTCTGCCCCCCCACAATGTCGAGGGTGCTACCTTTCAGATGAGATACTAAATCGAGGTTACCATCAAAATCTCATGGTACTATTTGAAGATAAGCAGGGAGTTCTCCCAGTGTCCTCACTGATGCCGTAACAGACCTGGTCATTTATTGATTTGCTGTTTGTGGGACCTTGATGTACATGCTGAGCTTCCCGGCTCACTGACTGCATTTCAAAAGTAATCCTTCGATTGGAAGTGCTTTGCGATATCGTAATGAGATGGTGGCAGGCACAGGATTTTTTTATGGGATGGGGTGTGGGTGGGGGTGGGATGGATGTTGGATATGAGCTTGTCAGACCAAAAAAATCTCCTTCAAGCAATCTGTTTTACTAACAGAAATTTCGCAACAAACTTCAAATAGAAACATTAATACTTCATTAATCTAACAATTTAAACCAAGCAAATGAAACGAAGAAAGTCTTGCCAGATTTTAACTCTAAAGCATAAAGTCCAGGTGCTGATTTTTTGTCGCTAGTCTATCAATAACTTCATTGCTATTAATTGCAACATCTCAGTGAACATTTAGAAGTGGAAGCATCAGTTTTCACAGATCAAATATCAGACCTGACTTGCTCTGGAAGAAAATGTGTTGTTTCTCAGTTTTACCAAGTAATCTAAAGTATGTTCTTTCAAAAGAAGGAAGGGTCCGATTATAAAATACATAGAGAACTCAACGGATAGTTAAACATCAACAACAACAACCTGCATTTAAATAGTGCCTTGAACATAGCAAAACATCCCAAGGTGTTTCTCACGAGTGATTATCATACAAAATTTGGCACAGAACCACATAAGGAGATATTAGGAAAGGTGACCAAAAGCTTGGTCAAAGAGGGAGGTTTTAAGAGTGTCTTAAAAGAAGATAAGCAGAATTGAAGAAATGCAAAGATCCGAGTGGACTGAGGAGACTACAGAGTTAGGGAGGGGTGAATCCATGCAGGGATTTGAAAATAAGGATAAGAATTTCAAACATGAGATTTTGCTGGCCTGGGAGCCAATGCAGGCTGATGGATGAACGGAACTTGGTGCAAGTTAGGATACAGACAGCAGCATTCTGGATGAGCTGAAGTTTACAGAAGGTGCAAGTCGGGAGGCCAGCCAGGAGAACTTTGGAATAGTCTAAACACACTGAACAGAATTTTGATTCCTTTGTATTCCAAGCCTAAACACACTGAACAGAATTTTGATTCCTTTGTATTCCAAGCCCCTTATCTGTTTTTACAGCTTCAGTCTTTTATCTTTCTCTTTGAATATTTACTTCATTAAAATTTTCTTTCTTGCTTGTTTTCCTTCAGCAGGACTTCTGAATATTTTCTTTCCATTCCATTTTCTCATTCTTTTGTATTTTTCCGTTTATTATCTTCACAACAGAAACTCATAACAATACCATTTAGAAACTTCTGTATAGTTTGGGACAATCACTCCATTGTCGTTGCGAGCTGCAATCTCTGAAGAAGTTTGGATGCATTCAGGAGCAGGAGCACTGAGTCGGGATGGAGGTGAATAAAGCTGGGAGAGAGATCAGTGAGCCAGTGAGGGATATAGTCAGAAGAGGGATTAGTGAGACAGTGAGGGATATAGTCAGGAGAGGGATTAGTGAGACAGTGAGGGATATAGTCAGGAGAGGGATTAGTGAGCAAAGCAAAGTCTGTTAGTTAGAAGAGAAATGGTGAGAGACACAAGTTGGATGCAGACTAGAGAAAGATTAGTGAGCCAGGGCAGGGCAGCGTCCAGCTGATTGAGAGAACAGTAAGTCAAACAAAGTGGAATAAAATGAGATGAGAGGTCAGGGAGCCAGAATTAAGGAAGACACAGGTATGTGAAGCATCAAATAGCTACAGCATGAGGTGAAGATTACCATCAGCAATCTAGCACAGAGGTGGAATGAGCCAAAAGAGAAATCAGATAACTGAAAGTGAGGGACAGACAGCAGAATTAGATTAAACAACTGCTGCCGAGCAAGCTACAGCTAGTAGATAGATCAAAGAATTGGGGCAGAATGATAGATTATAGAGCTGTGGCAGAATGAGAATGCGGCAGAAGGAGGATCATGGAACTGGGAAAGAAATCAAAGAAAGACCTGGGACGGAAAGAAACATGCCAGGAGAGGGATCAGTGGGACAGAATGAAATACAGCTGGGAAACAGAGGGGACGCAGCAATGGTAGACAAAACAGAGATTTACTGATTCGGTATTTTGTCTCTTTTTGCAAATGTCCCAGAGAACAACAAATAAGTACCACATGTACAGCTATCAATCATTGGGCAGCAACCATTTCATATTGTTCAAATAGTATTACAAACGCTTTAGAATGACCAAGACAATTAATAGCAATACACATCTTAGCATTTTGATATTCTAAAACTGTGGTTCATTCTCTTATATGCCCATAGTCTGTTCTGTTACATTTGTGTTTTGTTTTGTTAAAACATGTTTGGAATGTTAGACTTTATTTCAAGGGGTTTGGAATACAAAGGGGTTAAAGTTACATTATGGTTCTATAAAGCGTTGGTTGGACCCCATTTGGAGTATTGTATTCAATTCGGGGAGACAGTGGCATAGTAGTAATATACCTGGACTAGTAATCTAGAGGCCCAGGCTAATGATCTGGGGACATGGGTTCAAATCCCACCACGACAGTTGGTGGAATTTAAATTCAATTAATTAATAAAAATCTGGAATTGAAAGCTAGTCTCAGTAATGGTGCCCTGAAACTATCATCGATTGTCATAAAAATCCATCTGGTTCACTAATATCCTTTAGGGAAGGAAATCTTCTGTCCTTACCTGGTCTGGCCTACATGTGAGTCCAGACCCCACAGCAATGTGGTTGACTCTTAACTGCTCTCTGAAATGGCCTAGTAGGCCACTCAGTTCAAGGGCAAAAAGGGATGGGCAACAACTGTTGGCCTCACCAGTGATGCCCACATCCCATGAAAGAATTAAAAATATTCAGAGCATCACATCACAGGAATCAGGCTTTGGAGGGGGAGCATCACAGGGTCACCAGAACAATTCCAGGGTTAAAAGAGTGAATTTATGAGCTCAGGTTGGATAGAGCTCAGGTTGGATAGATTAGGCTTGCATTCCCTTCAGTATAGAAGATTAACAAGCAATCTAATTGAGGTCTTTAAAGGAGTTGATAGGATACATAGAGAGAAACTATTTCCTCTGGTAGGGGAGTCCAGAACAATGGGGCAAAACCTTAAAATTAGAGCTAGGCTATTCAAGGGTGATGTCAGGAAGCACTTCTTCACACAAAGGCTAATCTGGAACACTCGCCCCACAAAAAGCTGTTGAGGCTAGGTTATTTGAAAATTTCAAAACAGAGGTTGATAGATTTTTTTATTAGGCAAGGGTATGTAGGGTTATGGAACCAAGGCTGGTAGAAAGAGTTAATATACAGAATGGCCATGATCTAATTGAATGGCAGAACAGACTCGATGGGCTGAATGGTCTCCTCCTGTTCCTACAGTCCTAACTCTGTGTTTGTCATTTGAGTTTTATTAGAATGGTTATATATCTGTTTTGGAGCAAATTTGGAGTTCAAAGGTTAGAATCCACTCTTGGCAGGTTGGAAAATTATGTACTATATCTGAAATCTTATCAACAAATGTTAGCATTCCCTTTAGCAAACAAGGCATTAGTAGAAACTTGCCATTGCACTACATGCAAGTCAAATGATGCAAATAAATGGCCCAAATGTTACACAAAAGAGCTACTTGACCTTAGCAAACAAATCTAATGTTTGTCTTGACAGTATGCAGTAAAAACTGGTAGGTTAAATAAACAAGATAAGATAAGAGAAAATATTTCACAAAGGCAGGGCTGGATCTGTTGGTGAATCTAGTTAAAAAAAGGGAAACTTCAATTCTGAGTCCAATAAACATCCTTACCAAGTCTGGACACATCGTGGTGCTGCAATGTTCAGAACTAATAGTTTTCCCTGCGACACAAATCAATGCTGTTAAATGTTTTGTCATGTAAAGTGTCACTTTTAATCAACAATCAAGAAACTAGGAATAAACATTTTTTTAAAAACCCTGACTATTCTGGAAGGGAACAAATGTAAAATACTGCTGATGCTGGAAATCTGAAATAAAAATGGAAAATTCTGGAGATACTCAGCAGGTCAGGCAGTATCTGTGGAGAGAGAAACAGTTAATGGCCGGAATTTTTCACTGGGTGGGAGGCCCCACCCACCAGCCGAAAAGTTGTTGGTGAGCCCACCTCCGCCGGGCCTGGGGAGCCAGGCCAGGACTTTTTGCTCCCCAGGCCCTTAATTGGTCTTGGGCAAGACTTCCACCTCATTGAGGCAGGAAGTCCTGTCTAATGGAGCTGCCGGCCAATCAGCAGACTGTCAGCTCTTAGTCCCCGAAGAAGGTGAAGGCTGGTCCCAGAACTAAAATAAGTTTATAAGGCCTCGCCGGGGACAAACAGCCGAGCCTGAGCGTGGCAACAGGGGTCGGTTAGAGGGGTGGGGATAGTGTTGTGCGTTGGGGGCAGTTTGGGCTTCGGGGGCAGTTTGGGCTTCAAGGGCATCCCTCCGTGGGGCACAAGGTGCCCGATCAGGAGGGCCTCCCCATTAGCCTGCAAGAAGGCCATCTGGTTTTACTAGGCGGGGTACTTGCGGCTTTTGCCATCCGGCCACAAAGGATAAAGTACCCACGGCAGCAGGAAAAGGCCCTTAAGTGCCAGTTAATTGGCCACTTAAGGGCCTTGATTGGTAAACTTGCAGCAGGGGCAGGAGGGGGGTCAGGAATGCCCCCCCCCCTCCCCACTCTTGGCCTCCCATTCAATTTTATACCATCCCCCCTCCTCCTCCGGCACCAGCCTGCTCGTTTAGGGTCCACAAAGTTCCAGCCAACAACATTTCAGGTCAATGACCTCTCATCAGAACATTGTTTCAGGAGGTATCTCTATTTGGATCATCAATCTGAAACATTAACTCTGGGCGAGATTTTATGGCCCCCGGGTGACAGGCTAGGAGGTGAGGTGAGGTGGGGGCTCGGTAAAATGCTGGGAGCCTCGTTGGAACAGCTCTCTGATGCAGGAACAGTAGCAACTTGGCTGCCCACCGACCAGAGACAGATGGCTAATTTAGCCAATTAAAAGCCCAATTGAGGGCCCTCTAACAGGCCGCTGGCATCTTGCCGGCAGTGAAGTGGCCCCACACCAATTAGGGAGGCCACCGGCTGCATGGATGTGGCCTGCCGGGGGGAGGATCCATCAGAGCTGGATGCTCCAAGGCCCAAGGAGGGGGCAGTGGTGACAATGGCCGCCCCCACGGCCCTAATGCTGTGGCTGGAGGGGATCCCCCTCCCAACGCCAGGGCCTACCTGTTTGACCCTGGCAGAAAAATTAATCGTCTTCTTCTCCTGCGAAGGTGCCTCAAAATAGAGGTGCCCTCTTCTTCTCCTTGCAGCCTAAGCAGCGCCCATTCTCTCAATGTCGGGGCTTACCTATTTCTGAGAAAATCCTAGCCTCTGTTTCTCTCTCCACAGATGCTGTCTGACTTACTGGGTATTTCCAGAATTTTCTGTTTTATTGTTGAAGGGAAGTAAATTCAAGGCCATATAGGAGGTGGAAGAGTCTCCCATTAGAAAATTCCTGTGACTCTGAGGTTTCTGGTGCTTGAATTAAAAGGTGTACTTACTTGAAAATTGTGATTAATCTTTGCGTTGAAGTACTTAACTTGCCGAGTGGAACACATATCTTTGTGAAATATTCCGTCACATAACTCTAAAGAAGCATTAATATTTGTTTGTCCAGAAGGAAATAAACATCCAGACTTAACATTGAGAAGTTATTTGTTGACTTTTGTACTCAATACATAGAATAGAGATAATACCAGAACTTTTTGGAGTATCGCAACCCCCACGACCAGAGCCCCCCACCCCCAACACAGCAGGCACCAAAAAAGAACACATCAATTTCACAAGAGTTGACGTGGAGAAGCAGAATGCTTTTGATGGAACAGATCACACAGCATTCAGTGTCACAACATGAAACAACCTGAAGGAGAAAAAGCTATGATGGTAATCAGGAGCTACTCAAAAATTTTCTTGTGACTTCAAGTGGCTAAAGGAGGCAGCAACTCTCTATATCAAGCTGTTATTGGAGAATTATGTTCTGCTTTCCAGACCATCTCCACTCAGATAAAAATGTTGCTATCAGCCAAGGATTTCTGATTGGAGGGGGGTGGGGGTGGGGGGGGGGCATCACAGGTAGAGAGGGACTTCTGCCTGCTGCGGAGATATCATCTGACCCTGAAAGACATTTTGGCCCTGAGATCATTTGCATGCTGGAGTCTGTTGGAGAGTTACGTGAACTGGGGACAGAAATTCACTTCAGTAGACCTTGGTGGCCTGTCGCAAAGGGCAAAAGAGACGTATATAGGGCTACCTAGAAAATTGGCATTTTTAAATCCTAAAATATTTTAAAGTTGCTTCTGGGACCCGTGCTTTTAGATTGATTGCATATATCCATCTGTCAAAAAACATCAAAGGTCCCCTTCACTAAACTCTGGATGCTGGATGCCAGCAATTACCAGGTGCCAGCATTTAAATAAGTCAAATGGCAGGAAACTTCACAGAGGCTGTCTTTTTGATGTTATAATGTGATTTGCATGAAGGTGCCCCAGGTCGGAAGGCACCTTTTAGATCCCTGGGCTGGCCCTCTGAAAAAGGAAGGAGAGGACGGCCACAGTGAAGCTTGTCGCTGAACACATTTCCAGGCTTGTGCAACTATATCTAGCGGAAACAGGAGGGCTGCAAAGCCTAGCTGATATTTGAGTGAGACGCAATATAGGTTCCAACCTTTAATCCATTCACATGCAGCCCTCTGACCAACCAGTCAGTGCTGTGCGATTACCATCTAGAGGGGAACCTTAATCCAATAAACAGTGTAATTACCTTGCATTATAAGAAATAATGTTTCCTTATGATTAATGTTTTGAGAGTGTAAAACAGGTGATAGCGAATTGGCAAATCGTTTTACATCTCGATGAAAATAAAAACTGGGAGAGAGGTAAAATAGGCTGCTGATTCGTTATCTTTCATTTTACACTATCGCACAAAGTCAAAATTACCCCATTGTGTTTTCTTCATAATTTTAAATATCAAAAGTACATTTTATCTCTAGTCTAATAGAAATAGTAAAATGTGCTCTGTCAGTAGAACTGTACAATGTATTTTCAGCTGAGGTTTTTGATGTGCCGTGTCAATGATCTTCTTCAATAGTATTGTATGTTTGTAATTACGGTGGACTCACTAATTCCTAAGGTATCAGGGAAAAGTCATAGCATTAATGATGTTCAGTGCTACCAATTTAAGGGCAACTGGCAAAGCTGTAGAAATAACAGTGATATTATGCAAATTATGACAAGAATTGCTTGCTGAACCTATAGGCCTGTAGGGCCTCAGCGATTACTTTTAAGTGATAGCAAAATAATTCAGGTAATATTTGAAGGGTAGCACCTACTCCCAATTAATGATTATGTCTTTGCTGGTATGCGTCAGTGCTACTGTAACAGCAATTTGTATTTATATAGTGCCTTTGATGTAGCAAAATATCTCCAGGTGCTTCACAGAAGTGTAATCAACCAAAAATGGATGCTGAGCCAAAGAAGGAGACATTTTTGAGGATTGGGGGGTGGTCGTGGATAACCAAAAGCTTGGTCAAAGAGGTGGGTTTTAAGATCTTAAAGGAATCAGGGAGGATGGAGAGATGGATAAGTTTCGTAGGAAATGCCAGAGCATATGGCCTAGATAGTTGAAGGCATGGCTGCAAATGATAAGGCATGCTCAAGTGGCTAGAGTTGGAGGAATGTAGAGTTTGAAACAGTTGTACGGCTGGAGGAGGTTACAGAGATAGGAAAAGGCAATAGTCATGAAGGAAGTTAAACATCAAGAAGAGAATTTTCATGGGGAGTTGTTTGGGGATCATGAGCCAATGTAGGTTAGTAAGGATCGGGTAAGGAAGACTTTGTGCGGGATAGGATATTGGCAGAGAAAGTTTGAATAAAAGAAGTTTATGGAGGGTGAAGGATAGAAAACTTTAGGATTGTCCAATCTGGAGGTGACAAAGACATGGATTATGATTTCAGCGACAGATGCGCTGAGATGGAGTAGAATTAGCAGTATTTGTGATGGCAATGTTATGGCTGTAGAAGCGCAACACAGGATTGATACCAAGATTGCAAGCACTCTGGTTGAACCTGAGTGAGTAGATAGAGAAAGGATGGAATCAATGGCAAGGATACAGAGTTTGTGGCTGGGGCTAAAAATGATGGCTTCTGTTTTCCTAATGTTTGACGAGAGAAAATTGCTAAGCCAAGATTGAGTGTCAGATAAGCTGTCAACACAGAGGCAGCGGTCAAGATGGAGAGACAGAGCTGGGTCAGTATACATGATAAAGCTGGCCTCATATCTTCCAATGATGCTGTCAGGGGGTAACCTGTAGATGAGAAATAGGACCAGGTCGAAGATTGATCCTTGGGGGTCTCTAGAGTTAATGCTGCAGTGGCGGGCAGAGACTCCATTGCTGGAGGTGCTCTGACAATGATTGAATAGGTAAGAATAGAACCAATTGACGGCAGAACCAGTAAGCTGGATAAAGGGGGAAAGGCATTGCAGGAGGATGGTGTCAAAGGCTGCACCATGGTCACAGTCACAAAGGATGTCATTTGTGACTTTGATAAAGGCCTTTGACACATTGTTAACTCTGGAGTCCCCCAAGGATCTATGTGTGGCAGGGGTGGAAACCTAATTGGTGAGATTCAGAAAGATGAGCATAACTTTGGGACTTTGGAAGTCCAGAGATGGGATGGTAATTTGCAAAGACAGAGAGTTTAAGAGGGCATCATTTGAGGAGGAGGTGATAGTGGCAATTTTGAAAGGGAGAGGAACAGTATTTCAGGAGAGGAAATAATTTGCAATGTTAACTAGTATGGAGGCCAGGAAGGGAAATTGAGTGGTCAGCAGTTTAGTAGTAATGGGGTTAGGACAGCAAGACATGGTTTTGATGAACAAGATAATCTTGAAGAGGGCTTAATGGAAGATAGGAGAAAAACTAGAGAAAGAAGTGGGTTAAGGGCTAGGTCAGGAGGTGGAGCCTGGGGAGGAGGTTTCATCTTGGGAAAAGACAAGGGGCGGGGGAATCTGCAGACGCATCTGAATTGATGTCCTCAATCTTGCCATCAAACATTAACATTGGCATGTGTCAATGGAACATGCATGATTTTTGGTTTCACCATTTTACCCAACAATTATAAGCTCAGTTCATTCTTAAGTACTTTGAAATAAAACATTATTGCTAGAGATAACTGGTGAGGAAAACTTCTAATTTGAGATAAGTACACTTTTTGCATATTTAGCAATGTTAACTGTTAGCATCGTGACTACTATTATATTTAGAAGAATCAACCTTTTGACTGTACTTGTACTGCAATTCCCTGACTGACCAGCAGTGTCACTGTTGCATAGTTATTTGTATTCAACTTACTGTGGACAGAATATGGTCAAACTGTCATGATCCTGTCTTTTTTTTCTCTCCGGGTAATATGTGGTATGTCTTTAAGACAGCAAAGGATCAGTATGGCTTTAAGAACCAGCAAGCCTCAGGAGGTGGAGAATGTGCATTTTGGTTGCCAATGGATACAGCCATTCGGAGACTGCGATTCAAAGGGTGCATTCTCATTACATTGGATACATCCACTTGGACTGATCATCAAGCAATACATTTGGTACAATTCAATTTTGAACTGGCTTTTTAGTTGAAGACAGTCTGTTCTAACAGGACACAGACAGACAGCTGGTGTTAGCACCTGAAAGAAGAGCTCTCTGCCATTTAAACTGAAGGAAGAGAATTTTGTCTGTTTAATTATTATTATCTCTCAAAATTCTAAAAAAAAAAGTCATGCCAAAACAGAGATCTCTGATAATTTAAACTGAAGGAGGGGAAGTTAGACTGTGACAATCTTTTATCCCTCAAAAATTCTAAAGTCAGATTGATTCTATTGGAAGTGTTTGCAAGTTGTTAATTGTTGAAATCCATTGCTGGAGAAGGAAAGCATCAGTTACTGCTGAAATTAGACTATGGACTGTTCTACTGTTGAAAAACCTTTTTTCCCCATCGGACGGCTGTGAGGACTTCAAGCAACATTGAACTGTAAATTTGCAAGGATTCTAATTTTCTCTATTTTAAATGTTGTTTATATCTTCATAGTGTTTAAGAATTTAGTTTTTTTAATTAAACAGTTAATTTGTTGATTTAAAGACACCTGGTTTGGTTAGCCTCATTCGGGGGTTAATAGATGGTACAATTTGGCTGGGTCTTTCTTTAACTTGGAAAGTTTAAAATTATATGTCAGGTGATCTGTGGAGGGGGGGGGGATTGAATTAACAGTGCACTTCTCCCACCACAATCAGAAGTGTATATTTTGATTGGGGGTTTTGACTGGAGTGGTCGTTTGTAACAAAACCAACAATGAAAGTTCAGAGCATTATGGGAGGCCATTCATCCCATTGTTTCTTGTCACCTATTTTCAAGACTAAGCCAAAACTAACCCCACTCTCTTTTCCCATAGCTCTATATCTAGCTCTGCTACATAAGTTTACATACGAACATATGTATTAGGAGCAGGGGTCCATTCGGCCTTGGCAGCCATTTTATCACTTATACATAAAGCCAACTGAGGGAAAAGACAAATCCTCCCAGTTCAGGCAAATAGGAACATAAGAACATAAGAAATAGGAGCAGGAGTAGGCCATTGAGTCTCTCGAGCCTGCTCCGTCATTCAATAAGATCGTGACTGATCAGATTGTGGCTTTAACTCTACTTTCCTGCCTGTCCCCATAAACCTCGACTCCCTTGTAGATCATAAATCTGTCTAACTCAGCCTTGAATATATTGAATGACCCAGCCTCCATTGCTCTCTGGGGAAGAAAATTTCAAAGATTAACGACCCTCCGAGAGAAGAAATTCCTCCTCATCTGCATCTTAAAAGGGAGACTCCATATTTTTAAACTGTGTCCCCTTTCTAGTCTCCTAAATAAATGGAAACATCCATCCAGCATCTACCCTGTCAAGTCCTCTCAGGATCTTATATGTTTCAATAAGATCACCTCTCAATCTTCTAAACTCCAATGGGTATAGGCCCAATCTGTTCAACCTTTCCTCATAAGATAACCCCTTCATCCCAGGAATCAGTCGAGTAAACTTTCTCTGAACTGCTTCTAAAGCAATTTTATCCTTTCTTAAGTAAGGCTTTATACAAATATTTGCATTTCAATATCATAATTCAATACTAAATAGATACTAATTCACTGGTTGCTCATAAATTGAGTTGCCTTCTCCATCTGTAGTGTATTTATCCAATTTTGATTGGGCCTCAGGCCTACCTGTTCCCTGCACCCTATTTGTGCTGACAGATCACCTCTCTCCAGTTTCGACATTTGTAACCTCTCCAATTCAACAAAACTATCAATAATCAACAATGGGATAGAATTTACTCGACCGAATTCCAGATGCTATATGCTGAACTCAAATCCCTCCTTTCAAGAGCCTTCTCAGGACTGGCCACTTTGAACATGTCTTTAGTTCTCATTGTAGCATTTCTCCCGTTCTGTGTACCCTGTACCTCTGTCCTCCTTATTGTAAAACACATTAAGATGTTGTCCTGCTTGTGACATGAATGCAAGTCATTGTTCTTGTAAAGCATAGTGACCCATGTGAACTCAATAAAGCAAATAGTTTTACCTGGTACATGCTATTACTGCCAGACAGGCAATGAGAATAATCAACGGTTATGGCTCCAACCACCGTAAAATCAAGGTGAAAGTCATTATTTATTAACACATAACTTGAATCCACAATGCTTCTGAACATAAAAATGATTCTATTGACTGAACATTTTTGACAAAAATGTATAACATTTCAAAGCTTGCACTATAGCCTCCAGCTCAAATGTTCCTAAAACTGTTTTGCTAAATTTAAAAAAAGCCTAGAATTTCCTGAAAATGGTCAACAAATGGTGCCCGGTGTTTGTTAAACTTGCCCTTACCCATTCAATCTCCATGATATTTTGCATGGCAAGTTGCTGGAAGTGCGAGATGGAAACATCACGGTGCCCTCTACAGGGCATCTGGAATCTGAATGAACAGGGAAAGCAACTGTATATCTCCTTAACCAATCAGATTGAAGGATTGTGAAATGAACAGCACAAGGTCTGAACAACGAATTGCAAGTTAGAATAATGAATTCAATGTCAAACTAGATACAGAAAAAGAAATCAAGAAGCGGAGAGAAAGATTGGATTAAGTGAAAGATAGAGAGAAAATGGGCAGAAAGAACAAGCTAAAAAAAAGAAAATGTATTTTAATTTAAAAATTATCGAGCAACAAGTCAAATCTGAAGGAATGAGACTCTATACTTGTAATAGCAAATTTTCAGTGTCAGGGAGATTGACAGGTTGAAATGAACAGCAGTATCATCCCTCATTTTATATCTAGCCTATATTATAGTTGAGTTGAGAGTGTTGACACCAACATTGGGTACCCAGAGTAGAGAGTGTTCCTTTCACTAGCACTGAATTGTTTCACCTTCAACACAAAATTCACGATAACCATAAAAAAAAGGAAAACAAGAAAATGGTGTGTAGGGAAAGAAAGTCTATTGTAAAAATATAATGAGACAATGTATTGCCTTGTTAAAATAGTGCTACTTCTGTGCATGCAAAAATAGACAAGATAATCCCTGGAAATGCTGACTGTAGACACCCCCTGAAGGGATTTCATCTCTAATACAAAGTGAACGACCGTCCCCATTTCCCCAGGCCATCCCCACCTGTCGAAACTAATCAGACATAGATTATGGGAATCATGGACTTAAATTCCTCCCACGTGGCAAAATAGCCAGTTCAGCCTGGTTGATAGGAATTTGAGGTTTTGTGCTTCCTCTTCTGCTGACTGGCAGAGGCTTGACCTTTCCCTGTTCAAAATGCATGCAAGCAAATCTGAAGTAATTGAGTGCAGATAACAACCATACAGGGAACTCTAGATGCAAATGCAGATGCGGGGGCAGGTGGGGGTGCGCATCGGTTGCTTGGGTTGGGGCTGCAGAGCTGGCAGGTATTGCAAGGGCAGCATTTATTTGTGAAAATCTATATAATTCAAATAAGAGTCCATCTGCTTTCTTGATATAGTATGCAACAAGGTATTGCAGAAATTTTCGTCAAACTTTTGGCCATAAGCAATATCATAGAAAATGAACTAGTATTTATGAAGTAACAGGTGCACTTGAATGATGCAGGATGAAAACACAGCAATTTGGGACGATGCTATATGTGTGACAGCAATCACACAAAGGTTTTGACCTCTTGTTAGTCTTAGCGATAAATCAATGCTTAACTGCACCTGTTGCATTTTCAGTCTTAATAAATGCCATAGGATAGATGGTCACACTTTTAAAAGATGTTCACCCAAAAATTGCTGTTGAAATAATGGCGAGGTCAATAGTGTTTGTCGTTAATTAAGCGCAAATGCCACAGTAGCTTTAGGCGATGGTAGATGCGAAGTAAAATGCAGAAATTGAGGAGCTTCTGTCAGAGATGTGCTGCTCTGTCATTGACTTTGCAAAACCAAACCTCACTGTCTGGTTCCCCATTCAAATACTTTGAGTGGCGTGAAGTTCCTGTACTTGCTTGGTATATAGAAAATAAGCTCCGCATAGAAAATTAAGTCATCATTTCTAGTTCAAGTAACCTTTTTTCTCCCATAAATATACTTTATTCATAGAAATCTGTAAAAATATGCATTTCAAAACAGTTCAAAACAGCACCAAGTTGACATTACAAAAAGTGCAAAGGAAATCAGTTTTCTTCAATACAGGAGTGAGTTGCCTCACAACACTTGCATTCCATTTTACATGCCATGTACATTTTATAGCAAAACCATATTTGGTGTATACAGCCTGAGAGGTTTCCCATGGGTCCAGCCCCTCAGTTCACCTTGGTGGGAGGACCTTACACACTGGTCTTTCCCCATTAAGCCTTTGCAGCGACTGCCCCAAGCTTTAGTGCGTCCCTCAGCACGTAGTCCTGGACGTTGGAATGTGCCAGTCTGCAACACTCGGTCGTGGACAACTCTTTGCGCTGGAAGACCAGCAAGTTTCGAGCAGACCAAAGAGCGCCTTTCACCGAATTGATGGTCCTCCAGCAACAGTTGATGTTTATCTTGGTGTGCGTCCCTGGGAACAGAGCTGCTTGGGATGAACCTCGACAAAAATCACTGCATTTCTTTCCACTTCTTTCCCCCCACTTCTTTCACTCCAACTTTGTCAGCCATCTGAGCTTTAAGGTCTGGAATTCCTTTCCTAAACCTCGCCACCTTTCTCTCTTCATTAAAATGCTCCTTAAAGTGTATCTCTTTCATTGGTCCTAATATCTTCTTCTTTGGATCTATGTCAATCGAGTATTTTCATGTGAAATGCCTGGTTTGGGGGGTGGGGGAGTGGGGAGAAGGGGGGAAGGGGAGGAGAGGGGGAGGAGGGGGAAGGGGGAGGGAAGCACGTGGTTTACTACATTAGAGGCACAATATAAATTCAAGTTGTTCAGAAAATATAAAAATATGATACATAAACAAGTATGGATTTGTCTTTTTGATCGTTAAGATCAACTTTATGTTTGGAATAAAACTAGTATCTTTACCTCGTTGAAATTATTAAATTACGTAGACATTGCATTAAAATATTTTGTGTTTTGAAACATGCACATCCACCTGAACAATGCAAAACGAGTTATACACTATTTTGTAATGTCTTTTTAGGAGAATTCTCTGAAGATGCCAGATCAGCAGATTCCTTTATGGTTGAAGTATTGTAATAATAAAGCAAATCCATCAAATATCCCCAGTTCACCCCTCCTATGGATCTTCAGTCCATACTGATAAATAGCTTTACCCTTTTATAGTAATCTGGTTCTCATTATCTACCATATTTTGTGTCAGCTTTTATAGAGAAAATTTCTCCTCAGTTCTAATCCATTTTAAGAACATATACCTTGACTATACCAAGGAGGCAGTAAAAGTCTCACTTAATGATGCAATAATGTAGTCTGACCTATGGTATTATGAGACTTGGGCTACACTTCTTGCTTATGGTTTTTCTTCATCTTAATTATCAAAGTTAAGACGGGGCATTGAAGAAGATTGGAAACACTGCTCATCTGTTATCAAGAATCTATAGGAAAAAACAGCTGTTTTCTGTCTTAACTAAAATAACTTCGCCCATTCCTTGGGCTATCTCAACTGAATTGCTGCATGGGTGAAAATATTTCACACAGTTACTGCCACAACATTCTACTTTTAATGAAGTCTGTATGACATCTAACCAAGGACAGAAAAATAATGACAATATCAGCAGGATACTGATAGGAAGCCGAGTGTTGATGGCATGCTTTGCTGTGACAGCTGTTGGTGAGAAAAGCCACAGCTTTACGAGCAAGGGTGACATCTCCTATATTGACATTTTAATGAGACAGTATATTTCTTTCTGTTGTAGTGACTACTCCTGAACTAATCACAAAAGCCTAGACATTAATTTTTTACTAGCTTCAGTCTTGTCATGAAATTTAACATGAATTTCAACTAATCTAGTTGTGTAAAATATCTGTGCTACAGAGGCAGTGAGTTTAATGTTTCCATCAATAGACAGAGAATGGGTTATTGAAGCCATCATTTTGGCGTGACTATATTTTTTCTCCACTTATTATTACTCCAAGCGTAGTTTCTCTGCAATTACGGTCTTCCTGTTTCAGTCTGTGAAAAGCAGGATGATATGATTCATGACCTGTAAGATGAGATTTTCTTCTATGTGTGTCTAGTTTTGTCAGTTGCATGACTGTAGAAACATTCCAGAAAATGGCTGACCCCCTGATTGGACTGCGTAGCTAGAAAGCTCTTAGTGCTTTAAATCATCTGGGGATAGAGGAGGGGGAAGTCATTGTAAAACATTAATGCCCACTTAAGGCCCTCATTTTGCCACCGCCAGAATTAGCCCAGGGGTGACTGGGCCTGTTGCCAGATGGGGAGCACGCCAAGTAAACCCATGTGGATTGTTTGCCGGTTCCGGGTGGGGGAGGGGTGTCCCTCGTGAAACGGCACAGAGCCTGAACGAGGGACCCAGCATCAGTAGTGGTGGGGGGGGGGTGGGGGGGGGGGGGTGCCTGCTGACAGCCATCCCCTATGCATGCTGCCAACCACCCTACACACCCCTCCCCAATCAAAATATACACTTCTGATTGTGCTGGGAGAAACACACTGTTAATTCAATCCCGTTCCTTCACAGATTGCCTAACATATCATTTTGAACTTTCCAAATTAAAGAAAGATCCAGCCAAATTGTACCATCTATTAACCCCCGAATGAGGCTAACCAAACCTGGTGTCTTTAAATCAACAAATTAACTGTTTAATTAGAAAAACTAAATTCTTAAACACTATGAAGATATAAACAACATTTAAAAAAGAAAAAAATTAGAGTCCTTGCTAATTTACAGTCCAATGTTGCTTGAAGTCCTCACAGCTGTCCAATGGGGCTAAAGTTTCTTCCACAGTAGAACAGTCCATAGTCTAATTCCAGCAGTAAGTGATGCTTTCCTTCCTTCAGCGATGGATTTCAACAATTAGCACCTTGCAAACACTTTCATTAGAATCAATCTGACTGTAGAGTTTTTGAAGGCTAAAGGATTGTCACAGTCTAACTTCCCTTCCTACAGTTTTAATTACCAGAGATCTCTGTTTTGGCTTGACTTTTTTTTAGAATTTTGAGAGATAATAATAATTAAACAGACAAAATTCTCTTCCTTCAGTTTAAATGGCAGAGAGCTCTTCTGTCAGGTGCTAACACCAGCTGTCTGTCTGTGTTCTCTGTTAGAACAGACTGTCTTCAGCTAAAAAGCCAGTTCAAAATTGAATTGTGACATTGTATGTCCAGTCCTGGGTCCCTGACTGGCTGTTTCCGGATAACCAGGATGCATTTCTGAAGCTGGTTAGATCCTTCTCCATATGGTTGTATCCAACAGCAACCAAAATTTATTTTCTCTAACTCCTGAGGCTAGCTGGTTCTTAAAGCAGTACGGCTCCTTTTCCAGCCTTAAAGACACACCACATATTCTTCGGAGAGAAAAAAAACTACAGGACCATGACACCATATGGGTTGTTTGCTGGCTCCAGGTGGGGGAGGGGTGTCCCTCATTAAAAGGCACAGTGCCTGAAAGAGGGACCCAGCATCGGTGAGGGGTGCTGCTGAGAGCCATCTCCTATGCTTGCTGCCGACCCCCCTACACACCCTCCCAGTGACTCCCCACACTGTAAAACCCCTCCCACTAAGACTTGCCTATGGCTTGGGTCCAGGATCTCAGGTGAGTGCTCTACCGACAGTTGCCACCCCCTCTGGGGTGACGCTGCTCAGTAAAATTGCTGCTGGCCTCTAATTGGCTGGCAGCTCTCAGCAGGTGGGAATTCCGCCACCAGGGTCCTTGACCACTTGTTCACTTAAGTACCTTGGCACTTGATCCGGCGGGCCTTCTCCAGAGGAGGTAAGGTGAGGCTCTTGCTAGCGCTTTTGCTGGTGGTCCCTTCGCCCATGATGTTTCTTTGAGAATGTTTACCACTCCCTCCCTGATTCAGGCACATATAGCAAATAAGGGAAAGTGATATTAAATGCAGAAGCATTGATTAAAGGGCACAAACCTAACTTACTGTAAAATATGCACTGTAAAGGACATTCCATGGATGTCCTTAGTCACCATCAAGTCTAGTCTCTACCTGCTGACAGCAGCTACCCTGCACAACATATAAGACTATTCCTTACCTTCTTTCCCAAACATTTCTGTCTTGTTTCCCTGCATAAACACAAAATGGTAGGCCTGAAGTCACTTCCCGAAGGAGCTTTTGTTGTAATGACCTAGGACTGTGATGTCTGGCCTCTAATAACCATGATCATCATCCTTTAGGTCAGGTATCACTCCAGCCAAAGTTTTCCTTTTGACCACTATTGACTTCCACATTGCTAGGGCTCCTTGACACCATACTCAGTCACTGCTGCCTTGACATCAAAGGCATCTACTCTCACCTCTTCTCTACCAATCAGCTCTCACAGCCACATCTGGATCAAGATAGTGAAGCGATCTGCAGCTAAGTGGTTCAGGTGGAACTCGAGCTTAATATTGGTGAGCAGGTTATTGGTTCTGCTTCAAGGCACTACTGAAGATTTCTTCCGCCATTATACTGATGATTGGGAGAAGGCTATGAGGGCGATAACTAATTGGTCTACGTTAGTGTTTTTCTCCACTTAAGCCATCTCGTCTCCCACACTCCTGCTTGTCCTCCACTATTTCACACAATATATTCAAATTTTCTCTATCTACACCTATCAGCCCACTTTGAAAACCTTTATATTTCTTCCTGCAACCTCTTGCATTCTTCTTCATAGTTTGCCCCACCTTTCTAATTTGGTATTGCCAGCAACTGTCTTTCTTTCCTGCCTCAATGTGGACCATTCTGGCAATCATGAGAAGTTCTATCTCGTGAATAGCATTAGAATTCACTTGCATCAGGAGCTCAAGTTTGAATGTCTTCGGAAACTGGGATTTGCACTTGTGCCTCATGGTAGGAGTTGATATATTCAAGATAACACAATATGGTGTAACAATAGTATTTAAGCAATGGCTTACTTAGAATTTCTGTATAATATCAAAGGTGTAGGGTTAATCTGAATGTTACACATTTTAAAATGAAACTTGCAGAACCTCAGAAGAAATGCATTCCTATCCCCATACAGCTAGTCTTCTGGGACCCACACTGAAGGATCTATGAAGAAAATAGTTAGAAAACAGCTGATTGTAATCAGGTCCACCTGTAATATATTCCAAATCAATCCTTCATATCTTGTTCTATCTCCACATCGCAACTAACCTATTGAAGGCCACTGCAATGATTCACATCATTCTGAAATCTGCAACTGCTATGATTTCCAGACATGCCAGGTGGATTTTCATGTGAGTGATGTTACTGCCCAGGTCAAAACAGTTCAGGTATTAGCCCCCTTAGCAATAGACCCATGTATTAAACATTAAAATACTCAGCTGGTAATTTAATACCAAAGAAAAGGAACATTGCTCATATTACAGACAGGTGGTAAGTCCTGTGGGTGGCTTCCACTTTTCACCTCCCAACTGACCGCGGATAGTGTTTTGTTAAAAATGGTGTGTTAGTCCCTGAGTGTTTTAGGGTCAAATAAACAGACAACCAACAGGTATTCTCATAGGTTTAATGAAGGAAGTTAAATTTTTATTTAACAGCAAAACCCGAATTGTTCGCAACCTTCACCCACTCACGGGGCTGAATTTTACTAGCCCCTAGATGCCGCAGATCGCGGCGTGAGGATCAGTAAAATGCTGTGGGGAGAGGCCCGACTCGACCCGCGACATTGAGAAGGGCCCACTGCATATTGCTGGTGGCAGCGGGACCTCAGTGCGGCACCACCACCCCCCCCCCTACACCACCGCCTGGCGGTGGACCCTTCATCAGCATAATAGATGAACGTTTAAAATATTTACATAAACTTACATGCAGGCGGCGGCTGTCCGACTCCAATATTACGGCCGCCATGCATGCTCCACATGCCTTTGGAACTCCATACGGAGTTCCGGGCGAGAACCTGACGGGGAGGGGGGAGGAATAAAATTTTCAGAGCAGGAGTGTTGCTGGATGAGCAGGGAAATTAATTTTTATTGGATGTGGGGATGGTGGGAAGGGGTTGGAGGGCAAAAGATCGAAGGTTGGGGGGGGGAAAGTTCGGGTATTTGAACAAGCAATTGATGGTCATTTCATTGCCTGAAATGACCATTGGGGGGATTGGGGAAGGGCCTTCATCACTTATTTTATCTGTAATAAAAATCATGTCTATTATCCCTTTAAAAATTATACTTATTGGTAAGGGCTTAAAGCCCTTTAAAAATGGCACCGGCGCCTGCGAGGAGGCGCTGGATGCCATTGTCGGGGAAGTGGAAACCGTCCCCTTATGTCATCGGGGGCAGGCACTCAGTCCCCACTATTGAAATGAGCCCCGGCATGAAATATTGAGGGGGCTCCTCGGGCGCCATGCTGAGTTTAAAGGGCGCCGCCACGGAGCGCGGCACCCGAATAAAAATCACCATTCACACACACATGCACACATAAAGATAGATAGATAGAAGGGAAAGGTTACAGTGTAATTAAAGTCCCAAGTGATATAAGGGCTTGTGGTTGACAGAAACCTGTTGAATCTTTTCAGGAGGAAAGTTTTTTCGAATGTGCAGGCCTGGATGTTTGTAGTCATGAGCTTGCTGAGGTGTTGTAGATATTTGGTGGTTACAATTTCAGTCCGGAGGCAGTGGTCACCTTTTAGGTTTTCTGCTGCAGCAAGTTGAAGTATACTATTAGCAGCAGGGCTCCTTCCTTATCTGGACCGTATCTCACAGCCTTTTGTAAGTTACAGTGTTACAGTCAAGTGAGCCGAGGTCGAAGGGCTTCCCTCTTTTCCCTCTCCTTGTTTGATCACAACAGGTTTAATTCCTTCTTAAAGTAGATTTCCGGGCCAATTTAGTCGGTGTTTGATTACTTACTCGATATGATCATAACAAGAACCAATTGGACAGGTTTTCTTGAGTTAACAAAGAAGAAGATTAACTTTATTGTACCTAAACCAAATGGATAAAAATAATAAACAACACGCCAATGTACACTCACACACACACCCTGGATGTTTACACACACACAAATAGGTTACAGAGTGGGGCAACGTAGATTAATTGAGTTAGAGTCCATAAAAAAGGTATACTGTCTGCAGAGTTTGGTGATTTGGCTGGCTTCTAGCTGAATTTAGTGGTCCTGAGGCTTTTAGTTTGAAGAGGTAGATGACTAGTCCGGTGGGTCTCTTGGAGACAATGGGCTGAAATTTATGCCACCCAAGCAGGTCGGATGGTGGCGGGGGAGAGGCATAAAATTGAGCGGGAGGCTCCAGGAGGCCTACCCGCCCCGCTCCCGCCTCTGGTCAACTTTATGGCGGTCGGGCTTGGGGGGGCTGGTGGTGGGTGGGGGTGGAAACGGCCCGCCTGCATGAGGCCAATCAAGGCCCTTAAGTGGACACTTAACAGCCACTTAAGGGTCCTCGCCCGCCTCCATGTGTACTTTACCCATGGCAAGCGGGTGTGCTGGGGACGTGAAAGGCCACCCAGCAATAGCTGCTGGCCTTTCTGCGCTACCAGGGGGTGGCCATGGCAGTCGGGCACAAGGTGCCCGATTGAGATTTGCCCCCACCTCCCAACCCACCCCCGGGACCCAAGACACCCCCTCCCCACAAACGACCACTCCAGCCTCACCAAAGAAGGACCGATCTGCCTGGTGAGGCAAGCCCAACTTACCTTCCCTCCTGGATCCATGGCATCGGCTGGGTTGCAGTCCCAGCAGTAGCCACTACTCCCCATGGCACTGCTGGGACTAAGAGCTGCTGGCCTGATGATTGGCTGGCAGCTCAATGAGGCGGGACCTCCTCCCTCAAGCGGGTGGAAGTCCCGCCTCAGAACAATTAAAGCAAATTCCCGTCCACCTAAGGTAAAATCCAGCCCATTGATGCAGATGATTTCTTCCAATGGGCTTTCTAATTGTAGCCAGAGTATACAAAGGTGGTCAGTCAACAGGTAGTATTTGAAAGTTTTCAAGCCGGAATGGAGAGAGAAAGCGAGACCCCACTTGGGTCTGCACATGTCAGAATCCATTTTCGTCTCCTATTTCTGCTGCAGAAAGACACAAGCTTAAAACCACAGATGTGGAGGTGCTTGTTACATGACAGTCACTCAGTCATTCAAACATAGCAGTTAGCAGTACTTCTGTCTTGCAAAAAGAACAGGTAGTTCTTTTAAACATCCTGGGTCTTGGTTCTTGCTGGGAAATGAACAGACATTTTGTCTCCCTCCTCACAGGCATTGCAGTGTAGGATACAGTGTTGCAAATTGGGTAGACATTTTAAGCTGCCAGCAAAGTCATCCTTTTAGCTGGTCTTTTTAAAAATGTCTTTCAAAAAAAATATAAATTCAGATCTCCAGTCAGTGGCTTAAAGCAAATTATCATTCAACAAAGCACATTGGCGTAACACTTGCCTCAATGAATAAAACATTCACTTTAAAAGACATTGATAAAAAAATACATTGCAGTCTTCTCTCTACACGTGTCATTACTGCAGAGCCCAGTTTCAATTAAGCACCAAGTTATTTTTGCCTGTCATTTCTTGTTTATATTTAACCAACAAATTGCAAGTGACATCCTCTTTGGGGCATTTAATTGTGCAGATTCCTAATTCTCCAGTGCAGTATTTCATTACCATTCTCCATTTTGGAATGTTAAAGGCTATGATTGTTTCATTTTATTCAAATATTTCCATAGTAATTTTTATTACAGTCTATGGCATTGATATATGTGAGAATTTAAATTAATTTAGGTTAAATGCTTAAATATTTTAACAGCAGTAGCTTCACTGAAAAATGCATTAATGTAACTTTACACTCTAAGACGTAAACATTGTTCCAGCACTCACTGTTATAATGGAGGAAAGCTGACTGCATCTTCTGGTGTCTCCACATGCACAGTTAAATGTGGAAATCCAGAAGTTGCTGTCAGAGACACCCTGTTCCTCTACAGGGTGCATTGTTGCAGTTCTCGCCACTTGATTCAGCATTGAAATGATTGCATTGGTGTGAACATGCTGTACTGACCACTGATTCCACATTAAAAATTGCTTAACATGGTAGGGCTAGTTCATTCAGCAGTAAGTGAGTTTTCAATGGTGTAATAAGGGATAATTACTGCGGAACAACCTCTCTGGTCCTGAAAAGTTAATATTACAAGTGTCATATTCCCTCAGAAGAAAGTTAGTGTCGGAGATTCTAAATTTTTTTTTGCTTATTCTGTCTGTCTTTTTTATCTCTCTCCCTTAATCTCATCTTTATTCCACTTTCCTGCTTTATTCTTTTTGTTTTGGACTCTTCATGTCTCAATAAGGATTCTTCAATCTGATTAGCTGAAGAGCCTCACTGTTGTTTTCCCTGTTCACCAATGCAACGGAACTGCTGTAGAGGCTGCTGAATTGGAAAATACATCAGATTAGAGGAAATCTCTGTTGGTGAGCCTGCAAAATGGTTGTGAGCAGTTGTCAGAAAGGTGAACAGCACACGCTGTTCCTTCACCACTGACTGCAAAATCCAGGTCAATGTTTATTTTTATCCATGATCTATTAAACTCTTTCTCCTTTCACTCCTTCCACACATTTATCTTCATACATCTCTGCATCAGCAGTCATATTTCCTGTGCATAGAATGAAATGCGAGGGACAAGAATATTGACAATCATTAACACTTTTTTTTTACTTGAGAGCAATATCTTTTCATTGCATAATTTTTGAAATAATCATCAGTAAACATTTTCCTATTTTTAACATATTTTCAAGCCTTCAATTGGCATTAAATATGTATTTTTCCACATTTTGCATTATCTCCTTGTCTTGTAATGGCAGCAAGTGAATGGAGTGCAAAAGGAGCAGAGGTGATGGCCAGTATTATTGTTTTGCTAGATATGACAAGTGTTTTGGCACCTCCAGACCTGATTATCCAATGGTCTCCTGACCAACCTTCCATTGACCACTGTCCATAAACTCCCACTTGCTTACAACACAGCTGCTCACACCCCATCCCTCATCTCTCCTAATCTCTCTCCCATGGACTGTTGCCCATTCCTCGTCTTTGTCTATAAAGTGCCTCAAAATGTATTTGTATATTAATGCTCCTTAAATGTGCACTCTTGGTTTTAGTGGTACAGACAATACTTCTGTGCTCTGAAGGATCGTCTTTATACATTGTGTTCCTAAACAACCCTTCCATTTCCCTGGAGATTCCACCAGTCTCCCACTGATGATATAGAGTGTACCAAAAGAATCCACACAGAATTTCAGGATCTATATATTTGAAATACACATATGCACTGGAGAAGTAATTACCTTGCTTGGGTGAATAGAAAGCTTCATTGCACCCAGCTGTCAGCACATCAGAGAAACATCAAAGACCTGACAAACAGCCCAGTGCTGCTTTAAACAGATCCATCATGAACAGGACTGTGGTAAGACAGCTAAGATATCCTGTTTTCAGAACAGAATTCCAAGTGCTTTTATTGTAACTGTCCTGGAAATAATGAAGAAGTCTGAATTATGTTTTCCAAAGTAGAGCATTTATTTAGAAATATATTCAAGTTTTTAGGGATACCTTGGTAAGAACAGAATTGTCGTATTCATCAGACTATTCTCAATAAGCAAAATGTATTGCTATCATGGCCCTGATTTGGCAATAGAAATAATGGTGAAGCTAATGGCACTCGCCATTATTATGGAGTAAATCGGACAGCAGCTTTAGGCATCCGCACATGTGCAGTTAAATTCGGAATTCCAAAAGTTGCTGTCCGATTTTTCCTGCTCCTCCACAGGCTTTGTTACATGGGTACCTCACTGATGGATTTAGCATTGAAATCAACATAAAGGTGTGAAGCTGCTGTACCTATCCATTAGTTACCCACTAAATATGCCAGTAAAGGCTAGGGCTGGTGTTTTCAGGTGTAAATGAATTTTTAACAGCTTGATAAGTCTTAATTGGTAGTTGCCAACAACCTCTCTGGCCTTGAAAATTTACAAGTGAGAAGTCTTACTCTTTCAGAATTTAATTATTGTTGGAGATTTTTCAAAAATTAATTGAAATAAAATATTTACTTTTTCTTTCTGTCTCATCTCTTTTAATCAAATCTTTCTTTGCCTCTTTTTATTTCGCTTTCTGTACCTGATTTTACATAGAATATAGAAACCATAGAAAAGAAAATATTTAATTCAAATTTATACTTCCTGATTTAGGCATTCCGTGCTTCAATGAGGATTCTTCAATCTGATTGGTTAAAGGGACACGCTGTTGCTTCCCCTGCTCACACATACCACAGATCCCTATAAATGGTATTGCCGCTCAAAAGCCCGCAAAAAGCCTGTGAACAGCTGTAAGAGAATAAACAAGTTTACTGTAAACAGGATTACCATTGCGGGTTAATATTACCATTTATCAGGTAAAACTATATTAGATAGAACATCTACTGAAAAAACAAGGTTCCCAGGTATAAGCAATATATACATTTTGACTAGCTTTGTTCTATTTAAGTAATGATGATAGAGTGTGTTCATGTTCCATGGAGAACTTTGTTCCTCACAATTTTTATACACTGAGCAGGAGTGTATATTTAAGGAACAGCTGTTTATTTGGAAACATGCTGTTTAATGTTTATAATAATATAATACCTTTGGGCTACTTAAAAGCTTGGATTATGTAATTTAGGCTGACTAGGCTCTGGC
The DNA here is from genome assembly GCF_036365525.1 of Heterodontus francisci. Taxonomy (NCBI): domain Eukaryota; kingdom Metazoa; phylum Chordata; class Chondrichthyes; order Heterodontiformes; family Heterodontidae; genus Heterodontus; species Heterodontus francisci. The sequence goes on along the minus strand of NC_090388.1, from coordinate 27,235,375 downwards.
TAATGGATAAACAATTAAAAGATTAGTGTTTATGTGGGTGGGAACGGGGATGTAAAACACAAAATCTAATACTTAACACAAAATTACCTATATTGAGTGGAACAAAACAGAATTTTTTTTATGGAAACATTGGTTGGCAACGTTTCCCTCAAGACAATCTGCGCAGCAAGTCAATCCTTTTTGAAAGCCAGAAGGAAAAACAGAAGTGGGGACAAATTATATGTTTTAAAACTACAGGTTGCATTTTGGCTCTTTGCATCAAATGAAGGAAAATGTCTTTTATTAAACTGGACAGGTTTACAATCACAGGATTTCTCTTTCATTTAATGCATGTAGGAAAATTACTTAGTAGAATTTAAGCACTTAACAACAACACACTGGAATTGAGTACACCACAAACTAAAATGCAATTCTTTGGGCTGGGAAATTAAGATTTAAATAGAGGAAACCAAAGCTATTGTTTCCCCTCTTTCAAGTCAGAAGGGATCAAAGCTAATATATTCTTCCTTACAAACCAGAATTTCTGTTTCAATGCAAAGTATTATCAGCTCCATAGGTCCTAACTTATCCCAGCACGAAACAGACATTCTGTCCCATACCGTGGTTGTAAAATATAAACAGCTCACAAAATACTTAAAATAACCGCAAGTTATTTGATAAAATTGTACTTTGTAATTGCTTCCATAAGCAAACTTCCTGGTAAATATCCATTTTTATTACTGTTCCACAGAGCCACAGATTTCTAAGCTATAGGGGGCACAATTAAATCGGAGGTGCTTCACAGGATTAAGAGCTTGTTAAGCCAGCAAACACACACACACACACACATGTATATATACTTAGAATTTCCATTGTCAGGAATTCTTAATTTGAAAAAATATGTATTTGAATGAGCAGAGGTCGCTTTTGGTATGGTTTTCTGTTATTTTTTATTTTCGGAATATTAAAGATCAACAATCAAATTTGGCAGCTGGACTTGATTTTCTGCAGTTGGTTTTGTGAACACCAATTCAGAGCTGAAATGACAGAACAATTGTCATCACAGTGCATCCATAATAATGCTGCTTCCACATTCCTGAAGTATCTAAATTGCCATTGAACTGATGTAAATTGCAAGTATTCATTCAGCTGGGGATTATGCAAGAGAGAACAAAACTTTGCTGTTAGCGGTGTGGTTACTTCCGAAAGCCAGATCTGACTGATTGGGACATTGTGGCTCTGACTGATTGGGACATTGTGGCGCTACTTGCTGCACTGATAAAAATAAACTATGGGCTGGATTTTGTTCTCCCCCAGTCGTCGGGTTCCATGACAGGGGGGGCCTGAAGATGGCTATGGATGAGGCCCGCCACAGACCTTAACACTGGGAGGGCCCGGCCCGATCCTCCCAGCGGCAGCGATGCTGGGCTACAGGACCACAATTTTAATATGCAAATTAATTAAATTAACACATTAACATATACTTACCTTTAATCTTGAGGGCCTGCCGGGATCTTCGGCCTAGCGGTCAGCACTCCTGCTACTTCGGATCCCCATTCAGGGAAATGAGGTGCCACACTGGTAGGTAGAGCGCGGGGGAGGTAAGTTTCTCAGTGCGGGGGAAGGTAAGGTTCTCAGTGCGGTTGGGGGGGGAGGGGGCTGAAACGGGGTCAAACCAATGTAATAGGTGTGGAGGATGGTGGGAAGTATTGTAGGTTAAAGTCTGTGCAGGTTCGGGGAAGAAGGCCAGATGGTAAAGGTAAGTATTTCCGGGGGGGGGGGGGGGCGGGGGGAGGTAGTGAAAGGGCAAATAATTAATTTAATTGTTATGGGGGAGTGGGAGAGGTGCCTAAGAAATGTATTTATTTAATTTCATTAAATCTATTTTTAAATATTTAAATATGCCAGTCGGGCGAACAGCTTTTTAAAAATGCAGTCAGCGCCTGTGCACTGGCAGCTGCCGCCATTGCTGGGGACGGACAGCCCACCCCCTCCACGCGGGCCGCCATTTTTGTTGTCCACTGCCGAAATTGGCAGCCGGCACATAAAATTCAGCCCTATATTTTTGGTGCAATTATTATTTAAAAAGGGGAAGAAATTTGATCCTTGGAATTCTGAACATGTGTTTAATATTGATTGTGGAAAAAGTTGTTTTCAAGCATTATGTGGGATTTATGATCACTGGGAGGGTTTGAAATTCATGTGGACCTGTTTTCAGACAAAGTATCGGTGCCTCGCTGGCAGCCCATGTCTAATCATGTGGGCCCGATTAGCAGCTTAAATTGTTTAAGGCCCCTCATTATCATGAAATACACAGTGTGCCAGTTCTAGTTCCATTGTTGATTGGCAGCTCACCTAATTAGGGGATTTGGATATTGGGTGTCCTGTGATATTTAAAGGCAACCTGGGCTTCTTAAAAGGGAGGTGCGCTTTAGCTCCAAGCAACAGGAAGGCAATTGAGGAGCTGGCAAACCAAGGAGAAGCTTCAATGTTCCCCCCGCATCTCAGATATATTACTGAAGGTTCTGCTGGAGGAGCTGGGCAAGCTGCTCTGTAGTGGGCACAGGTGGCAGAAGAGGAGCCACTGAAGGATTGAGTGGGGCAAGCCTGATGCCTACTCCTTTCATCTTGAATTAATGCCAAAGAGGGATCCTTCAACAGGCATTAGGTTCTTTATTTACATATGCAAGTGTCCTAATGTCTGTTTTAGACACCTAATAAAAAATGAGATGGTGAGTTAAGCAGCAGGCCAGGTTGGGAAATTTAATGGTGGTGATCAAAATTCTAGAGGTTTTGTTAAGTAAATAGGGAAAATCTATTTCCACTGGTCAATGAATTGTAACTGGAAGGCATAAATGTAAGATCATCACCAAAAGACTGAAGGAAGAGGTTAAGAGAATATTTTATGCTGAGAGTTGTTAGGACATGGAATGTCTTACTAGAAACCGTGGTGGACAGACAATCTATAATAGCTTTTATAAGGAAAATGGATAAATAATTGAAAAATAAAGTGTTTCAGTAGTATGGGAAAAGGTCACAGGAATGAAGCAGGTGCAATGAGACAAATGGCCCTCTTCTATGCTGTAAAATTCTGATTCTAAACAATAAAATTAAAACAAGAGGGCACAATTTTAAATTGGCAAAAAGGCTATCCTTGGACTATTATGAAGAAATTCTTCATATATATTGATCAATACATGGTATAAACTTCTAGGTTTGGGTAACAACTCTGAAATCATTCAAGAACAGCTGGATAGAAAGAAATCGTAATCTCTTTCTGGATGATGTGCTCGGATGCCTGAATAATTTTTCTCACCCACATCTATCTTAAAATCTTGTGGTTGTTTATTTTTGTTTCCTTTATAAATAACTGCCCTTGAAATTGCACTGTACTAAACTAATATTAGCATGCAAACATTAATTGTATTCATATGTAATTCCTTTGCCTGTTATTTTAAATTTCATAGTCAAAGGAATCATTCATGCGCTATTTGTTCTTGTGCTAATATTCACACAGCATAATTTCAAGGCCATTCTCTTTTAATGCATTCCACCTTGTGTCAACTTGTTTTTTTTTGTCTGCAGTATTTTTAAACATGTTTCTATGCCACTATTGCCAAATAATCCGTTTTGGCAGAAGGTCTGAAACTCATTGCATAGCCCTTAAGGTTATCTGCCAACTTCTACCTGCTAATGCTCCTCTCTGGCCTAGAATGTCACTGCCCTTAACTTGTTATATAGCTATTTTCCAATCCCCCATGATTATAACACTTTAGCCCGGACCTTTAGAGAAAGCTCAGACTTTCTTATTCTTGACAATTACTATAGCCAAACTGAAGCACCCTTTTCCATCAACCGTTCATTCCTTAAACTCTCTGAAAATGGAGTTTCATCTCCTGCTGTAAGATGCTTTCAATCTCATCTGAATCCTTTCAAGCTTGTCTATATTTCTTTCACTCTAGCTAATCTTCAAGATGTTTTCATTTAATGCTGCTGGTATTCATTGGTTCCGTAGGTGGTTGTAGTCGTGTGCACCACGCTTAAGCTCTTTTTATTAAAGTTCTCTGTTCTACTGCGTGCTGAACAATCCATGATTAATACATATTTATAGCTTTGTAATATGCCTCCAGGATGACTTCATTCCAGTTACAGCACTGTTACAGCCAAAATTCATTGCTATAAACTCTTGGGAGCTAAAAGAAAGCAACTCTTATCGGAAACTCATCAGCTTCAAACCTTGTTTCTCTAATTGAGGTTTAGAGCAGCTTTACTGATTATACAGCACTTTCAGCCAGGATCAGAAAAATATTTGTTCTAAAGAGATGTTTATAATAAATTGTTATAACAAGGATTTAGCATATTTCCTTATTTGTACAGTTAATAACTGCCAAGTTGGTATTGCATTCTAGGATTGAAGAACACTCAGCAGATGATATCCAATTAATTTTTTGACAGTATTGTATTTGCAATGAAACGGCAGAAGAGCCAGAGGATGTAGAACATTTCCCATAGTTTCACCTTGGAGGAATACCTTGGGGGACAGGGAGGTTTGGGGGGTGAGTGGGGAAAGGAGACTTGAAGAGTACGTTTGCATGAAAATGGCAAGTTATTTTCTTCAACAATAAACACCGATATCCATACATCAGGAGTTAGTGTTTTGCAGTGGATATATGAGTGGAAGGGCCTAAACTGCCATTATCCAGATACAGTACAATTCAAAAGACTGCCACAGCTTTGATAGAATGTATTTTTCTTCTTATTTACTCAGATGTTGCTGTGGTTCTGCAGATTCCTTTCCATGCATTATAATTTATTTACTGTTCCTGTACAATTTAACTGTGCTGCCAAGATGTTTTGATGCCAGTTTTAGTTCCAGAACACAAAGCAAAAATTCACAAAAAAAATCACAGAATGGTCGACGCAGCTAATAACATTTATCATTTAGATCAAAGTTTGCCATAATTTGGTGTTTTTAAACAAGCCGTAGTAACCCATAGTAATCGCAGTCCCAGAAAGCAGCAGTAGTCTATGTCAAGTGTGGCTTAGTCAGTAGCACTTTTGTGCCTGCATCAGAAGGTTTGTGGGTTCAAATCCCACTGCAGGCGTTGAGCACAAGAATCAAGGCTGACACTCTAGTGCAGTACTGAGGGATTGCTGCACTGTCGGAGGTACCGTGTTTCAGTTAAAACATTAAAGTGAGGCCCTGTCTGCCTCCCAGATAGATTTAAAAGATTCTATGGCACTATTTCAGAGAACAGCAGAGAAGTTATCCTCAGTGTCCTGGCCAATATTTCTCTCTTAATCAAAAACAGATTAACTGGTTATTAACACATTGCTGTTTGTGGGAGCTTGCTGTGTTTCCTACATTACAACATGATTGCACTTCAAAAATACTTCGTTGGCTCTAAAAAAAAAAGAGACATTCTGAGGTTGTAAAAGTTGCTATATAACTGCAAATCTTTCTTTTTTTTTCCTCTAACAATAACATCATTAACATTGTATTAAGATTGAGTCTATCCTTGTTGTGGAGCTGTGTAATGTACATTTAATACCTATCAGAGATGAGTGGAAATAAGAAAGTTTTTTTTATTATGCATTCATAGGATGTGAGCATAGCTGGCTCGGCCAGCATTTATTGCTCATCTCTAATTGACCTTGAGAAGGTAACGGTGAATTGCCGCTTTGAATGGTTACAATCCATCTGGTGAAAGTACACCTACAGAGCTGTTAGGGAGGGAGTTGCAGGATTTTGGCCCAGTGACAGTGAAGGAACGGCGATATAGTTCCAGTCAGGATGCTGCGTAACTTGGAGGAGAACTTGTATGTTCCCATGTCTCTGCTGTCCTTGTTCTTCTAGGTGGTAAAAGTCATGGGTTTGGAAGGTGCTGTCGAAGGAGCCTTGGTGAGTTACTGCAATGCATCTTGTAGATGGTACACACTGCTGCCACTGTGTGTCAGTGGTGGAGAGACTGAATGTTTAAGGTAGTGGATGGGGTGCCAATCAAGCTGGCTGCTTCGTCCTGGATGGTGTTGAGCTTCTTGAGCGTTGTTGGAGCTGCACTTATCCAGGCACCTGGAAAGTCACACTCCTGACTTGTGCCTTGTAGATGATGGACAGGCTTTAAGGAGTCAGGAGGTGTGGTACTCACTGCAGAATTCCCAATCTCTGACCTGCTCTAATAGCCACAGAATTTATATGGCTGGTCCGGTTAAGTTTCTGGTCAATGATGACCCCAGAATGTCCATCGCATTCAGCGATGGAAATGCTGTCGAATGTCAAGAGGAGGTGGTTGGATTCTCTTTTGTTTGAGATGGTCCTTGCTTGGCACTTGTAAGGCATAAATGTTGCATGCCACTTATCAGCCCCACTCTGTATGTTGTCCAGGTCTTGCTGTATGCGGACATGAACTGCTTCAGTATCTGGAGTGTTGCAAATGGAGCTGAACACTGTGCAATCATCAGTGAACATGCCCATTTCTGACCATATGATGGAGGGAAAGTCATTAATGAAGCAGTTGAAGATGATTGGGCCTAAGACACTACCCTGAGGAACTCCTGTAGCGATGTGCTGGGGCCGAGATGATTGGCCTCCAATAACTACAACTATCTTCCTTTGTGCTAGGTATGACTTCAACCAGTGGAGAGTTTTCACTCTGATTCCCATTCACTTCAATTTTGCTCAGGCTCCTTGATGCTGCACTTGGTCAAATGCTGCCTGATATGAAGGGCAATCACTCTCACCTTGCCTCTGGATTTCAGCTCTTTTGTCCATGTTTGGATCAAGGTTGAGTCTAGTGGCCCTGGTGGAACCCAAACTGAGCAACAATGAGCAGGTTGTTGCTGAGTAAGTGCCGCTTGATAGCACTGTCGGCAACACCTTCCATCACTTTGCTGATGATTTGGAAAAGACTGATGGGGTAGTAATTGGCCAGATTGGATTTGTTCTTTTTGTGGCCAGGACATACCTTGGCAATTTTCCACATTGTTGCGTAGATGCCCAGTGCTGTAGCTATACTGGAATGCTTGGCTGGGTCCGCAGCAAGTTGTGGAGTCTTCAGTACTACAGCAGGAATGATGTCAGGGCCCACAGCCTTTGCTGTATCCGATGCCTTCACCCGTTTCTTGAGATCATGCGGAGTGAATCAAGTTGGCTGAAGACTGTTTTTATTTGTTCCATGGGATGTGGTCATTATTGGCAAGACCAGCATTTGTTGCCCATCCCAAATTGCCCTTGAGAAGGTGGTGGTGAGCTGCCTTCCTGAACTGCTGCAGTTCATCTGGTGCGGGAACACCCACAGTGCTGGTTAGGGAGAGAGTTCCAGGATTTTGGTCCAGTGTCAATGAAGGAACAGCGATATATTTCCAAGTCAGGATGGTGTGTGTCTTTAAGGGGAACTTGCAGATGGTGGTGTTCCCACGCATCTGCTGCCTTTGTCCTTCTAGGTGGAACAGGTCGTGGGTTTGAAAGGCGTTGTCGAAGGAGCTTTTGTGAGTTGCTGCAGTGCGTTTTGTAGATGGCACACACTGCTGCCACTGTGCGTCGGTGGTAGGGGGAGTGAACGTTTAAGGATGGGGTGCCAATCAAACGGGCCACTTTGTCCTGGATGGTGTCGATTTTCTTGAGGGTTTTGGAGCTGCATTCATCTAGGCAAGTGGAGAGTATTCCATCACACTCCTGACTTGTGCCTTGTAGATGGTGGACAGGCTTTGGGAAGTCAGGAGGTGGGTTACTCACAACAGAATTCCCAGCCTCTGACCTGCTCTTGTAGCCACAGTATTTATGGCATCTGTGATGCTGGGGACCTCAGGCAGAGGCCAAGATGGACCATTCAATTGGTAGTTCTGGCTGAAGATGTTTGTGAAGCCTCCTGCTCTGGTTAGTTGTTTAATTGTACACTATCATTCATGATTGGATGTGGCAGGACTGCAGAGCTTTGATCTGATCCGGTAGTTGTGGGATTGCTTAGCTCTGTCTATAGCATGCTGCTTCTGCTGTCTAGCATTGTCGGATATTCACATGACATTCCTTTCTCCACAATTTTAAGTGAGATGATGCTCACATTAAAATAATGGAAGAAGGAATTTCTTGTTCACTAACAACCCATGGTGTAATTTCAAGGCTAAAGATAAATAACTGTAGTGAATAAGTAACATGTGGCTTATGACTCATCTTGCAAGTGAAACCAAAACAATTCCATTCCAGTAACCAGACAAAGGTTATATTTTCTGAATACGTTATCTGTGAGGCCCATAAA